>NC_083288.1:22114508-22419576 GCF_963506605.1 Zootoca vivipara | reverse complement strand
CACACTCACTTTTTCCCTTCCAGCACAGGTGTGGGGAACATTTAGCCCCCTCCCACCATCCCTGGCCGTTGACTATACTTGCTAGGGCTGATGGGAGTTGTAGTTTAGCAACATCTGAAGGTTCCCCAGATTTCAGTAGGTATAGGGCAGGCATCCCCAAACTTCGGCCCTCCAGATGTTTTGGACTACAATTCCCATCTTCCCCAACCACTGGTCCTGTTAGCTAGGGGTCATGGGAGTTGTAGGCAAAAACATCTGGAGGGCCGCAGTTTGGGGATGCCTGGTATAGGGTAATGGGAAAGGAGGGTTGGAAAGTTGGGGTGGGTGGACAACTAGATTGTGTTCAGTTATCCAACCTGCTACTGGGGGATTTGCCCAGGTGGAATATACTCTGTTTTAAGTGCTTGCTGTCAGTGTCATCATTTTGTTGGGGCTGTGTGTGTCTGGTTAACACTTTTTCTGGGGTATTTGGTGTAAAACGTAACCCCCTCAGCTGCAAATTTGAATAAGAAAAAAAGGTTGCTGTGGGAAGTTAAGTCAAAGATCTTCCACTTCATCCCGGTCCTTTCCTCCAACCTTGTGCATGCTCATCACCCTTCCCCCTCTCAATTACAGAGGAGTTGTTGTTTGTCCTTTAAGCCTCTGAGGAACCTTATAAAAGGGGAGTGGAGAGAGGGAGGGAAGCATTTGAGTGACGATCCACTTGCCTTCTCTTAAGTGACTGTTGCCTTATGTCCACCACATTTGTGAGCTTAACCTGTACAATTGCAGGGCCTGACTCTACCACTCTGGGCCTTTCAATAATGTTGCCATTCCATTTTTTTAAATACATAAAAGGAAACAAAAAAATAATATGTCTGAAATATAAAAGGTGTGTTGCTTTCTTTTTTGACCAACTATTGTAGGTTTTGTTGGAAACTTTACCCTTAATAGCGAAGTGATTGCATATGTTTCATTAGCTCTGGCTTTTCGGAGGGCAGGCTTGGTTAAATACCCAAATTATTTAATAAGCCAGGGTTCTTTCTTTTCTAGGTCATCTGTTCATAATTTGTATCCATAGATCTCGGCGGTTCACAACACAAATTACAATGCTAAGAAAAAGAGTCTGCTTGGTCTTTTCCCAATGCTGACTATGAAATAGCTTATGGAAACTTGCCTGTCATAGCTAGGGCCAGTTTGCATATGTAGTTTGCTAAAGTAGAACAGATAGCTTTTTAAAACATTGCTCAAAGAAACAAACAATTCTGGCACTGATATGTTTCATATTTACATAATGCTGGGGGACACACACACGTTCTCTAATATATTCTATACTCTTAATACAATAATGTTAGTGTTTTCACACAGCTACTCAAGATGAGGAAACCTACAGAGGACATGGCTTGTAAGCATTTAGGGCAAATAAATCCATCTTCCACACCATGCAAAGCATTTGGGATTGGTTCATATCCTGAAATAGCCAGTGTCACAGAACTTTGATTAAATGGCAGTAAACATGCAGAGGACAGTACTAGACTTCAAGTAAAGCCAAGTCTGGCAGTTTATAGTACCTTGGGGTGGGGAGCCTTTAAAACTATGCATACATACTGTTGTAAAATTTAAGCTGGTTCCTATGAACCCAGAGAAATGGATCTTGACCCAGGGAGAGCTCAAGGATCCAGGCAAGCAGACGAATTTAAGCGTCTCCTGCCCACCAAATAACAGAGACCAAACCAGGACTTACGAAGCAAGGCACTTTTATTTTTGCTGTTGCAACAGGGTCCTTCCTCTCACACAGGAGAACAAGGAAGGAACCCCAAACAAAGATGTCTTGCCCTTAAAAAGAAATTTGAAATTGGTTTCAGCCCACCCCCCCAGAAGCATCATCCATATGTCACAGAAGGGGTGTAGCCCAAGACCCCCCTCCCTAGATTCATCATAGGTACATCATGAAAGGGGAGGTCTGGTGGCAGTAATCTGAGCAGTCTGGACCCTGCCCCCTGCCCCCCAAAACCTAATCAACAAAATTGAGAGATATTTACATTTCCCTGTTTCCCAGCCAAGTTAATCACACCCTTTTGTCTGGCAGTCAGGTATCAGGATGCCAGGGATTATCACTTTAATTCCTGAGACAATGAGAAGGTTCCCCCCACCCCACTTCTTCCTTGCAGAGGAACACCTGGTCAGAGAGAGAGTCAAAATGGTGTCAGAAAGGCCTGTCTTCCTGTGCTGCTTCAGACATGTGCCTGTACATTCATGTACATGTTTTATGAACAATTATTATATATATATAGATATGACCTCAAAATTCTTATAACAATTCCCCATTTGGGGCTATAATTTTTCTTAAAAATTGTTGCCCCACAAAAGAATAACCAGATGTGTTGTTTTAGTACTTTGGGAGAAGCATTTCTCAAAAATGGTCTATGTATTACACTTAACAGGATGGTCCACCAATATTGACTGGAAAGTGCAGTTTGCTTGTTTACCCTTTTGTGTGTTCTCAGGTGTCAAAAGCTAGCTCTCCTCTGGTTGCACACCTCCAACGTGGCACAACAGCAACAATCCCTGGTGAATCCCCTTAGGGCTTTCATATTGACCATGTCGCCTGGCACTCACCATAGCTGCCACAGGTTTGGACATGTCATGAGAGAGATGCCTTTGCCTTGGGCTTTCTATGGGCCTTTATTATAGGCTCTGGCCTTGCACTGTAGGGAGTTGCCCAGTTGCTCTTAAAGGAAGAAAGCTACTTGCACCTTGGATACACTTGCCCAATTAGAACTGAAGCCAAATTAAAATTTATACAGCCCCATAAAACATGTCCAAATTAGTCAAATTTAACTCTAAAAGGGATCATTCCTGTTAAATCAAGACATAAATACCTTCATTTATCTGGTGTTTCATGGATCTTGGAGCTTATTCTTGGTAAAATGAGTAAAAACAAATTTAAAAAATGTGTAGAGAAGGTTGGCACACTGCAGAGTGCCAGGTGGGACAAGAAAATGTGGTCATAAGTTGATCTAATCTAAATACTGAACTATGCAATATCCTGATCCTTTAAAAGGCATACAATGCATGGCAATAATACAAAAAAAAAAAAAACATTGGGACACTATACATTTTTTTTTTTAAAAAAAACCCAACAATTAAACACAAAATTGGTTCACCTCCCCCTCCTTGTGGAAATAACATACTGTCAGACATAGTTCAATGTTTCTGTCGAATATCACGCAACATAAGACCTAATAATTATATATCAGTTGTATGTCTTGAGGCCATCATGATCTTGAGACAATTCCGGCTGCTTTTAAATCCTAGGGCACAGAGTCTTGAGGTCAAGGAGAGAGAATGTCCTTGCAATTCACTTTCCCCCTTTGTCCCAAAGTCATTTGACACATTTCAGTATTCCTATATAACACATAATGCACAAAACCTTCAAATTATTAATTATACGCCATTTGTATATCTTGAGGCAATCAGGTGAACTTGAGATAATTCTTGCTGCTTTTGCATGTATCTCCAACAAGGGGGTTTTCTTGTCTGCCTTCGAGTCACTGGGAGGAAGTTAACAGTACTTCTATAACAGCACTTCTAAACCTTGCTGAAACGTTATAGCTTTCTAGGTCCTCCTTCTTAGGTTGTGATCAAAGAGATAAAATGTCAATTTGGTTTCCTGTAAAACATCCTTTTGAAAATAGGCCTGCAGGGGGTTGGGGCCTGAAGATATAATTAGTTAAAAAATAATAGTGATAAATAGTCAAGAAAGGGGAGAATATTCTAGAAATTTCTTCTTGGGGAGCTGCAAATAATATAAGATCATAGTTATTTAATTACTGCTGTTATTGTCTACTCAGTCAGTTTAATTTACTTCACCTAGTTTGGCTGTGGAGGAAACAAAGGACAAAAATTTTGTTAATTAGGACACAATCGATAAGTTATTAACATTTTCCTTATGTGGTTCTGAATTCTCTTTGAGGTTCATGTATCTTGTTTGAAAGGGATTATTATTATTATTATTTACAGGAAAGAATGACTTAGATGCTACATTTGTATGTACAGAAAGAAAAAGTAGAAATACCAAAAAAAAAAAGATACAAAAATAAAACAAAATAAAATTTAGATTACCACTCACACAACAATTTTTACCTGGTTATTGTTAGAATAATTTCATAGACATAATGGAAAAACTGATATAATAAATGGAAGCAGATTATTTATAAGCTAAAGAGAAGCGCCAAAGAGAAATGAAATTACTGTTTGTATCTCCTCACTCCTCACTTTTTTTTTTTTTTTTTTTTGCTGTGGAAGAAAAGAATTGGCAAAACACTCAATCATTGCTACATTAGAAAAGGGAGGGTTATATTAACATAGGGTAATGCTTCGGGGTGAAATGCAAATGAGAGATAAGTATCCATCCTGAGTACCTGCTAGGAAAGAAATGGAGCCTTTTGTTTGCATAGTCTGTCAACTGGTAGACAGCAATTTTCTATGAATTTCCAAGTGTGGAGGGGCTTGTTTAGGTGGCGTCCCCCCCCCCATTGGGAGATAATTTTGCATTAAGGTTCTGAAAGAATTTCTCCACACCCTGAATCTCAGTATTCTGCTGGAAAGGGAAAATTATTTCATGTGAAAATCAGTCAGGAAATGTTCCTAAAATGTACAGAGTTTTGCATGTTGAACTGGAATTGGCAGCTTCTAAACAGTTGATGGTTCTCAATGGTTCTTTATCTATTTATTTTTACATAAGGAAATTTAAATTTAAGTTTCATGTGCAAAGCATAACCTTGAACCTCTTAATTAATTTATAAACTACTCAAGAGACAGACTTATAGTAGTACTCTGCTATTTATACCTGTGGAAAGAATCTGGCATGTTAAGATTTTTGGAACTTGGCAACCACTTAACCTTGATGGACCAGTAACACACATGAGGTTGTTTTCCCTCAGTGGTTCAAAGCTTTACATTAAGAAATTTGAATAATATTTCATGAGCAGATTATAACCTTTTCGCCCCTTAGTTAAAACCTCATTTTTCTCCTCTATTTTCCTCTTCAAGCTGACATAGCCTCTGTGCATGTACAGAGTTCATGATTCGGCAGACTATTGTACCATTTTTTAAAGTGCTGCACCTCTTGACAAAATTACCATCTGAATAAAGGAAGGGAAGGGGAAAGAGTAGATTTTAAAATAGGGTTAGATTTTACACAGAAACTCACTTTTCAGTGCTTACAAACACATTTTCTCTCCCTCCTTTTTGCAAGTTTGGAAAGGGTTGGAAGGGATCTTGAGTAATCTAGTCCACCCCTTCTGAAATATGGGGATCTCAACACTATCACTGCCCTTAGGATACACATACATTTGAGTACAGACGCCTGACTGGGAAGGAAACACAGGCTATGCCCTATCACGGAAGCACATGTGTGTACTAAGGGAAAAATAAGGAAGGGGAAGATTAAAAGTACCAACGTTATATAGAAGCCTTTAGCAAACCTTAAGATTGGATAAACAGTTTAAGAGGGAATTTACTTCCTTACTAAAACCATTCTGTCCATTTGAATCAAGGTTAAAGTGACTCAGATAGACATTTGCTGGCTATGGATCCTCTACTTTTAATAACATTTCCCTAGAAGGAACACCATATTCCATAGTCACATGGTGAAACATTACATACAGAGCACATGGCTCCCTTGTGACACAGACCTTAAATATTGTGAGTTCACAAACAAACATTTTTAAGGTTACAATCTCCCTTTTCCCTTCCCGCTCCCCCTTTCTGTACAGAAAGGGTAGGTATGCACATACACCCCTCTTTTACTCTCTAGAGAAAGATTGGGAAATGTTCAAGACTTTCATATGTGCTTAAACTTTAACCCTTAATAGAGAAAGTGATAAAAACTTATATAATCACTCCACAAAAACAACAATTACACTCTTGTTCCAACTCTGAAAACCAATAATCTTTCCTTGCCAGAAAGCAGAGCTGGGCTGAATTTCAACCCATCACCACATCAGACACATTGCCTTTCACATAGCTCTAAAATGGGGGTTAGAAGGGACCCTGAGGTCATTTAGTCTAACCCTCTAAGATACAGGATTCACAAGATTTGAATGAAAATACCAACTTTATATAGAACCCTTTAGCAGATGAGTTTTTTTCCTTAAGAGGTGATATCAGGAGCCCAACACAATTGAAGTTAAAACTAGACTCAGATAGACAATTCCTGGCTAAGGAAGCTCTACTTTTGACAAACAATTCACCTTTATAGGAATAGCTGTTCAATTTTCCTTTAGTATATTGTTATGAATTCACATTTGGGGTTTCCTACACACCGCTACGAATGAACAGAGAGGGGTAACCACAGCTTGACAGCTACGGCTACCCAGAGTCCTTCGCACCACCATTTCGCCGCCACAGCTTGGCTCTCCTTCCCTCCAGAGACCCGCACCCCCTCCGCAAGGATTAACATATTCAAACACCTCTCAAACACCTCCTAAAATCCACCATAAACTCTGCATTTCCCCTTCGCCTAAGGACAAGCATATGCAACCATAAACTCTGCATTTCCCTTCGCCTAAGGACAAGCATATGCAACCCTCGCCTAGACAATTATCATAGACCATTATCATAAACTCCACATTCCCTTGCTCCGTCTTCCCTCCTGTTCAAGACAAACAGCCCGATGAGTCACAGCCCAAGCTAACAATAATCCTGTCACGGAACTCAATGAGGCATAAGTAAACATTGTAACACTGACAGCCCGAAACCAAGAGACAATTGCTACAAGCCCCGATACAGCGTCTCCAGAGAAGAAGGGGGGGGGGGAGAAACCCAAATTCAAAGTGACACTTTCTAAACTCCACCAAGTAACGCAGCCCATCTTTATACAACCTTACCATTTTATACAAACCTTATACAAACTTGCTATGAACTTTTACCTTCTCGTGATTATATGCTTGCTTCTTGTGATTACATGCCTGCTGGCCTAATGTGCCTTAAATGTGAGAAACCCCTTATATCCCTTGAAAGGCGTCCCTCCCTACATGCCTAAGAACCTAACCACAACCTCCATATTACTCTTGATTAATTAAACTAGTGTTCCTCTGTATTAGAAAATAGGTTGTTAGTATCTCTTTGTATTAGAAAATCACTGTTTTATATTTTAGAACTGTATACGTATAACCACAACCTCCATATTACTCTTGATTAATTAAACTAGTGTTCCTCTGTATTAGAAAATAGGGTTGTTAGTATCTCTCTGTATTAGAAAAAATCACTGTTTCATATTTTAGAACTGTATACGTCAGGATGTATTAGAAATGTTTCCATACTTATTTTCTGTGCAACCCTTCTCTGACCCCAAGCCCCCCTGAAATCTCCCCATCACCGTCCCATACCCAACGAAGGAAGACACGGACAATAGAAGGATTAGCTTGACAACTTTATTCAAATTAAACATGCCATAGTCCATCTTCCCGCGGCCTCGAGGAAAACACCTGCCGGATGAAAATCACCTCATGGAAATCGTCAGGAAATCGCTCCACTCCTGCGCCCATCTCGAAAGATTGCCCACCTGTCGAAACAAAGGGGAGTGCCATCAACGACAGGAGAAGAGAGATTGACATCTCTCCATCTGAAAAGAAAAGTCATCTCCGCACCTAGCTAATCCGATCTCCCACCCGTCGCCCTTGTCTCCCCCTCCCTCCCAGTCCAGAGAATTCCATGCATGAACAGAAGGGTATATAGGGGGACTTCACCATTTCCCGGGGTCCTTCCTTTTTTCCAGAGGCAGGGACCCTACAGCTGTAGTTTTCTGCATTTTTTTTCAATAAAGGGATCTGTTTGTTTTCACTGACAGCAACGCGTGGTCTCTGTCATTTTCCCGGCGGAGGCGAACCAAGCGCAATCCCGGAGCTTCCAAGCCGCGCCTGTCCCTCTAACAGGGAAGCGCATTTTGGGGACAAATTTCCACGACAGTTTATGGCGAGCCAGGCAGGAGCCTTCGTTTAGCCGTACTCTGGGGGAGCCGTGGTTGGAGGGCCCAAGCGCACCCAGCCATTTGCAGGGGGGATCCCCTTCCCCGACTGTCCCTGGAGTTCTGGCCTAACTGGGATCCTTAGCGGGACCACACAGGGAAAACAAACAGGATCCAGACGGCCGTGGGGGTTGATTTTACAAGATTTTTCTTCTCCTGATTGTTGCGAGGTGACCAAGCTTCAGGAAAAGAAGGCAGCGCGCTGCGACGTGAGTATCAATAGGGAAATTGGCTTTTCGGGGTGGGAATTGTCACAGCAATCAAACTCTTTCCTATTTTTCATAGCCAAAAAAACCCAAAGCCCGTCGGAGTCTGCCCAGGCTGGAAGGTTTTGCGGCTGCCCTTTCCCTCCCCAAGGCTTGTTGTCCGTCGGAGTTTTGCCCAGATAGCAAGCCTTGGCAACTCTTCCTTCTCTCGCTTAGCTATCCCGGGTGAAGACGCCCCTCTGCCATGGCGACCTTTCTTAGGAATGACCCATGACCAGAGATTGCAAGTGCGCCCGTTCCCTTTTCCTACTTTGCATTCCTCAGGTCCGATCTGGCATTGTGTGGGCAAGCGTTCAGTAGGACCTGAGTCTAGAGTGTAAAAGGCAGGGAGATTGCTGTGGCACTATTAAATTTTGGGTGGGAGTAGGAGTCCTCCTCGGAGTGTGCCCACTTTCCTAGAACGTTTTCCTAAGGAGACTTTCCAAACCCCATTTTCCCTTAGAGAGCCCTTTAGCAAACCTTCCCAAGCCCACTTTCCTATCGGAGTCGGTCCACTTTCCTATCGGAGTCTGTCCACCTTCCTTAGACGTGCCCCAGGTTCCCCAGGAGTCCCCAGAACCCCGAGAGACCCCAAAGCCCCGTCGGAGACTGCCCAGGGCTAGAACTTGCGCAAGTGCCCCTTCGGAGACTGACCAGGGCAGAAAATGGGTGCACCCTTGTCCAAAGGGACATCGCTGCAGGCTTCAGGGGAGAAGGAAGCTCCGCCGGAGCTTACTTCTCGCCTGAACACTGACAGCCCGCTGAAATACGTCCTCAGCCACTGGGACGTCCTTTCAGACGGGAAGGGAATATCGCAAACCAAGTTGATGAAACTCTGCACAAAAGATTGGGTGAAAATTACTGCAAGGCAGCCCGCAGAACTGCGATGGATAAGGGAGGGATCCTTTAATCTGCAACGACTGGCCGCGTTGCGTGTCGCCCTAGAAGACCAGTACCCCCTCCAGATTAGGTACCTTGATATCTTTGAGAGCGCCCGAAAGAAGCTGAAGGGTGACAGCACAGCACCCCGACAAATGCCTATCGTCACCCCACTGAAGGGGCCCCCGCCATACCAAGAAGCTATGTTAGAAGAACCCTGCGAGATAGCCTCCCTAGCACAGAGGGCCCCCGTGGGATTGCCCCCGTCACCCCCAGCAGAGCCAGCTTCAGTGCCTGCTCCAGCTTCGGTGCCCGCTCCTGCCTCAGTGCCCGCTCCAGCTTCAGTGCCTGCTCCAGCTTCGGTGCCCGCTCCTGCCTCAGTGCCCGCTCCAGCTTCAGTGCCCGCTCCAGCTTCAATACCCGCTCCTGCTTCAGTAGCCGTTCCTGCGCCAGTGCCTGTTCCAGCCTTTCAGCCTCCTGCCTCAGTACCCGCTCCTGCTTCAGTAGCCGTTCCTGCGCCAGTGCCTGTTCCAGCCTTCCAGCATCCTGCCTCAGTACCCGCTCCTGCTTCAGTACCCGCTCCTGCTCCAGTGCCTGTTCCAGCCTTTCAGCCTCCTGCCTCAGTACCCGCTCCTGCTTCAGTAGCCGTTTCTGCTCCAGTGCCTGTCCCAGCCTTCCAGCATCCTGCCTCAGTACCCGCTCCTGCTTCAGTACCCGCTCCTGCTCCAGTGCCTGTTCCAGCCTTTCAGCCTCCTGTCTCAGTACCCGCTCCTGCTTCAGTACCCGCTCCTGCTCCAGTGTCTGTTCCAGCTCCGCAGTTGCCAGCGCCAACACCGCAGCCGCCCGCTACGACTCTCCAGGTACCCAATGTCGACGCCACAGCCAGCGATGGTCCTCAAAGCACCCAAGCCGCAGCCACTTCCATCCCGCCTGCTGCAAGCCCGGTTGCATCTCGAACCCGGAGCCATAGCATAGACGAGAGACTCCTTTTCAAATTTGTTGATATCTTGGATGCAGTAACTAAAGCGCCACGGACACAGCCTAAGGAGAAGGAAGGGGAAGGCGACCAGACCACAGACGCTGCAAAAGAGAAGGGCCAATTCCCCCTCAGATCTATTCCCCTCGCGCCAGTCGCCGCTGGGCAGCCACCTACCTACGCTTATGCCCACATCCCGTTTTCAACGTCAGACCTCATGAACTGGGCCAACCACATGAGAACCCTAAAGGACGACCCCGACCTCTGCTATCGACAAATTTCGGCCATTTTCTCCACGCACAACCCGACGTGGGCCGACGTCCACACACTCATACACACCCTCTTCAACGACGCAGAGAGAGAAGACATCTTCGCTAAAGCAAGGGAAGCGATCGAGAGGGAAGGCTTCCAAACCCTTCCAAGGAGACCTGCAGGGGCAGTCGGTTTAACCTCAGCATGCATCCTGACCGAACCTGACTGGGACTATAACAAGGAAGAGGGAATCTGGAGCCTAAAAATGTTCCGCAAGGCTATCCTAGAAGGCATAAAACTGGCAGGGAAGAAGGGCACCAATTGGACTAAAATACAATCAGTGACCCAAGGGCCAGACGAAAGCCCTTCCGCCTTCTACACCCGACTGTTGGCCGCTTTTAGAACCTGGGGAGGAATTGACCCCACCACCGAAGATAATCAAGTCATCGTTAGAAGCTTCTTCAAAACCCAATGCCAGCCTGATATCAAGAAGGTCCTCGATTTCCAATTGGGATACGAGGGAAAGCCCATCAGCGAAATCTTGTCCATAGCTAAGACAGTGTATGAAGGTCGAGACGAGAGGAAAAAGAAGGAGGAGAAACGCGAAAGAGAGGAAAATGCCCGCATTTTGGCTCTCGCACTCAGAGCACCATACCAACCTCTGCCCTATAGCCCACAGCAATCGTATAAATCATCCCCGGTCCCAGTGAGCACCCACCAACGGACTCAAGCCAGCCACCCCTACCACCAACAAGCACCGGCAGGGGGGCAAGCCAGGGAACATACCCGTCAGGGCTCCCCTATAGTCTGTTATGGGTGTCTGAAAGAAGGCCATTTCCGACGGGATTGCCCGGGACGTTTCAATCGAACCCACCCCATGCCCAACACTGGGGGACAGCCAACAATCAGCCCACCCTGGAACCCGCAGCCAGCCGGGGACCACCTGAACCCCTTCCTCCAAAATACCAGCCAACCACCCAGTTATTGACAATCAGAAGGGGATTCCGAATTGACAGCCCTGGCCTGCCCTACATTCCGTCTGTCCGCTAACGAACCCACCTGTACCATATCCATCGATGGCCACGAATACCGCTGCCTCGTCGACACAGGGGCCACCTTCTCTACGCTCAGTGATAGCCACCTACGACCCAGCTCTCAGAAACAACGTATCATGGGCATAGACGGAATCCCCCGAACCTGCAACCTCTCCGAACCCACCACTGTGACACTGGGACCCCTGACAGCCGAGCATTCCTTCCTCCTGACCTCCAGCCCCATCAACTTATTGGGACGGGACCTCCTGTGTAAACTCAAAGCAACCATCATGTGTAGTTCAGAAGGCATCTATCTACACATGCCAGAGGAATCTGTAATTACCTTCCAGGGCATCCTACAGGAGGAGAAACTACCTGACTTAGATATTCCCCCCGAGTTAGCGAACTCTGTCCCAGTGTGGCTCTGGGGAACCACCTCTACCTCTGTTGGACTCCTGAAATCTGCTGAACCCGTCCGAATAAACTACCCCACTGGAGTTCCCTTCCCCCGCGTGAATCAATACCCGCTGCCACGGGAAGCCATCGAAGGGTTAAAACCGATGATAGAAGACTTCATGGGACAGGGAATACTCGTCCCCTGCTCAAGCCCCTGCAATTCGCCGCTCCTGCCCGTCAAGAAAATCGGGCCCCCAGGTACTCCCGTTAAATATCGTTTGGTCCAAGACCTCAGGATTATTAACAATTTCGTCATTCCCAGGCACGCCATCACTGCAAACCCCAACACCATCCTGACGGGAATTCCGCCTCAATGTACCCATTTCACAGTAGTAGACCTCTGTTCCGCTTTCTTCTCAATAAGGGTGCATGAGGACAGCCAGTTCCTGTTTGCTTTCACCTGGGGACACAGTCAGTTAACGTGGACCAGGCTTCCACAAGGCTACCTTGAGAGCCCCACGATTTTTGCACAGGCACTGCACAAGGATCTGCAAGACCTGTCCTTCCCTGCAGGGTCGTCTCTCTTGATGTATGTTGATGACCTTCTGATATCAAGTCCGTCTGAAGACAGCTGTAAACAGGACACCATTTACCTCCTCAGCGCTTTAGCAGAGAAGGGACATAAAGTGTCGCCAAAGAAGCTCCAGTTCTGCCTAACTAAAGTAAAGTACCTCGGACATTACATCGGGCAGGGAGTCCGTGCCCTCACACCAGAAAGGATAGAAGCCATCGAAAGAGTTCCTATCCCCAAAACCAAGAAACAGCTACGTGGATTTCTTGGCATGAGCGGCTTCTGCAGAGCATGGATCGCCGGCTATGGAGAACTAACCAAACCTCTCGTCCACATGACTGGCAAAGATGAACCAGAACCCTTGGTATGGAGCAAGGAGTGCCTGAATAACTTCGAAACCATAAAAAGAGAACTAAAAATGGCCCCAGCCTTGGGTCTCCCCGATTACCGCCTCCCCTTCTCCCTCTTTGTGCATGAACGTAAGGGAGTAGCGTCCGGGGTGCTCACTCAATCTTTCAGGGGACAGGAGAGGCCAGTAGCATACTACAGCGTCCAACTAGACAGCGTGGCAAGAGGGACGGTGGGATGCCTCAGGGCCATAGCCGCCGCCGCAGAACTTGTTGACAGGGCACTTGAAATAGTTCGGAACCAGGAACTTGTCCTCAACGTGCCCCACTCCGTAGCCACCTTATTGAACCTGCGTGGCTGCCAACACTTCAGCAACGAAAGACTCAACCAATATGAGGCTGCTCTGCTTACCCCATCCAACGTACGGATCAAACGGGTGAACACCCTCAACCCTGCCACCCTCCTTCCCCTTCCCGACGATGGAACTCCCCACCACGACTGCACCCAAGCTGTCCGCCTAGCTGAAAAACCCAGAGATGACTTGGACTATCTCCCCCTCAGCGACCCTGACATGACCATATTTACTGACGGCAGCTCCAAAACTATTGCCGGGGTAAGAAGAACGGGGTACGCTGTCGTTACGCACGAACAGATCCTAGAAGCTGCCCCCATCTGCTCAAAGTACAGCGCCCAAGCTGCTGAACTAATAGCGCTCATAAGAGCATGTGAAATAGGAGAGGGCAAACGCATCAATATCTACACGGATTCCAAGTACTGTTTTGGATTACTCCACGCCACTGGGACGCTCTGGAAACAGAGGGGATTTTTGACAGCAGCTGGTACACAAATCTCCCATGCGGCCCTCGTCAAGAGGTTAATGGACTCCATTCACCTCCCAAAGGCAATCTCTGTCATCCACTGCAAGGCTCACACGAAGGGAACGGACTTTGTCTCGGTCGGAAACCGAAAAGCTGACGCGACAGCGCAGAGAGCCGCCATCTCGGAACAGCCGAGAAATGAATTCCAGGCACTTGTAGCCCCCTCCGACGTAGACTTTGCCCGCATGTACCAGTCCGCTGATGCTGGGGAACTTAAATTGTGGCAAGAACTGGGAGGAACAAAAACTAATGACATCTGGACCCTTCCGGACGGCCGCCTCCTGATGCCCAAAACGTGGGTTCCCAAACATTTGCGCGTCCTACACCAGTGCACACATTGGGGTTCTTCAAGGCTGGCAGAAAGTATGCTCAGACACTGGTACGCCCCGGGAGCCTACCAACACGCCAAGGCCATCTTGAAGAACTGTGTGATCTGCGCCGGCTTCAACCCCAAGAGGGAACCCAAGAAACCCCCAGGATCTCGACCGTGGGCTTATCTTCCTTTTGAAAGCCTCCAACTTGACTTCGCCGAACTTCCAAAGTGCCTGGGGTACAAATTCCTCCTTGTCATCACGGACCAACTGACCTTTTGGCCAGAAGCCTTCCCGTGCAAACGCGCCACCGCCAATGCCGTTGCCCGCATCCTGGTGCAGGAAATCATCCCCCGGTTCGGAGTGCCAAGACGCCTTGACAGCGACCGTGGGACACACTTCACAGCTGAAATCGTGCAGTCTGTAGCCCGAGCCTTTGGCATCAAATGGCACCTTCACACCCCTTACCACCCCCCTTCCTCCGGCCAGACGGAGAGGATGAATGGACTCATAAAGACCCAGCTAGGGAAAATTTGCTCCGCCACGGGACTGAAATGGATTAATGCGCTTCCCATCGTGCTACACAATATTAGGAGCCAACCAAGGGGACTTCTAAAACTTTCTCCTTATGAACTCCTATTTGGCCGCCCCTCTCCCACCCACACAACTCAATTGCCTGTATCTGAACTCGAAGCGGGGGAGAACGAACTTGTTACATACGTTACCCAACTGCAGCGCCAACTCAAGAGGCTACATGAGTACGCTGCCACTGCTCAGAACGTTCCTTTGGATGTAGATGCCCACCTATTCCAACCCGGGGACTGGGTTCTCATAAAATCGCTTAGGAAAGACACTCTTGAACCATCGTGGGAGGGCCCGTTCCAGGTTCTCCTCACAACTCCTACTTCGGTAAAGGTACCAGAGAGGGGTGCGTGGATTCACTATACTTTCTGCAAGGCATCTGCACCCCCCGCTGACCCCGAAGACAACACCGCAGACGCGGAGAGCCCCGCAACCACCGATGACGGTCCTGGCAACGGCCGGGACACTCGCAACACCCCAACTGCTGGGGAAGAACCAGATGATTGCTCAGAGGCAAGATGGCTCTCAAAAATAGTGGTGGACCCTTGCCCAGATGACCCCGACCGCCCTCCGATAAAACTCCAATTCCGAAGGGTGGAGAATCCATCACCTGAAACAACGTAGTACTAGAAACCCAATTATCTCTCCCTGCCACCCCCTCTTCCCTTCCTATGTGCTCTTTGTTGTCTTGTGCGTGTTCGTGTTGTACGTTTGTGTGTCTGTTCTTTTTCCTTAGGATTTTCCGGCCAGGGCAACCATGCATTTCTGGAGCGGCGCCTGTTCCTGCCTCCTCCACATCCTCCTATTGGCCACTGGCAACCCCCTTGGACTGCAATGTGGAAACAGTGCCCTGGAACACTCCTACGTCGACCGCGATCTCAACGACCCAAGCGAGCTTAGTGCCCTCGGGGAATTCAGCTTCTGCCTAGCCGGCACCAGGACCTTCATTCGTCACGCCTTTCGACCCCAACTGCAGGATACTCAAGCTTGGGAATTGATCATCCGCGATTCCTCCTTTACCGCCATCGGACGCGCCGTTTACTCTCTAGATGACTCGTGGAGCCGCTTGACCTGCCACAACGGAACCTACATCCGCGCGAAATGGGGAAAAATGACCCGTCAGTTTAATGCCTCCGAACTTGGGAAAGAACTCTGGGAGACGTATACAGACTCTATGTACTCCGAACGCTGGACTTATGGATTTTATTGCTCTGCACCATCTACAACCTCCACTCTACAAGGCATCTGCGTGCACCAATTTTGCTGTGTATGGGACTTACACACCCCGCCAACTTGGACAGGCAGCTCATACATCGAGGGCTGGCTGCACCCGGTCGGAGGGGGAAAGCGCTCCGAATGGGATCCACAGGGCCCCCAACGTTGTGGCGGCATCACGACCGACCCGGCCTACCTTAGATCTGCAGACCCCATCCACCCTATGGGCACAGCGCCACGGTATGTCAGGATTTTTGACTCAACCCCACCACCCCAATCCCGCAGGCTGTCATCATGGCATGGCAACAGCTACATACAACTTCTTCAGAGAGTCGTTCAGACAACTAACCTGTCAGAATGCTGGATCTGCGCACACGCCCCCTCCCACATCGACGAAGGGATTCCTCTGATAAGCACCCCCCTTACCTTGGACCAATTCAAATCTACCTACCTCCTTCAGCGAAACCTCACGTTCCTGCCCCCCAACTCACAATATATCTACCTCAGCGGCCGCACTGTGGGACCCCTGTGCCGAGAGTTTGCAGGGACAGGAGATCACATCGGTACAAGCATCTGCAACATCACGATCCGCACAAACCCCGACGGACTCTCCACATTGGTCCGCAACCATTCCCACTCCCGCATCTACCCCACGCTAGCGGACGCCTTGACTGCCATCCTTACACCATTTACGGGGGAAGCCCCGCCACCCGAAATCGTGAACGTCTTCAAGACGGGGCGCATCGAAAGGCCCCTTGCCGGATTATTTTGGACCTGTGGGTCTAGGGGCTACACCTGGGCTTCCATACACATGCAGGGATCATGCTACCTGGGCCACGTCCACCCCGGCTTTCGCGTGTCCCTGACGCAACCGACTGGCCGCTTGAGAAACAGGAGGACACCGTCTCTCACGACCCGTGCCCGAATCCAGCCTAACGGTGAGACGTGGCTCCGTGGATTCCTTCCCTCATATGGCACCTTTGCAAACCACCTCGACATCCTCCGCCTCGCGGATGTCCTTCTGCAGTTCATCAAGGAATCAGAGGCTACCACCCTAGCACTCCTCACCGAACTTAACCAGGTCCGCCTTCTATCAACCCAGAACAGACTTTGCGCAGACTACCTATTGTCGTCGATTGGAGGTGCCTGCAAGCTAATAGGCACCGAATGCTGCTCTTACGTATCAGATCAGACCCTTAACATCACAGGTCATCTACAGACCCTCAACTCCCTCACCGAGACCCTACAAGAGATCCCACATGAAGGACTCTCGGACTGGGATCCATGGTTTTGGCTGCCATCAACCACATGGATCCGCGAACTCGCAAAAGGACTCCTACTGATTCTCCTGTCCATCACGCTGATCATTGCTTTCTTCTGCTGCTGCACGCAATGCTTTCCCACCATGATGACAGCGCTCCGCATGCCGCCAACCCCGCGAATCCAAGCCCCCCTTCATCCGGCCACCACATACCCTGAAGTTGTCCCTATGTACCACCTTGGAAATGGAGAGTACGCTATTGCCAATTATGTGAGGCAATGATTGGTTGTTATACAACAACATTGCCTCAGAGAGGGGATATTGTTATGAATTCACATTTGGGGTTTCCTACACACCGCTACGAATGAACAGAGAGGGGTAACCACAGCTTGACAGCTACGGCTACCCAGAGTCCTTCGCACCACCATTTCGCCGCCACAGCTTGGCTCTCCTTCCCTCCAGAGACCCGCACCCCCTCCGCAAGGATTAACATATTCAAACACCTCTCAAACACCTCCTAAAATCCACCATAAACTCTGCATTTCCCCTTCGCCTAAGGACAAGCATATGCAACCATAAACTCTGCATTTCCCTTCGCCTAAGGACAAGCATATGCAACCCTCGCCTAGACAATTATCATAGACCATTATCATAAACTCCACATTCCCTTGCTCCGTCTTCCCTCCTGTTCAAGACAAACAGCCCGATGAGTCACAGCCCAAGCTAACAATAATCCTGTCACGGAACTCAATGAGGCATAAGTAAACATTGTAACACTGACAGCCCGAAACCAAGAGACAATTGCTACAAGCCCCGATACAGCGTCTCCAGAGAAGAAGGGGGGGGGGAGAAACCCAAATTCAAAGTGACACTTTCTAAACTCCACCAAGTAACGCAGCCCATCTTTATACAACCTTACCATTTTATACAAACCTTATACAAACTTGCTATGAACTTTTACCTTCTCGTGATTATATGCTTGCTTCTTGTGATTACATGCCTGCTGGCCTAATGTGCCTTAAATGTGAGAAACCCCTTATATCCCTTGAAAGGCGTCCCTCCCTACATGCCTAAGAACCTAACCACAACCTCCATATTACTCTTGATTAATTAAACTAGTGTTCCTCTGTATTAGAAAATAGGTTGTTAGTATCTCTTTGTATTAGAAAATCACTGTTTTATATTTTAGAACTGTATACGTATAACCACAACCTCCATATTACTCTTGATTAATTAAACTAGTGTTCCTCTGTATTAGAAAATAGGGTTGTTAGTATCTCTCTGTATTAGAAAAAATCACTGTTTCATATTTTAGAACTGTATACGTCAGGATGTATTAGAAATGTTTCCATACTTATTTTCTGTGCAACCCTTCTCTGACCCCAAGCCCCCCTGAAATCTCCCCATCACCGTCCCATACCCAACGAAGGAAGACACGGACAATAGAAGGATTAGCTTGACAACTTTATTCAAATTAAACATGCCATAGTCCATCTTCCCGCGGCCTCGAGGAAAACACCTGCCGGATGAAAATCACCTCATGGAAATCGTCAGGAAATCGCTCCACTCCTGCGCCCATCTCGAAAGATTGCCCACCTGTCGAAACAAAGGGGAGTGCCATCAACGACAGGAGAAGAGAGATTGACATCTCTCCATCTGAAAAGAAAAGTCATCTCCGCACCTAGCTAATCCGATCTCCCACCCGTCGCCCTTGTCTCCCCCTCCCTCCCAGTCCAGAGAATTCCATGCATGAACAGAAGGGTATATAGGGGGACTTCACCATTTCCCGGGGTCCTTCCTTTTTTCCAGAGGCAGGGACCCTACAGCTGTAGTTTTCTGCATTTTTTTCAATAAAGGGATCTGTTTGTTTTCACTGACAGCAACGCGTGGTCTCTGTCATTTTCCCGGCGGAGGCGAACCAAGCGCAATCCCGGAGCTTCCAAGCCGCGCCTGTCCCTCTAACAGGGAAGCGCATTTTGGGGACAAATTTCCACGACACAATATTCCTCTAGTCACTTGGAGGAAGACTCCCTTTTAGAGCCTCTCTCAATAACAAACATTTGCACACCTCATGAAGTGAACATTTTCAAGTTTCAAAATATTTTCAAAGCATTGAGCAAGCATTTTCAAACTTACTACTCTTATTTTCCTTCATCCTGCCCCCTCTTTTTACTTTTGGAGAGGAAAAAATGGCCTTCTACAGCCTCTTTAAAACAAACCTTTACACACTACCTCCACTCTTTTAAATATTTGCCATTGTTTTTGGGTTGATCAAGCCCTTACATAAGATTATTTAAGCAAGCTTGCCTTATTATTATATTATTTTAAACTATGCATGCTTTAAAAAAGGCAGTCTGTGGGTGTCATGGCCAAATTTTACACAAACCCCTAATTTCCTAAACCTGGATTATATCTCTCATTTACTTTAAGGGGAACAATGAACTATAGCAGACACAAGGAACAGACGCACATACACTTCACAGACAACACAGACAACATGTAACATGCAAACATATATAATTTTATACCATAACATACTTTGTAGGATTCCTCACAAAACTTTTCTCATTCAGAGTTCACCAGGGTTAATTTTAAAGCGGAGATTCACTGTATGTTAAAGGAACCTCCTGGTAGCCATTTCCCCTCATCTGGGTGGTCCATAGTAAATCGGATCCAGTGTTTTTTTCTTACAAAGTTTTTGCAATTGGTTCCCTTCAAGCTTGTCCGCCCCGGGGATTTCGTGCCAATTTAAGAGAACGAATTGGAGTGGACTTTCATCCTCAAAGTCCTTACCGGAGCAAAGCCTCAGTTGTGCTTTGCCTCGGTTGGGAGTCTGGGAAAGGAATTCCTTAGAGTGGGTTGCACCCATTTTACTTAAGCCTTTTTATACTGCAGTTCGGGTCCCCGACCCTGTTCCTGGACACTCTTAACTTCCCGAGTCTATGACTCACCCCCACGTCCTAGTGGTGTTCCTGCCTGCCGTTCGCGTGCACTAACTACTAGGCGGCCTGGTGCAGCTAAAACCCTATTGGAACCCTCCCACTGGTCATCAATTGCCTGAGGGTTCCACAGCAACTTCCCTGCCTCTTACACACTAGACTCATATCCTACTGAACGCTTGCCTACGCAATGTCAGGTCGGAACTGAGGAATACAGAAATACAGAGTAGTAGGAAAGGAACGGGCGCACTTGCAATCTCTGGTCATGGGTCATACCTAACAAAGGTCGCCATGGCAGGGGGGCGTCTTCACCCGAAGATTAAGAGCAGAGGAATAGGAAACAGAGCTGGGATAGCCAGATTCCCAGATTGGTAGAAAAGCGACAGTTTGCTCAGACTTCTGCTCAGTTTGGCAGAAGGGAGCTGGGACAGTCTTTCTGAGCTCTGCGTTTAACGTAAAGACTGTTGCCCTGGACCTCAGTTCTACCTTGTAACTGTGCCTGGCAGCCTTGCTGCAACTAAGGTCCAAAGAGGAGAGTAGAAAAGGATAGTCCAAGTGGAGAAATAGATTTTTAGTTGCTGTGGTTCTTAGCTCACCCAAGGTGTCCCCTTTTAATACTCACGACCGATCCTTTCAGTCGAATCCCGTTGTCTCCAGCTTCCAACTGGTTCCTGAAAAAAAAACAGCCTTGTCCCTTTAAACGTTGCTTCGTCCTGGGGGTCCCGCTTGGACTCTCAATTACTACCAAGTGCCTCGGGTCCTGAGGTTGGTTTACCCCCCTGCAAAAGAGGCAAGGGCGCGCTGGGCTCCCCTTCCTCAGTGAACCCGGAGCTCAAGGCAAAACTGGGTCCCCGAAGTGGTCGCCAAATTGTTGTAAAATTTAAGCTGGTTCCTATGAACCCAGAGAAATGGATCTTGACCCAGGGAGAGCTCAAGGATCCAGGCAAGCAGACGAATTTAAGCGTCTCCTGCCCACCAAATAACAGAGACCAAACCAGGACTTACGAAGCAAGGCACTTTTATTTTTGCTGTTGCAACAGGGTCCTTCCTCTCACACAGGAGAACAAGGAAGGAACCCCAAACAAAGATGTCTTGCCCTTAAAAAGAAATTTGAAATTGGTTTCAGCCCACCCCCCCAGAAGCATCATCCATATGTCACAGAAGGGGTGTAGCCCAAGACCCCCCTCCCTAGATTCATCATAGGTACATCATGAAAGGGGAGGTCTGGTGGCAGTAATCTGAGCAGTCTGGACCCTGCCCCCTGCCCCCCAAAACCTAATCAACAAAATTGAGAGATATTTACATTTCCCTGTTTCCCAGCCAAGTTAATCACACCCTTTTGTCTGGCAGTCAGGTATCAGGATGCCAGGGATTATCACTTTAATTCCTGAGACAATGAGAAGGTTCCCCCCACCCCACTTCTTCCTTGCAGAGGAACACCTGGTCAGAGAGAGAGTCAAAATGGTGTCAGAAAGGCCTGTCTTCCTGTGCTGCTTCAGACATGTGCCTGTACATTCATGTACATGTTTTATGAACAATTATTATATATATATAGATATGACCTCAAAATTCTTATAACAATACATACATTGCATAAGTGAATACAGAAAGTATTATATCCAAAGTAAGGCTTGATTCTGACACCTGTGTAGATAGCACACATTTGCTTATTTTGTATTGTTCTGTCACTTAGAATATATAGAAATTTGACCTTTGCTGTGACCTGAACATGCATTTACATAGTCTATGTGATGGTGACTGAAACCACTTATTACTACAGCACTTCTTGGGGTGCATACAGTCGTCATAGCAAGTTCCCAGGCCTAAATTCCTTTTCAAATCCGGTACTGTATCTTGGCCAGCCCTATCATTAGACAGGTGGGGAAGGTCTGTACCTCAGTGGCATGCTTTGCATGCAGACAGACCCTGGTTCAATCCCCAGCAGAGGAAGACTCCTGCCAGTAATCCTGGAAGGCTGCTGCTAGTCAGTGTAAACCAGACTTCACCAATCGGGTGCCCTGCAGATGTTAAGGCTACGGCTCCAACAATCCCTGTCTGGCTAGATAGATCAATAGTCTGACTTTTGGGCAGTTTCCCATCTTCCTAAGATAGGCCCCTACCCCTAAACATCCTGAAATCTAAATTTCTACAATAGGGTAGGCATGAAGGAAGGGAAATCAAAAAGCCATACCAGATCTGACTGGTGCAAAGTCTGAGTTCATGCCCAGATCCCTATAGGGAAGGTGTGGGGAGAGTTATGCTGCAGAATTCCACATTGCTCATGCTGATTCCGTTTTTCAGAGGGATGGGGAACTTCTCTCTCTGGTTCTTTCCACTTCCTCTGTGATCAGCATCCAGCGACTGCATTCCACGAGCATTCCATCATATGTTCTCTGATGGAAAATTGCCGTGAGCAAATAACTGGGGAAGCCCAAAATGAGGAACACAATGTGGGGAGCAGTAAAAAAAAGGGGGGAGCAACTCTTACCACTTGCAAAGTACATTTGCTATCTAAATCTCTAGTCACTAATCACAGAATTGTACAGCTGGAAGGAACCACAAGGGTCATCATCTAGTCCAACCCCCTGCAATGTAGGAATATTTTGCCCAATGTGGGGCTTGAACACACAGCCTTGAGATTAAGAGTCTCATGCTCTACTGACTGACAGTATCAGTTTTTACTAAAGTTGCTAGTCATTTTTTCTAACCCAGGAATTGTATGTGAGAGAGAGCAATTACTCCAGTGGTGAGAGAAACGTAGTATGCAAATATTCAGAGGCACCTCCTCCTTTATTCCTCGCGTTCAGAACTGGAGTTCACGTCCTGCCCTCTCACATAAAAGGAGGCCGAGAGCTGCCCTTTCCACAGAGAGTTGAAGAACTCTGTGTAGTTCGAATGTCGGCACTTTCGTTTACACAGGTCTGCCTACGGCAGGGGCGTGGCGTGGGCTCCCGATTGGCTCATAAGAAGGACGTCCAGCAGCTGCTCGGCCGGCGATTGGCTAAAGCGCGCGGGAGAGGACGGTTCTTTGGAACGTTGGCTCCGTTTTCGCTTCCCAGCGGGGGCCTTGCGATGGCGCTACCCCGGTTGTTGTTTCTTTGGGCGACGGTGGCGGCAGTTGCTGCTGCATCCCGGCCCCCGTGGGACTCGATTGCCCGTTTGCAGCCGCGGACGGACGATGCACGGCAAGCAGTGGCGGTGCGGGAGCTGCTGGAGCGGCTGCTGGGCCCGAGGGCTGCCTCCGCCTTCTCGGTGTCGGTCAACCGGTCTTTGGCCGGGCCCGGCGGGCTTGACACCTACCGGCTGAGCTCGAGGGCGCCGGGCGTTGTAAACGTAGCTGGATCCAGCGGCGTGGCCGCCGCCTCGGGAATCTACCAGTACCTAAAGGACTACTGCGGTTGCCATGTCTCCTGGTCTGGGAAGCAGCTCCGACTGCCGGATAGTCTGCCGCCGGTACCCACTGAGATAATCGTCACCAGCCCCAACAGGTGATTCGATGGCGAAGGAGGAGAGCAAAGGATTTTGTGTTCCCTGTTTGCACGTGGGAAGTGTTGTTGTTTTTTTAAGTCTTTGAGCATGTCCAGAAAACAGAGCTCTGTTCCAATTAAATTTGCCTCTGGTCTTATCGGACTTGAAACTTTGAGCCTTTGAACAGCTTCAGGTAAAAATGAAATCCAACAGGTGCAGCTTTCCTTGATGCAGTGACCGGGAAAGATGTACTTGTTGAATTTCTGACTGTTAAGTAGTTGTTTAAGGCACAGAGTGTCTTGTCATCCACAACATGGCAATCCTAGTTCCAGCTTTGATTGAAGTGAGGGAGGGGAGAGAAGTACCTCTGAGCATGCACAGAGTGACTTCTCCCTCCGCTTGTATATATTTGCTACATAAATATTAGTATGCTTTCCAAGGTCAACTTCACGGGGACATTGGAGTTTCAGGTTCTGCTTTTTCAAACAAACTGTATGTGCTGGGGGGATTTTCTTTAAAGAAATAGAAATATGGGATAGCTGCCTTGTACTTCACCAGACCGTTGGTCCTTCTAGCTCAGCGCTGTCTACATAGATTGGCTGCAGCTTTCCAGGCTTTCAGATGAGACATTCCTAGGCCTACCTGGGGATGCAGAGAGGTTGGTACCTGTGAGCATTTGCATGCAAAGCAGATGCTCTACCACTGAGCTGCAACTTCATTTTGTACACCTTGCCCCATCTGCTAAACCTCTTTTTCAAGGCAGTGTTTACAGGTGGCAAATACTGCAACGTAGATATAAAACTGATCTATTAGAAAACCTACATTTTTAAAAAAGGGGGGGGGAGGAACACACAACCCTTTTTTTATTTATATTCCCGGCTGTTCCCATTATGAAAGAGAACCTTGCCTGCCCACTTGCAGAAAATACTTGGGATGTGCTAATTAAACATTTTAGAAAGAAAAGCATTTGGCCCAGTTCTCCTTGGGGCCATACCCAGGCTGTGTGTGTTTGAATTGGTTTGCTCGGACATTAAAAAGAAAAGAAGTCCTTCCCCAGGAAAGTGCTCTCTTCCTTCTAATCCTAGCTCAATTTCCATAATTTTCCTCCCTAGTCTCCATCCACAACAGGGGCGGGGGAGACTAAATATGTGTACAGTAGTTACATTTGCTTATGCTCCTTCTTTCATTTTCTTCCCTGTCTTGTCTTCCCATTGCATGCGCTCGCCTAAATTTTAATAATACTTAGCAATTATAAAGCACTAATGACAAAAGTGCTTCACAGACATGATCTTAGTAATTACGACAAACCAGTAAGGTAGGTCAGGATTAGCGTCCCCTTAGAGCAGGTGTGGGGAGCTCTGGTCTCCCAAATGTTGTTGAACTACGACTCTCATCATCCTTTGGCCATGCTTGCTAAGGGCTGCTGTAGTTCATCTGAAAGGCCACAGGTTCTCCATACCTACCTTCGGGGGAAATGCTGGAGCTATGAAAGAGTGGCTTGACTAAGTTTCTTATTGGGTTTCTGGAGTAAGTGAGTTTTTTAATTTAAAAAAAAACCTGATGACTTTCTGCTCACTTTTCTCAGCCACCACCCTACACTAGGTCTGAGTTCACACAACACCCCTCACGTGTTGAAAACACACGTCAGGGAGTCATAGCATGGTACCACCTGGTTCTGCCCGAGTGATGTACACACTGGTTAACTGTGTGAAGGGGTTGTTGCCAGTGCATGTGTTGTGTTTGTGGGGCGGGGGGTAGCCATCACAACTGCACAGATCCCTCGTGTGTATCATTGACTTAAAATCTGCAGTTCTCTGTGTGTTGCTAAACTACAGCTCCCATCATCCCTCACCCAATGACCATGCTGGCTAAGGCTGTTGGGAGTTGGGTGTGCAACATCTGGATTTATTAGGTTGTAAATCAGGCACCCCCAAACTGCGGCCTTCCAGATGTTTTGGCCTACAACTCCCATGATCCCTAGCTAACAGGACCAGTGGTCAGGGATGATGGGAACTGTAGTCCAAAACATCTGGAGGGCCGAAGTTTGGGGATGCCTGCTCTTGCTTAATGTTGCTGTCTCCAGCGCAATGCACACTGATGTCTCTAAACATTAAAGAGGAAAGAACAGTCATAAGTCACACTCATACCACGAGTTTTCAAAGAGAAAATAACAATCATCTTTCTGGTTTCTAATGGAGTGGCTATTAAAACATAACTACAGGGAACATGGAATACTGCCTTTTACTGAGTCAGACCATTGGGCCATGTAGGTCAGTGTTGTCTGCCCTAGCTGGCAGAGTTTCAGACAAGGAACATTCTCGGCCCTCTCCGAAGATGCTGGGGATTGAGCCTGGGGACATTCTACATGCAGAGCTACAGCTCTTCTACATTCTCATGAACTGCTCAGAAATTTTAAAACAAAAAATAAAATAAAATTCCTTCCAGTAGCACCTTAGAGACCAACTAAGTTTGCCATAGGTATGAGCTTTCGTGAGCATGCACACTTCTTCAGATACACTGAAACAGAAGTCACCAGACCCTTATGTATAGTCAGAGGGTGGGGAGGGGTATTACTCAGAAGGGTGGTGGGAATGGGTGATTGACTGATAGGAGTGGTAAACCTGTTGATGACTGTTAACAAGCAATTGCAATTGGTGAGATGGCTAAAGAAAGCTTTATCATGTATAATGAGATAAGAATCCAATGGTGACTTCTGTTTCAGTATATTCTGGTGACTTCTGTTTCAGTGTATCTGAAGAAGTGTGCATGCACACGAAAGCTCATACCTATGACAAACTTAGTTGGTCTCTAAGGTGCTACTGGAAGGAATTTATTTTATTTTATTGTTTCGACTTCGTCAGACCAACGCGGCTACCTACCTGTATCAGAAATTTTACAATGCCTTGACCATACCTAATCCAGAGACGACCTTGGGGGGGGGGGGTTGCACCCTAAGTCTGGGACATGTTTTGTAAAGAAGGCAGCAGCATCACTTCTGTTTGTAGCGCGTTAGCTTACTCTTAGCTGTGGATGTTTATAGTGTTTCTAAATTAGCAAATCTAAAATTAGAGAGGAGAGGAACCGTCCCGTCCCCCCATTTGTAGGGCATCCTGTGTCCATTACCTTGCCTGCTTTGAATGGCAGTGGTAAGCAAATGGATTTGGGGTGGCGGCTGCTTTTGCCCTTCCCTTTCTACACCGTTCGATTGGGTCCAGCAGTTCCATCTGTGCAGTTGTGCTCCTTTGCGTGTTGGATGTCACGTCAGTCGGGGACCGTCGGTCCCGCTCTTTGGAAGATCAGCTCAATTAATCTTGACACTCTTTTGTGGGCGGAAGGGGGAGGAATGACCCGGGGCCTCGTTAGAGGAGCTGTCCCTTGGCTTGTAGGCGGACAAAGGTCCTGGCGAGGACAGAGAGAGGTTGGCAGGGTGAGGAGAGTCTTTGCGTGACTCGGTTGTTTGTACCACTTGAAAAGGAAACCCAATTGGCAGGATGGGGGAGAACTCTAGAATAGCTTCAACCTGGGGACTTGGCCCCTGAGCCAAGGAGCTAATCTCAAGCACTTGGACTGATCATAGCTGTGTTGTTTACATAACACACACCACACTGTGGACAACAACTGCGTAGTTAGCAGCACTCTTGCACTCCTGCTGCCACCCAGTTTCTCAACCCGCGCCGGACGAAAGTAAATTCGGAACAGAGTCCTTGCGCCGTGGTACCTTTGTGTTTTGCAGCAGTGGCGTGCTTGCAAGTGCAACTGACCTGTATAAGGACTTGTGGCACTAAGGGTAGACAAATGTGTCCATTTCAGCTTGCTTGCTCCTCCCAAAAAACTTGAGATCAGGCAGCTCACCCCCATTTCTGGATCGGTGTGCAATCCCCCCCTTTTAAATCTCTGCTTGGAAATTCCTTACACATTTCTGAGGTACCTTTCTCCTAACGTGTTTGCATATTTGTCTGCGATGTGCATGTTTATGCAAGCACTTTCCCTTC
This sequence comes from Zootoca vivipara, assembly GCF_963506605.1. Lineage (NCBI taxonomy): Eukaryota > Metazoa > Chordata > Lepidosauria > Squamata > Lacertidae > Zootoca > Zootoca vivipara. The sequence continues at coordinate 22,392,218 of NC_083288.1, read as the reverse complement.
ATGTAATGTAGTTCTATATGCAATTTTCGCTAATAGTGCATTACTTTTTTTTTGCACACTCTTTTTGGTTGGAAAACACAAAATGTGGGGAAGTGCAGGTTTCAAAGGGTTGCTGGTTCTCAGGAAGTGATAATTAGGAGCGTCAGCATTAAAACGCAATCTAATATTTATTAGTAATCTAATATTTATTAGTAGCACTATTCAGCTTCTGCCAATTTGCTTTCCCCGACTACTGGCAATCTTAAGATATTCCTCCCAGTTTCTGATATTTTATTTTAGCAAGTGCTGCCCAGTGAGACTTGCCTTGACTTTGAGTCCACTGTACCGCTTCCTTTGTTGATCCCTCCTTTGTGTGCAACTTGTGTGCATCTTGTTATTCCCTTGCCTTCTCCCTCACCCAGGGCCGTCTTAAGCATATCTGGCGCCGTGGTGCGAAGATCCCTCCGGCGGCTCCACCCCACCCCACTTCCCAGCACAGCTGTCTGGTGGGCGCAGTGTGCAGCGCAGCAGTGCGACGCCCCCCTGGCGCCCTGCGCCACCCAGCCTTGCCGTAGGACCGGCCCTGCCCTAACCCCAGAACAGGATTTTATGGCCCCAGTACATTATATGGCCCTCTGACTCATAAAAGAGGACACACATTTATTATATCTGTGTTGTGTTATATGCAAATAGGTGTCATTGTTTGAAGGTGGGGTGAAAGGCCCCAAAAAGTAAACCGGTGGCCACATATGTAATAAAATGTTTGCAGAATGCAAAGTGGCAATGCTTTCCCTATAATTATAGTTCCATACTAGAAAATACAGAACCTATTAAGTTCTGCCTGCTGCACAGCTGTTAAAGGTGAAATAACTGTGCTTTCCCCCAGTGCAGGCCCTAAAGCAAAGCCTGGGGTGCAACACTGCACCTACTTACCTGGGGGTAAGCCCCATTAAACATAAAGAGGCTTGCTTGTAGAAAAATGACTTCAAAGACGAACGAATGTGTAGATAATAAACAGCTTGCAAGTGCTTCAGAGTTCCGTTGTTCTTTCTTCCAAGGTTCCGCTTCTACCAAAATGTCTGCACCCAGAGCTACTCCTACGTGTGGTGGAACTGGGACCGCTGGGAACAGGAGATCGACTGGATGGCGCTCCACGGCATCAACATGGCGCTGGCATTCACCGGGCAGGAGGCCGTCTGGCAGCGGGTGGAGTATCTCGTTTAAACATGAACCGTGATAATATTTTAGAAGCACTTTTCAGAACGGAAGATTGCCTGCCAACGCAGCTGATGGCAACTGAAGTTCAACATCCCCCCTTCTCTTGTTTCCAGGTATATTTGTCCCTGGGCCTGAACCAGTCAGAAATTGACGAGTATTTCACTGGACCGGCATTTCTGGCTTGGAACCGGATGGGGAACTTGCACACCTGGGCAGGGCCACTGCCCCTCTCGTGGCAACTGAAGCAGCTCTACTTGCAGGTAACTGGGCCTGATTGTTGTGGCGGCAGCGGCGGCAGGCTTATGCTTATCGTGGAGGGTAAGGCTACTAGCCATGGTGAGCTGGGTCCTACCTCCACCATTTGTGGGAATCTCAGGCGGGCAGAGTACAATGGCACACGGGTCCTGCTCTTTCAGGGATCCTATAGGCATCTGGTTGGCCACTGTGAGAACAGGTTGCTGGACTACCAGGGAGTTGGACTACTACATGATCCTCAGGGTCCCTTCCAGCTTCATGATTCTGTTATAAGAAAAAGACTGCTCCTTTTCCCTTATGGGGTATTCCAGAGCCCGTATAGCAGGCTTCCTCAAACTTGGCCCTCCAGATGTTTTGAGACTACAATTCCCATCATCCCTGACCACTGGTCCTGCTAGCTAGGGATCATGGGAGTTGTAGGCCAAAAACATCTGGAGGGCCGAGTTTGAGGAAGCCTGCCTTTTAGAGCCCTTAAATGGGTTCCCTATCGGTAGGAGAAAATAACAGAGGCCAACCAGAGTACAGTATATTGAGAAGCAAAGCGGCTAGTAAGTCTGATCTTTATTAAAGGAACTGTTGCAACAGGGTCCCCACCCACCACATGCAGGAGGGAGGAGAATCCTGAACAATGGTGCGCAAGCCCTTATATAGACTTTTGAAATTGCCCATCCTGTAGCCCAAGATGACCCCCTACCCCAAAACATCATACATACATCACAGAAGGATACCTGATAATGGTCACTGATTGCATTACCTGGGCAGTCTGGCCATTCTTTTGTGATGGTAATGCTTTAGTTCCTGAATCCAGGTCACAGGCTCACCCTGTTCATACACAAATATGCCCTTAAGGCAGAATTTGCAAGCAAAAAGACAATGGGAAGGCCTTCCCCATTTGCCTCCTTTACTGCAGAGGAATATTTGAGGTCAATGGGAGAGTCAAAATGGCTTCAGGATTGCTCTCCCATACTATTTCAGACACATTGTTCATATATTTAGATATGTATGCGTTTATGAATATTTATTCTATATTTTATACCTTAAAATTATTATAAAAATTCTATGATTTTATGACTCCATGGACCTTTTCTTACTTTCCAGTAGGGTTTTCCTTATATTCTTACGTTCCATTTCCTTTTCTAGTTCTTACCTTTGGAGCTTGTTTTTCCCCCTTCATCTGTAGTTGTAGAAAGATCCACTGCTGTCTCAATCCAAGGTGGCAGAAGCATGATGTAATGTGCTAATAAAGAGCCAAACTTGACCCAAGGGCAGCCATGTTTGTTTAATCACCTATCTGCCCCATTCACTTATAAAGCAGGATATGTGGGGTCTAAAATCTATATATTATTTTGCCTGTGGGGCTATCAACCGTTTCAGAAGAGGAATTGGGGTCAGGAAGGTGGTTGAGTTTCGGAAAACTACAAGGGGAAAGGTTTAAACCAGGAATGAGGGACTACGGCCCACTAGATATTGTTGGACTGTAATTCTGATTAGCCCCAGCTAACATGGCAGTTGGTCAAGGATGATGGGAATTGTAGTCCAATAGCAATTGGAGAGCCACAGGTTCCCAATTCCTGGTTTGAAACACACACACACACACACACACACACACACACACACACAACCATTCTCTAGTGCCCTAGCTAATTTGTGGCACCACTTGGGTAAAAAGAAAACTCAGGTGACCAAATCATCAATCTTCTTGCTTTTTTTTTTTAAGCCGTCATCATTATTGTATATTTGTATAACACTTTTTAGCCCAAAGGCCAGTTGCCTTTTCATTAATACAATTCCAATATTTTTTAATTTTGATACACCTGATGATTTTTTTAAAAAGCCTTTATTTGTTTATACATGTTCATAGATATACAAAATTCATACCCATTGCAAAGTAACTTTTTATAATATACTAAGATGAAACAGCTACCTAGAAAAGAGCAAAGTCCGAAAGCAGAAAAGACGAGAAAAGGAGAGACCTAAAAAAAGAGAAGGTGAGAGGGAAGGGAAAGAAATGGGGGGGGGGGGAACAGCAAATCATCAATCTTTGGCACCACGCGTAGCGGAGCCAACATAATCGACAGAGGCCTACCTAAAATGTGGGCATTATTCTGGGACTAGTGGGTGGGAATATCGGGGCACAGTATGGACCCTTCCCCAGGCCTCGTTACACTGCTCCATCCTGCCCTCTTTGCCTTCCCAGTACAGGATCCTGGAGAGAATGCGGAGCCTGGGGATGCTGACAGTGCTGCCTGCCTTCTCAGGATATGTCCCTCGCGGCATCTTAAGGTAAAGGTTGGTCATGCTTCACAAGCAGGAATGGAATGCAGGCAGCAAAGGGACATAGGAAACCACATTATACAGTGGTGCCTCGCTAGACGAATTTAATTCGCCCCGCGAGTCGCTTCGTATAGCAAAAAATTCGTTTTGCATAGTGGCTCCCATAGGAATGCATTGAAGTACGGTTTCCCATAGGGTGCCTCGCAAGATGGGGGGGGGAATTCGTCTTGCGAGGCACCCTATGGGACGAAAAAAATTCGTCTTGCGAAGCGCGCCATAGGAAACTTTGTCTTGCGACTCTCTCGCTTTAATTTTGCGAGTTTTTTGTCTTGTGAGGCATTTGTCTAACAAGGTACCACTGTACCAAATCAAGCCATCATCTAGCTCAGGCACCCCCAAACTTCAGCCCTCCAAATGTTTTAGACTACAATTCCCATCTTCCCCGACCACTGGTCCTGTTAGCTAGGGATCATGGGAGTTGTAGGCCAAAACATCTGGAGGGCCGCAGTTTGGGGATGCCTTTCTAGCTGCAGGGACACAGGGCACATTAGGCCCTCCAGGCCTCTTAATTTGACCCACCAGGATGTTTCTCCTTGGCCTTTCCCACCCGACATTCAGAATCCAAAGTATGGCCTCTTTCCATGGGAAGTGGAAGAGGCTGTAGCCCAGAGACTTTTGAGAGGCCTCTGAGCCTGTGCCAAGTGTGTATTGCTCCTCACTTCTGCAGCCAGTTCTCTCACACTTGTGATCAGAACACATGGAGGGTATGGCTGATTGCAAAATCATTACGAAAGAGATGGAGGAGGGTTTGCAGTTGGTGGGGTGGGTAGAGGGCAGAAGGTTGGGACACAGGAAGCTGCTTTACACCGATTCAGGCCGTTGATCCACCTAGCTCGGCATTTCCTACTCTGATCAGCAGCAGCTCTCCACGGTTTCAGACATGGGACATTTCCAGCATTGCAGCGGAACCTCAGTTTTCGAACTTAATCCGTTCCGGAAGACCGTTTGGCTTCCGAAAAGTTTGAAAACCTAAGATCAATGGGCTAGTAGCAAAGTCAATTTGGGGGGGGGGGGTGAAAAACGCGGTTCAGAAGCCGTTCTAAAATTGTTCTAAAATGGAAGCATTCACTTCTGGGTTGTCGGCATTTGGGTTCTGAATAGTTCAGCTTCCAAAGAGTTCGACAACCAAGGTTCCACTGTATCGGGAGATGCTGGGAACTTCTACATGCAAAGCAGAAACTCTGCCATTCAGCTACAGCCCTTCAGCTACAGCAGTGATTTTGGCACAGCCCTGAAGGATTTTTTGGGGGGGGGGGCGTTTCTTCCCTTCCCTTCCCATCTTTTTTAATGTGTGATGCTTGACTGTGTTAGATGTTTTAATTTGCTGGAAGCCACCCAGGGGGCTGGGGCCACCCTGGCAGATGGGCGGCATATGATTTTATCCTTATCATCATCATTTATTCCCCCTTCAAAGCAGAGAGAGCTATTGCATTCCCCTTTGGATGTCAGTGGACTCCAACTCGCAGCAAGCATGCTCACTGATCAGGGATGATGGGAGTTGTAGTCCAGCTGTGTCAGAAAGGCGCCCGATGTTGTCTACCCCTGCTCTGAGCTCTCTGGCGGAAACTGTTTAGCTGTACAGCGTTTAGCGCACAATCCAATGTGAAACAGTGGTCGGTGCCACAATTCCTTCCTGGATTTCTTTCCCGTGCTTTAAGGGTTTTCCCCCGGGCCAACGCCACACGAATGGGGAGCTGGAGTCACTTTGATTGCACCTACTCCTGCTCCTACCTCCTGTCGCCCGAAGACCCCATGTTCCAGGTCATCGGGACCCTCTTCCTGAAAGAACTGACCAGGGAGTTTGGTACGGATCACGTGTATAGCGCCGACACCTTCAACGAGATGCGTCCACTCTCATCGGATCCCGCCTACCTGTCCCAGGTCAGCGCAGCTGTCTTCCGCTCCATGACGGGAGGTAGGATGTGACAGGTTCTCTTGGTTCCCCTCCGTACATACACAAGTTTCTCCTCTAGGCGCCTCGTTTTTTTATGACATTTATATACTATGCTTATCTTCCATGGCGCTCAGGGTGGGTGGTGTACAGGGTTCTCCTCCCCCCCCCCCTTTTCATCCTCACGCCAACCCTGTGAGGTAGGTCAGGCTAAAGGTGCCTGGCCTAAAGTCACCCAGAGAGCTTCTTGGCTGAGTGGAGATTCCAACCCTGGTCTCCCAGGTCATAGCCCAACACTCTTAACCGTGACGCCACACCGGCTCTCACTTTAGCCCACATTTGGGTATCTGTGGCGCTGTAGTCTAAACCACTGAGCCTCTTGGGCTTGCTGGTCAGGAGGTCAGCAGTTTGAATCCCTTCAATGGGGTGAGCTTGCCGATCAGAAGGTTGGCGGTTCAATCCCTGCGACGGGGTGAGTTCTTGTTGCTCTGTCCCAGCTCCTGCCAACCTAGCAGTTTGAAAGCACACCAGTGCAAGTAGATAAATAGGCACCGCTGCGGTGGGAAGGTAAACAGCTTTTCCGTGCGCTCAGGTTTCTGTCACGGTGTTCCATTGCACCAGAAGCAGTTTAGTCATGCTGGCCACATGACCCAGAAAGCTGCCTGTGGACAAACGCTGGCTCCCTCGGCCTGAAAGCGAGATGAGCGCCACAACCCCATAGTTGCCTTTAACTGGACTTAACTGTCCAGGGGTCCTTTACTTTTACCTTTACCTAGTAGGCTGAAGGAGCCGTTCTGTCTTGCAGAGAATTTCACATTGTGGCTAAGCCCCCCACCCTTTTTAAAAAAGATTTTGCTAGGCACTCACTACACATTTTCTAAGCCTCAAGTATTGGGCTTCAAATTCAAAAATCTATTATTATTTTTAACATGCTATTTTTCAAAACTTGGGAACTGCATCATTCCAAACCCCATGTTTGTGCCATCCACTGTTGATATCATCCTGATCATACCATGGCTAGCTTATCTCCCATTTTTTATGCTTAGGAACAAGATGTTGGCTGCATTTATTTGTTTTCTTTATAACCACATTCGTATATCATCCTTCTTTCAAGTTGCTCAGAGCAGCATGCCTAGCATTTTCCTGTCACTATGCTGTATATCCTTCCAACAACCCTCTGCGGTAGTCTAGGCCGAGAGAAGGTGACTTGCCATTGGCCACCAAATTTCATGGCTTGAGCCCTGGTCTTCTCAGCCAAGCCCTTCTACAGCAGCATTGTAGCCTCTCAGTTTATGTTTATGGGATGTACTAGATAAGGCATAGCTTTCCACTGCATCTCCTAGACATTGTTGTTCTGCGAGTATTTGATCTCCTGCAGAGAATTTGGCACCAAAGAGCTAGCCATATTTTGCATGCATTTTGCAGCAGGAAGCCAGGATGGTAACCTATATAATTTTAATTGAAGTCAATGTCCTCAATGAATGAATGAAAGGAGTCCAGGGTGGAAGTACATTAGAGGTTCCACAAGCAGAAGCAACTGTCAGCACCTCTGCCTTGCGCTAATTGGCAATGTCTTTCTCCGCAGCTGACCCCCGTGCCGTATGGCTGATGCAAGGCTGGCTTTTCCAACACCAGCCCGACTTCTGGCAGCCGGCCCAAGTCCGCGCCCTCCTCCAGGGCGTGCCCCTTGGCAGGATGGTGGTGCTGGACCTCTTTGCTGAATCCAAGGCCGTCTACCCCTGGACAGAGTCCTTCTATGGGCAGCCGTTTATCTGGTGCATGCTGCACAACTTTGGCGGCAACCACGGCCTTTTCGGCACGGCGGAGAGCGTCAACCGGGGCCCCTTTGCTGCCCGGGGCTTCCCCAACTCCACCATGGTGGGCATCGGCTTGACCCCCGAAGGCATCGAGCAGAACGATGTGATGTACGAGCTCATGACCGACCTGGGCTGGCGCAAGGAGCCCCTGGACCTCCGGCGGTGGGTGTCCGATTACGCCACGCAACGCTACGGGGCCAGCAACGCCCAGGCCACCGCGGCCTGGCAGCTGCTTCTCCAGAGTGCCTACAATTGCTCGGGGCCGTACACCAACCACAACCGCAGCCCGCTGGTGCACCGCCCTTCCTTCCGGATGACCACGGAGCTCTGGTACAACGAGAGCGACGTCTACGAGGCCTGGCGGCTGCTGCAAAGCTCTGTCGACGTGCTCGGTGCCAGCAGCACCTTCTGTTATGACCTGATTGACGTGACGCGCCAGGCCATGCAGCAGCTGGTGAGCCGCTACTACTTGGAAATCAAGCAGGCTTTCCAGAGCCACATGCTCTCCCGTCTGCTGACAGCGGGCGGCATTCTGGTCTACGACCTCCTCCCGGAGCTGGACGGCCTCCTGTCGAGTGACAGGCGGTTTCTGCTCGGGCGGTGGCTGGAAGCCGCCCGCTTGTCGGCTACCAGCGACCAGGAGGCGGGCCTCTACGACCTGAATGCACGCAACCAGCTGACGCTCTGGGGGCCCAACGGCAACATCTTGGACTACGCCAACAAGCAGTTCGGAGGGCTGGTGCTGGACTATTATGGGGTGCGCTGGAGCCTGTTTGTGTCCACCCTGGTGGAGTGCCTCAACACCGGGACCCCTTTCCACCAGAGCCACTTCAACCAAGCCGTCTTCCAAGTGGAGAGGGGCTTTATCTACAACGGGAAGCGGTACCCGGCCAAGGCCACGGGCAACACGCTGGACATAGCCAGGAAGATATTTCTCAAGTATTACCCTTCCGCAGTGCAGCACAACCGCTCGAGGGCTGTGTGAGAAGAGACTCGCTATTGGCAGGCCCCTTCTCTGCTTGCTGTCAGTCCCAACCACTGCACTCGTCCCTTGTTGGGTGTTCTGTTCCAGATCTGACTACTGAACAGCTTCTTCTTAAATGCACATTTTCCCATTGTTCGAGTGGCACAGGAGCTGGTGGTGGTGGGAATGGGAATGACTTCTGGTCAGAAAGAGAGGTGACAGAGTTTATAAAGCCTGCCTGGGTGCAGAGGCTAGTCATGGTTGAGGGATCATTGTCAGGGACTCAGCACACGGTTCTCAGGGGGGGGGGGTGCACCTCTTGTTTTTCACATGTTCCAGAGCTGGCTCAAATTGAGCTCTAAAGGTTAGCACTGTGGTGGAGATGGATTCTACTGCCTTAATTTGGGCACGGAAGCGCACAGTCACGAGGCTTTGCAACGCAGCTCCTTGCCAAAAGACCACCCGCATAGCAGCCTTCTTCCCTCCACACAGGCAAGGGGTGGCTAACCTGTGGCTTGTAGGCCCCTCCCCCCCAGGGTTTTTTGTGTAGCCTCTGCAACTCCAACATTTATCATTTTTTAAAAAAAATCATTTGAAAATATGAGGTGCCATAAGATTGGGGGGGGGGGCTTTCCAAGGCTCCCCATTTAAAAAAACCACAAGAAACCTTTAAAATATATTCTTTTTTTTACTAACTGCTCTCGTAGGTATTCCAAAGTGAGAGAGGACAAAATGTTTTAAGGCCCCTCTGAAGTCCCCTGCCCCAATTTGTCTTATTATTCCCCCCAAAAAAAGATAATAATTAAGTACCTCGACTTACGAACGACTCGACAACCGAATTTTTCGACTTCGAATGGGGGTAATGGCCGCGCGCTTACGAATGTCTCGACATCCGGAAAAAACTGCGGCGGTTTTAGATAGGGATTTTTCGACTTACGAATTTTTAGATGGGGTTGCTTCGACTGACGAATTTTTCCATTTTCAATGCATTCCTATGGGAAATCGTGTTTCCAATGGCGCTTTTCTACTTACGAATTTTTCGAGTTACGAAGGTGCCTTCGGAATGGATTAAATTCGTAAGTCGAGGCACCACTGTACACACACACACACACACACATATACACTGATCACTCATATAGGTGCCCTGCTGCTGTGACTCTGTGATGCCAAAAAGCGCTTTGTGGCCCCATTAAAACTTCCCAATGAGTCCATTAAAAATAATAATCAACTATCCAAAACTGGTCACACCCACCTTGACAGGAGGACCCTGAAGTGGATAGCCACCACTGCTGGATCGTATTCAGTTGTGGTCTGTGTTTTCTCCTGCTCACCCCCAAGCAGAAGTGCTACAGAAGAGATTGCTCCAGCTGTCTTCCGCAAGCAAGCATTTGAAGCATTGAAGAGACCAGATGAAGTGACAGGGAACCTGTAGGCCTCCAGACATTGTTGGGACTCCCAACTCCCAGCACCCCTGACTATTCCTGAAGAGCCACAGATTCCTTGCAGTTGGGCTAGACTCGCTAGAGGATCCTTAGGGCTCTTCCCACCAAAAAAGCTAGGCTTTGGCTGCATTCAGACAGCATCTTTAGTCCATTTTTCCTGTTTACCAGGTAATTTCTGCGTTTCTAAGGGATAATCCTATAAGAGGCAAAAGACAGTTGTGGGAAAACGTTGTGGCCTAGTGGCAATTTAGTGCTCATTTCCATGTTAATTGTTTCCAGGAAATTTCTGGCTTGGAGCCCCATTAACCAGGAAACTTGTGGGAGTGTGTTGTGTTGCAATTTCAGGTGAAGGAATTTGGGGCGGCATCCTTAGCATACAGGTCTTTCCTGTTGTTTGACATTTAGCTTGGCACGGCAGCACTATCTATCGATCAAAGAGCCACAGCAGCTGGTATTAGGAACATCAGAAATCCCTAGTAAACAGAAGCCCTAGTAAAATTAATGCAATAAACCCCACCTCACAATGCAGCCAGATTCTCACCCTCCCCATGGGGTTAAATACTGAAAACGCGACGGCGCTACACTGGTTGCGGTTTGGTTTAGCCTATTGAATTTATTAGGTGCCTTTTTCTACATATAAAAATGGCACAAGGCACCCTTGACAACAAATCCATTGCTCATTGGGGTTCATTTAACAGAAATGCTTGGGTAGGGAGGGAAAAGGTTGATTCATCCTTGGGAAAGGGAACAGGCCTCATCAGTAACATTGTCATTTTGGAATCATGGGGATGTGATGAGCATGAAGTGGGGTTGGGGGAATAGCCTTGCTTCTTCCTCAGAAACTTATGGGTGGCAATGAAAGAGGGAAGGTGAGCCCCTTCTGGTAAGTTATGTAGGAGGAAGGCCAAGCCGGCCAGGGCAGATTTCCCAAGGAGCATTCACCCCTTCGGGGTTCTTTACCTCCTGTGAAACTGTAGTGAAACTGTAGGGCCAACAACAAACATGTCTTTTCCTGCATTACGTTTATACCCCAACATGGAAGCCGAGGCTCCCACGTGGTCCTCCTTCCAGGTACCAACCAGACCCAGACCTGCTTAGCTTCAGCAAGGCGGTAGCCTCACGTGCCTTAAGACCAGTGCTACTTTTCTAGAAAAAGAGGTGCTGGAACTCACTCTGAACACCTCCCTTGTTCTCTTAGAATGGCAATGGTGCCCACCTGAGAGGTGCCACCTGAGTTCTGCCTGGAAAAAGCTCTGCTTCAGAGCATTCCCTTTTCCCTCGGGAGAGTTCTCTTCCTCCGCCTGTCTTAACTTTGTCCAGTGCCTTTACTGTCCCTGAGTGACTCAGGAGTAAGTTTACATGTGTATGTGTATATATATTTTGTTCACAAAGATGTCTGATCTCTGAATAATTATTTCTGGTTTAATACCTGTATAAAAACGTGCCCTCTCGTGCTAAATGAGGGGTCGGTGTACTTTATTACGCTTTATTAAAAAGACAACCTGAGTTCCGGATAATTCGTGCTGATTAGCTGTTTCGGGGTTTTGCAAATAAAACGTTTTAAGTGTGTTGTAAAGTGCATTATACAAATGTGACACTAGATGGCGATTGTGAGCTATGGCAAATTCAATATATATTTTTCAAAACAATTTTTTAAAAGCATCTTCATGACTTTTTTATATGTGTCTAGATTCCACCCAGGTGGCACTGTGGTTAAACCACTGAGCCTAGGGCTTGCTGATCAGAAGGTCGGTGGTTCAAATCCCTGTGACGGGGTGAGCTCCCGTTGCTTGGTCCCAGCTCCTGCCAACCTAGCAGTTCGAAAGCACGTCAAAAATGCAAGTAGATAAATAGGAACCGCTACAGCGGGAAGGTAAACGGTGTTTCTATGTGCTGCTCTGGTTTGCCAGAAGCGGCTTTGTTATGCTGGCCACATGACCTGGAAGCTATACGCCGGCTCCCTCGGCCAATAATGCGAGATGAGCGCGCAACCCCAGAGTCGGTCACGACTGGACCTAATGGTCAGGGGTCCCTTTACCTTTAGATTCCACCCAAGTTGCGCCCTTCACTGGCACTGTTCCACCCCATCAACCACTTAATTGCAACTGGGCTGTATTTAACAAAGTCAGTAGCTGCATTGATGCAAGGATCATTGCTTGTACCACAGATCTTTTCCCCTCCCCCATGTGTGGCCCCCTAAATCTAGGGGTTCCCACGATCCTCTGGAGCAGATTTCAGGAGCACATGGCGGAGACAGGGGAAATCATGTAGTGCTAGCAATAATCCTTGCACTGACGGGTCGGCTTAATTGAATGCTGCTTCTTGCAATGTTGAAAAGCTGGTATCGCACAGCCCTACTGAGTGATGTGGAATTGCACCCAGTACAATCACCCTATGGACAACTGGGCGTTGTTTAAGTTCAAAGAGCTGCATTGCACCATAATCTCTTAGTTTGCAGACATGTCTGGGAATTTCTGTATAATAAATAAATATAAACCTCACGATCAAGAGCTAAAGCATCAGGCGTGGGGAAGCGGTCTTGAAAGGAAACTCTCCCACCCACAGTCAGAGAGGCAGTGACTCTGGGACTGTTTCACCCTCTATTCAGTATGGGGCTTGGCTCATTGGCTTGAGCCGTCTGCTGTGTGCTGGCCTCCCTTTATATAGGGCCTCTGTTCTCAACAAGCCAAAATGGCTCCGCTGCCTGAATACACCTCGGTTTAACTACACAATTGGTTCTGGAAGTCTGTACAGTACTTAACCTGTAGCATATACTTAACCTGAAGCGAACTTTCCTATTGAAAGTAATGGAAAGTGGATTAATCCATTCCAGACGGGTCTGCGGAGTACTCAACTTGAAGCGTACTTAACCCGAAGTATGAGTGCAATTGGTTCCGGAAGTCTGTACTTAACCTGAAGTGTATTAACCTGAAGCGAACTTTCCCACTGAAAGTAATGGAAAGTGGATTAATCCGTTCCAGACGGGTCCACGGAGTACTTAAACTGAAAGTACTCAAACCGAAGCGTACTTAAACCGAGGTATGACTGTATGCCAGGCAGAAGCCAGCACAGATTTGGCAGGATGCAAACAGACATTTTCTCCTCTAACAATGGGAGGACCATGTCCTCATCCAGTCATCCTACCATAGCATCAATCAACTATCTGGCTCTCCCCGGTGGCATCATGATGATGATGATGATGATGATGATTGATTGCTCAAAACTCTGGGCTGAAGCTGGCCCCTTCTAGGCCCCATTGTTACCAAGGCAAAAATGGGTCAGTGTGTCAGGCTGTTAACCAGAAGCTTGGTGGAGCCAACAAGTCGAAGAGTGGCTCCAAGGCATTGTGGGAAATTAACATGGCAGCTGTTGCCAAGCCTTCATTGTTTTGCTAATGCTGCCTGCTGCCACTGGTAGGGCAGCCAGCCAGGGGTGGGGGCACTCATTTAGGGGGAGCCACACTGGTGGGCAGGTGCCTTACTGAGGGCCCCTCAAACCTGGAGCCAGTGCTGCTGTGGGTGCAATAATTCTGGGGGTGGGGAAGGCTGCCTGTCCCCTTAGAGGCCTTTCCACCACCTTTTCTAACCTGTCTCATTTCCTGCCTGGAATATGCACTCTTTGTTTCTTGTTTTTGTTTTGCTTTTTTATTAGTTTTCTTACTTGATGAACAAACACAGACAATAAAATAACCAAAATAGTAAAATGGCAACATCAAACAAAAAAGAAAAGGGGGGGGGAGTACAAAAAGCATACATAAAACCATAAATCCGTAAGTCCTTATATACGGACTTGTTACCCTTTCTTTAATCCCAATTCCTTTTCTTCTATAATAGGTTTCCGTCCTTCTCAACGCGGGTCTATTTTGTCTATTTTTAAAACTGCTCCTTTTATCCTTTCTTCATTTCTACTGTTTTCCCGAATACAATACTTGTACTGTAATCCACGTTGTGTGTTGCGAAAATTAATCAAAGCAAATCCAGACAGGTTTTGACTTGGGGACACTGTTTTTTTAAAAAATAATCTCTGTAAATTTCCCATTCCTTTTGGAATTTTTGGTTAGACTGTCTCCTAATCGCATCCTTGATCTCCTTCGGCAGGGCCTGTAAGACAGAGCTATTCTGCCTGGCCTTCAATTTAGCCTGATCCTCCATTCCTTTTTCCCTTCCCTTTTTCTATGAAGAAACCTTTTCGGGTCCCCACAATTAAATACTTCCCATGTCTCCTTGCTGGCCTTAGCAGGACTAACTTGACTAGTTAGCCCTGGCGATGCTATATTTATGTTGTATTTTATGTTGTTTTTAAGCTGTTTTTAAGTAGTTTTTAATCAATGTTTTATATTTGTTGTTAGCCGCCCTTCCCCTGGACTGGGAAGGGTGGGGTATAACTTATTATTATTATTATTATTATTATTATTATTATTATTATTATTATTTTCCGTCATTTTTGTCAGTTCGAGATACTCAAATAATTTATCCTGCCATTCCTTTTTTCACTTTTCCAATTTCTAGCTATTAATATTCTTGCTGCTGTTGTAGCATATATAGATAGAGAATATGCGCTCTTTGTTTACAGGGCAGCAGGTGGGGTGGTCTGTGATGGGGAGGGCCCTGGCTGTGACGCCAGCCTGCGCAAAGCAGCTTGGCAAGAGCCCTTCAAGGGTCGTATCTTTAAAAAGTACGTAAAAATAAAATAAAAATGCATTAGCATTGCTCTGAGATTAGACGTGAAGTGCCATCGAAGGGCTCAGAAACGAAGGGAAGCTTTTAAGAAGTATTGAGGGGGCTACAGAATCACCGGGGATGGGGGGCAGCAGTGGTACGGCACGTACTTCCAAACGCAGGGAATGCCAGCGGTAACAGCAATACCTTTGCTCTTTCGCTCCCCTCCCACTCTAGCCGCTGAACTACATAAAAAGAGTGGGGGGAAAGGTGTTTGCCCCATACTTCGCAGACTTTCCATCCTGAAACACAAAACAGGAGAAAGAGGTACGGATTCCCTGTCTCCCCTTTTTTTCCTCTTTTTGCAAGGATCCCATCATTGAGCGTTGTCAGTTAGCACAACAGGAATCCTAATGGCAAAGCAGAGCAGAGCAGAAATGATTTATTTTGGGGGGGGGGGCGGTCTCAAGCAAGGTCACCTAAATTTGATTTTGTTCGCAATAAATTCAAATTCATACTTAATGCATTGGGAAGGGGGTGTTGGAAGCTGCTGAAACATTTAAGGAAAATAGGGAGTATGAACTATTGCTTTGGTAAAAATGCGTGCTTCTCTCTAAAAGTTGCCGGAAAATGCTACCAGCAAGGCTCCAAATTTTTTTTTTAAAAAAAGCAAACAGCAACTTCCATCAATGGAAATCACCGTCGTGATTTCATTTAAATTGCTAAAATTCCTGATCAGATTATGATGCTGCCATTAGTGTACACAATACTTTACTGCGTACTAGAGGCTAGGTCAAAATTGCTCAAAATCTAAAATTCAACACAAGGGAAACCAAGGAAGGGGACAGAGATGGAGGCAGGAGTAAGCAGGGAGGCAGTGATTGGTTGTTTAAGCTTGGACGTGTTTAGATTTAATTTGAGTTAATTGAGGATTGCCCCTTCCCCCATATTTGTTCTTGGTTTAAGAACAGAACCTGGGACTGCAGACTGATTCTTATTTAACAAGACCTGCGCTGAGGCTGAAGCAGACCTCTGTTGTTATCAAATGGGTGTGAGAGAGAAATGCCATCTTCACATGTAGATTAACTAATTACTAAGACCCCACATGCTTCAAGGGCAAGACTTGGCATTAAGAAATGTAAAAGAATAGATATTGGACTAACAAGATTGCCTGGAAATTATCCCATAGTCTTGTGCTATTCTCAGAGAAGGGAGAGGGGCACTCTGCACATGCTGAGAGACATTGCGATTTACTTGGCACTTTTAAATGACTAGGCGCATTCTGCAGGTCAGCCCCAGCTCAGATTTAAAAGCTTGGCTGCATCTTCTCCTTTGCCACAAACCCAACTGTGAGCTGGCCCAGGGATCTTCCTGTTGCCAGTTCCAGCTGGTGATGTGGCATCTTCTACTCCTCCTGCCTCTCTGGCTGTGACTTGCCATGTTTTCTTTCCCAGCTACTCCTTCTCAAAGGCAGCTATTGCAAGAAGAGGGATGCACTTGCTTCTGCTATTCACCTTCCTCAGTCTCCTGTGTCTGCCGGTGCAGGGCTGGGTCCTTAAGAAACCCGCCCAGAATGAGCAGTGGAAGATGCTGGACTGTTTGCAGAACAGAGAGCTGGTAAGAGGGCTCTTGTTGGGGAATGGGAGGCGAGGTTTTATTTGGAATTTGCTCTGAAACACCCGGAGAGTTAGCAAAAAGGAGTGCCTTTGAAAAAAATGGGCAGAGCACAGCATAACCCCAGCCCACTCTGGAAAACAAGCTTTTCCCCCAAAAAAAGCCTCTAATTACTCACAATTTAATACATCGTTTACATCTGTCTGTCTTGCGGGACAATTTAATACATTTAATGCATAAAAAGCTTGTAGATTGCTGTGGGTTGTCTTGGATATTATGAAAGTGCTTAACAAATTTAATAAATAATAAGAAGAAAACACCAAAAGCTACCACTTGTAAGCAGAAAGGCCAATGTTTGCATTTTCTTCAACATTCCCTGTTGAAGCAACATACCAAACCCAATATGTGGTGATGCACCACTTGATAAAGTGGCCTGAGGTCCACAAAAGCTTAAATTTGATAGGATTACGTGACCCAACTGAGTTTTACTCAGAGTGAACCAATTGAAATTAATGGACCTACATTAGTCATGCCCAATTAATTTCAGTGGGTCTGCTCTGAGTCCAACCAACGTACAATCCGTAGCCTTTAAGCAGAGAGGTGGTGAGCCACAGCAGGTGGTTTTGTGGGCCAGGCCACAGATTTGCCACCCCTGTTTTAAGGCGCTGCAATACTTCTCATTCACTTTGCTGCAGAAGATTCATGTGGCTGTCCTTCTGGAAACAAAGTCTCAAGCAGTGCTTTTTTTCTAGGGGAAAAAGGTGCAGGAACGCTGCCTTGTCCCTCCTGCTTCCGCACACAAGCAGGAAGGACAGGGCAGCTCCGTAAACGGGCAGAGCTGAAGTGCAGAGAAGCTTATTCCCTTCTGCTTGCTTGCAAAAGCCAGAGAAACAGGACGTCTTGCAGAGCTGAGGCAGGGCAGACTTCTTTCCATGTGTCAACTGTTAGCCTGGGAGGCTGAAGAGCCTAATTAAAGCCCCACTGCACCTCTGGATCATGAGAAGACCCTCTCCAGTGCCCATAGAGGGTGTCCTCTTTGCGCTCCAGGGAGAGTCTTCTCGTGAGCCAGAAGCATGGTGTGGGGATAGGTGCTGGAATGCAGGTGCCCTTAACTTACAGCCCCACTGGTTAAAAAAACTGCAAAATAAAAATTGTCCCTTAATATGTCATCTGATTAACCTACCATTAAAAAAACAAAAACAGTTAAAGCAGGCCAGCCCGATTCTGTGCCAAATGCAGCCCACTGAGGAGTCACAAACTGACAAAATCTACTGGTTTTGAAAAAAGCAGGTTTGTTCGTTCTTTGTTGGGCTGCCGTACAGGTCACCAATCAATGTCTTCACCACATTTTGAACAGCGCTAGATTAAGTCCTGCACATCTTACTCCAAATAGTGCCCAAAAGGGTGGGGGTGAGCAGGTCATACCCGCAGTGAAGATGCTGGCTGCTGCATCTGTAGTGATGGAGGATTTGTGGTTTGCTGTGCTTGTGCACTCTCACACACACACATGCACCCTTGTGCATGCACTCACAGGGCCCATTTTTACCACAAAGTTCCATTAGGTAACTGACTCTCAAACGTAAGAGTGCCACTCTCCTTTCACTACCCTGTTTTCCCCTTTTGCTCTTCCTCTGATCTCTCAAGAAATACTCAAGTTAAAAGTCAAGAGCTTTCTGAGCTTGGCATGCTGTCAAGACTCCACTTCCCCAGAGCCCTTCTTAATGCTTACCGGTTGACTTTGAGGGCTCTACACAGTGCCTAGCCAACAAGAAGGCTTTGTTTTTTCAAAGTGAGGAATAAGTGACATGCCCCAGCGATGCCATCTAGTTCAAGGACAGGCAGGAATAATAGAATTGTAGTAGCATTGGAAGGAACCAACGGATTCTAGGCTAAGAATCTTCCCTGCCTGTAACCCTGGAGAGTGGCTGCCAGTCAGAGTATACAACACTAGACTGGATGCACACGAAAGCTCATACGAATGACAAACTTAGTTGGTCTCTAAGGTGCTACTGGAATAAAAAAAATTGTTTTTTAAAAAATTGTTTCGGCTACGCCAGACCAACACGGCTACCTACCTGTAACTAGGACTTAATATAAGGCAGCTTGCTATATTCCCTGATCATTTATCTGGTACTCCCACAGTTGCAAGAGGAAATACAAACTGGTGTGAGCTTGTGAAGGGAACAAAAGGTAAAAGGTAAAGGGACCCCTGACCATTAGGTCCAGTCGTGACCGACTCTGGGGTTGCGCGCTCATCTCGCATTATTGGCCGAGGGAGCCGGCGTATAGCTTCCAGGTCATGTGGCCAGCATGACAAAGCCGCTTCTGGCAAACCAGACAAGCACATGGAAACGGCGTTTACCTTCCCGCTGTAGCGGTTCCTATTTATCTACTTGCATTTTGACGTGCTTTCGAACTGCTAGGTTGGCAGGAGCTGGGACCGAGGAACGGGAGCTCACCCCGTTGCAGGGATTCGAACCGCCAACCTTCTGATCAGCAAGCCCTAGGCTCAGTGGTTTAACCACAGCGCCACCTGGGTCCCATGAAGGGAACAAAGGGACCCTTTAAAAATTAGGCTCCAGTCAGGAGTGACCAATAAATTTACATTATTCATCTGTTATTGTCTCCTGCCCCCGCAGTTTCTCAGCGCCCTGCAGTCGTACCTCAGCACCAAGGGTATCCAAGTGGAGAGAACTGCTCCACCATTTGTCCTTCTCTCAAAGGATCACAACACTGGGACACGTGGGGAGCTGGAAGGGCAAGACCTGGTGATCATGGAGCCCGAGATGGATGGGTGGATGAATGAATAAACAGGCATGAACAGCAGGTGAGCATCTCAACACAGAACTACAACCAACAGTCCTGTTGTTGCCCCACAGGCTTGCTAGGGTAGTAATCAGGGTACCCCCATCTCTTTCTATTTTTAATAGCTGGCAACGTTTCCACACTTCTGTTTTACCATTTGCTAAGTTCAACACTGTGCACTGTCTGTTGGTTGAAGCATGGCACAAATCCAAAATTCAGATCCTGAGTGTTAGATGCAAATTTGCAGATCCACAGCACATTACATTTTAGCTTTTTAATAAACTTGCTTAACTTTGGAGACAATGATATAAAAGACTGCTAATTCATCCAATCCATATTGACCCACCTTAGCTTTGAAGACCAACGTCAGAGGCCTTGCTCTTCAGCCTGTTGCTACATGAGATCAGATGGGGTCTTCTCAGTGGTGGTGTCAATTCTTTGGAATTCTCTCCACTGAGACCCCCCCCCCTTTTAGGCCTCTGCTTAAAAAGACCTGTTCTGTCTTCCACTGCCTCCCTCAGTTTGGTCAGACTCATGTTAGTAGCTTTGAGAACACTGTCCAACCATCTCGTCCTCTGTCGTCCCCTTCTCCTAGTGCCCTCAATCTTTCCCAACATCAGGGTCTATAACAGCATCTAAAACATCAGGTTATAACAATTTATAAAAGCCATAGCAGAAATTGGTAATTGAACAGGTGATGTGTAGAGAGAAGGAATGAAGGTATTTTGAAATGATAGTTGGAAGAGTTATTTTATTGGGAGAAGCAAAGGAGGGAGGAAAATAGATGAGGCACCTGGGGTGGGTGGGAAGTTAGCTTTTAAATTTGTATTGAATTTGTATTTATTTGGTGATAATTTGTTTAAAATTATGGAATATCAATTTAAAAAATTGGCAAAAAAGAGAGCAGTTCTTAGTGTACAACATAGGGTTGAAGTGGGAGAAGCAGAAAGGTTTGGGAGTTCATTGTAGAGCACCCTGTGATCCTCGGATGAAGGGCAGTATAGAGATTTACTGTACTACTACTTATAATAATACAGCCCACTAAAATCAAGTACAAATGATTCTGGTTCCCATCCTTTCTCTTCTCTGCTCACTGTAAGTTATACATTTTAATGCTAATTAAATGCTAATACTTTGTTATTTCTTTTTATCCATTCAGGTGAAATACTGTCTTTAAACAGCTGGTCATCCCCTGAACATCTCTGATTTGCTGCTTTTGATGTTGCATTCTTCTTACATTTGCCAGAGAATTGCTTTTTGATGGTTAGATAATTTTCATCATATGTATTGGCACATCCTCAGTAGATTTTGCCTAAGCTGAATCTAAGGGCCAGTGTGGTGTAGTGATCAGAGAGGCACATTAAAAGTGGAGATACACAGGTTCAAATCCCAGCTGAAGCTTGGCCACTTGGTCACCTTGGGCCAATGGCTGTTCTTTGTAGCCTTAACCTGTCTCACAGGTTTACTGTGCCAATATCAAGAGACAAGGTGGGAGCACCATATGCTTGAGCTTTTTGCAGGAAAGGCAAGATACGGTATAAATGTTAAACAAACTGCCTTCTTTGTCATCAGTACTAAAAACCATGTACCTTTGGCTGAGAGGGGCTTGTCCTTCCTTCCCACTTTGTTTGATCCATTTAGCTCAGTATTTTCAACACTGACTTATAGAAGGCTCTCCATCATTTCCGACAGTGGACATTCTCACTCCTACCAGGAGATGCCAGGGGTATGCAATACAGATGCTGTTCCACTGAACTATGGCCCTTCCCCCTGAGGGGAGGGGACTGGCACAGTGCGATCATATAAGTAGTTTTGCTGGGTCAAGACAGTTTGGAAACTGTACTTTGTGAAAAGTTATGTATGTGGTAGTTTGCACATTAATAGTGGCTATAAAATGCATTCTGTCTAGTGTCAGAGGTAATGTTTTCTTTATTTCACATATCATCTCGGTTTGATCTCTCTCTGGCATTTTGTGAATGAACCCCCACAGGACAAACACAGGCATCACAATAATCACACTTCTTTTTTGGGGAGAAAGAGGAAATTATTTCCCCCAAATGTTGCAGAGTGGGGGCAGAGGGTTAAATCTGCTGACATGCTTTACGTCTGGATCCAAAGAGTGAGGGAATGGGTGGGCATTATTAGGGATGGATGCTCAGTGGTGAAAACAAAACTTTCTACATGTGTTTGGAAACATTCCCATTAATATGGACACCAAGCATTTCAGGACCAGTATTAGGACCCATACTATTTAAGTTGTTTATAAATGAGCCTGAATTATGAGTGAGCAGTGAGATGGGCAGGTCTTCGGAACAAGCAACTTGTTCAAGGTAGTAGGAACAAAAAGGGATTGTGTGGAACACCAAAAATATCATGCTAACATACCCTCCAACATTTCTCCAATAAAAATTGAGGTGAGGCAAAATATGGTGAGTTTGCACATAACAGCTTATAGAATCTGAACTGTTGGTGACCAAGCAGGAAAGAAAGTTGTGGTGGAATGAAAATATAGACTTATTGTGCAGCAGTTGGAAACAAACAAACCCTGAATTCCATATTGGGGATCTTTAGGAAAGTGTCTGAAAATAAAACTGCCAATATGATGCTGTTATGCAAATTATGGAACATAAGGCCACGTTTGGAATACTTTGGGTAATGCACATCAAAAAGGATATAGAATTTGGGGGGAGGAAAGGCAAACAATAAAATCCTGGGGCTCGAACAACTCCCTTATGAGGGAAGATGACACCATTTAGTTTAGAAAAAAAAGGTGGCTAGTAAGTGGGAACACGAGAAAGAGACATAATCATGCATGGTTTGGAGAAAGTGGGCAGGGATAAGTTTATCACTCCTTTATCGCAATATCAGACCATATGAAGCTGAACGTGGGAAGAGGGGGGACAAAAGGAAACAATTCTGTACGCAATGCATTGTTTCAAACGCGCCTCGCATTCTTCCCCCCTCAGAAACAAGGAAGTACTGAACCGAACGTGGGGGGTGCGGACACTCTTCCTCTGTGGCTCCTCCCACATGTAAACCAGCCCCTGCCATTCTCCCTAAACCCCTCCCTCTCCGGTTAGATACGCCCCGCCCCCGCGCCGCCTTCTTCTTCAAGAAATCCGGGCTAGCTGTCTTTAGCCACTTTTAAACGTTTTCGGGTTACAGAAATGAAACCCAGTCTCGCCTAAACCTATCTATTCCTTTTAAAACATAGTGTTATTTTTTGCGGTTTTATTTATTTGTTTGTTTTTCCCCCTCCCGTCAGTGAGGGGGCACTTCCGGTTGGGGGAGGAAACGCTTCCGGATCACGCGGCGCCTCAGCTGGGGCTTCCCAGCAGGTGGGTGAGAGACCCCGGACCCTCGCCGTTCCTTCTTCCTTGCATGCCAGGGAGGGGGGGATATGGGGCGGGGCCGGCCTGCGGTTCGGGGAGCCGTGGGGCGGGGTGGGAGTGCCAGGGGAAGTGCTTGGGTAATGGAGGGAGCGAGCAAACCCGGGGGAAGGAAATAACCGCCGCACACTCTCCTTTTGCAGAGGTGGCAGCAGCCTGTCTCTAATTGACAGGTCGCCCGTTGATTATGTCCCCACCTCACAGAGCAGAGGCTTATTGTTTTTGCTATTTTTGAAAATATGTTTCTTACGTTTCCGAAACATAGATGCTGGGCTGGGGGAAGGACAGGATCTTTGAAATTGGGGTGTTTCAGCCAAGTGAGAATATGGAGGTCAGAGGGAGTGAAAGGCGATAGGTGGTGGTTGGTGGATCTGGGAGGTAACCAGGGGGCAACGGAGAGGCAGAGTCCATGAAGCAGCTGAGATTTGGGGCTTGTGGCATAAGAGTCGGAAGGGACCACGAGGATCATCCAGTCCAACCCCCTGCAATGCAGGAATCTTTTTGCCCAAATGTGGGGCTGGAATAATCCCATGAACCCTTGAGATGAAGTGTCTACCAGCTGAGCCACTGGTTGGGCAGTGGTCCAGGGTGATAACTGGTCCAAATCTCCAGGCTGCCATAAAGGTTTCTTAGCAATTTGAGGCCAGTCGCTATATTTCAGCCCAACTTACCTCGTAGAGTTGTTTTCAGAATAAAATAGGCAAGGAAGAGAACCATCTTAAGGCCCCTGGAAGAAAGGTGGGCCAATAAATATATGGGGTTTTATCCAAGGCTAGTCCGACTCTCAGATTTGAGAGGCTACTTACTGAGTGTTGACCAGAGCTGACCCATTGAGATTAATTAAGTCTACAGATTTGCTAGAATAGAAAACAAATAACATCAAATCCTTATACCTGTCTGCTAGGAAATAAGTCCCACTATATTCACTGGATCTTGCTCCTGGGTAACTGTTCATAGGATTGCTGCCTGAGTCATATAAATTAAAATGGACAGGGTAGGTGATATCTATGTACCTATACTGTATCTTGTTTGTTTGGGAGCCGGAAACCATTTGAAAGGAGAGACACCCAGGTAGTAAAGATACGATGCATGATCTCCTCAAAGAACTGTCTGAAATTTTAATGCCCCATTGCAAAGTACCGTAACTTGGAAATTAGTAAACAGCATAACAGTACATCCCTCTGACATTATATATACTGTGTTAAAATACTAAGGATTTCAGTTCTTACTTTGTGTGAATAGGTTTTTTTTAGTTGGCATGTCTATTGGAATCTTTATTACTATTACTATAATGTTTAGATCTCAGTCCAGGTGAAATTAAATAGGAGTAAGCAGCGAGAGTATTCAGGAAGTATAGCAGGTTACAAATGTTTTATGTGAGTAAATAGAACCACTGGACCTTACTTCCAAACAAACATGGGATTGAGCTACACATCAAAAGTTTTAAGTAATAAATGCAAAGCACATTTTTCATTTTTGTATTGGGGAACTGTATGGAGCCTTCCTTGCTTGAGCTGTTGAAAAAAATATGTGATATAGTCAACACATTAGTACTGCAACACTGCTGCTGGCTGGGAAGAGGAGGCAGAAGTGATTACTTGTTAAGACACCTTCCCCTTCCACTTCTCTGTCTTTCACCTCTTTCCTCCCAGCCAGCTGAGAGTTAATACACACAGAGGAATCGAGAAAGAAATGTTGGCTGTTACTCATTTGCACATGCTGTATTGCCTATTAACTAAATGTAAACGTTGAAGTTAAAAACCAAGCAAAAAAAAAAGTAGGACAGGGGAGAAGGAAATTAAAACAGGGATTGGCATTTCTTTGGCAGTAGTGAAGGTAATTCTATATGCATGCTTATCCAACCTTTCCTCTTCATAAACTCAGAGCAGGACTGCAGCCTCACAACAACTCTGCAAGGTAAACTAGGCTGTGAGAGACTGTGTGACTTGCCCAATGCTAGTGATTTCAATTTGGGGGGCTCCAATTCCACCCTGCTAGTGGGAAAGTACTTCTGGGGTACAGGATCTGATTTTTCATTTTGGGATGGTGACTCTGGTAGGATTGTTGCATAAGGTCTCCCTATATATAACATGCTGCCTCCCACTTACCTTTGCCTCTCTTCTCTTTTGCACCCCCCTCCTCTGCCTGTGCCTGTGTTTGCTGGACAGCATGTCGGTTTTCCGCTCAGGCCTGCTGGTTCTGACATCACCACTGTCAGCACTTTCCTTGCGCCTGGTGCCCATTCTCGCCTCAGCTGCCCGGCTGGTACAAGACACACTCTATATTCACCTGCAGCCAGGGCTCAGCTTGACCGGCTCCACACAGCCCCGTTCCACGTATGTCCCTGCTACATCTGAGGTGTACACCCTTATCAGCAAGTTATATGCCAACGCTGACATCCATCACCACCTCAATGTCCGGGTGCTGCTCACCAACATCCTCAACCAGGGAGCTGCTCCTCCGGCACTTGGATCCGTGCAGAACCTCTCCCAGCCTCCTGAAGTGGTGCTTACTGACTTTGAAACCGGAGATGGAGGGCAATCCAACCCAGTCAAGCAGCGGCTGGAGCGTTACGCTACCAGCTGCTACAGCTGTCGCCCCAATCTCATCTCTGTTTTGTTGTACCCTGAGTATGAGCTAGAAGTCAGCGATGAGGAGCTGTCCGCACAGCATGAGACCGATGCAACTGAGGAGCCACTGCAGAGCTACAGTGACGTCGTCGTAGGGGGCACTTTCGATAGACTTCACAACGGTCACAAGATCCTTCTGAGTGTGTGCTGCATGTTGGCAGAAAATCGGCTTCTGGTGGGCGTCTCCGACAGAGATCTCCTGGAAAGTGGGTCCCTTTGATCCATGTATGCCCTTTCTCCAAGGTCCCATAAAGCTATTGAGGGCTACTAGCCATGATGGCTATGCTCTCTCTCCACGGTTGGAGGTGGCAATGCTACTGAAACTGTAGAAGGGCAGGGCACCCTTGTCATGATTGCAAGTTTCCCACATGTATCTGGTTGGTCATTGTAAGAAAAGGATGCTGGACTAGATGGGCTAGTGGCCTGATCCAGCAGGCTCTTCGTAGGTTCTTATGTAATGCCATTTAAACAAACCAAGAGCACTGAATGAGCGAATGCTGTGACTAGAATCAGGGCTGGAAAAGCCCAGAATTGGGTGAGAGAGTGAGTGGGATAATTCCCTTGTTGCCTAGACCAGTGTTTCCCAACCTTGTGCCTCCAGATGTTTTTGGACTACAACTCCCATCAACCCTAGCTAGCAAGACCAGTGGTCAGGAATGATGGGAATTGTAGTCCGAAAACATCTGGAGGCACAAGGTTGGGAAACACTGGCCTAGACATTTATTTTGGTGCTTAGGAACTTAAAACATTTTCTAGCCCTGACTGGAACTATTTATTACCAGTTAGTTACATTTTCAGGCCTTGAAAAAAGAATTCAGATTATCTAAACATTAGCAACAAATGTTTAAGAATTGGTCTAACAGGATGAAGAAATATTCCAAATCCTTAAATACTACCCAGAGACTTTCATATGCCTGGGATGTTTTTGACCCTACAACATCTTTTCTGTTTTGATATGAGCTGGATAATTTTAGTTTTCTCTCTTTTTGTAGATCAGAAATTTAATCCTTCTATTTTTTCTGAGGCTAGGATGTGAATTTGGAAATGAGGCTGATGAGCCACAAGATAAAGGCCCAGTTCACACACAGCATTAAACCAAGGCATGGATTAATGTGAACATGCAGCAGTGGTACTCACAGGAAAAATCACAGTTGCTTAGCTCCTCCTCTGGTCCTGCTGTGCTCCCCAGAGCTAGTTTGGCTTAGCCGTACATCTAAACTCAAGCTCAACCACAGGCAGTAAACCAAGAACACGGATAGGCTTGTTTTTAAAAATAGGACTTGAACATCCTACACACATGATTGCCCAGGCATACAAAGCTTGATATCTAGGAATTTGAAATATTTTTTCAGACTTGTTAAAAGTAATGTCTTTAAAAGTGATGTTGGATCCTCGGGTTTGTTGCTGGTTTTTACCCACACTTGGCTATGGTTTATAAAGGTGAAGAGATAAAGTCCAGTGATGCTTAAAAATATGTTTGGCACTCGGCTGTTTTGGTGACATTTGCAACTGTTGAATGTCCCTGTGCCCAAAAGCTCCAGGTTTGCTTTGGTTGGAATAGCAAGCAGATCTGAATAGGATTTAGGTAGAACAGGGTAGAAGCCTCTTGAGGAAACCACGGTGCAAACAGCTCAGCCTCCCTGTCTCTACTGCACAGGACAGGAACTGTAGGTAGGAAGCTGCCTTATAGCAAGTGGAGCTATTTGTTTGTCTACTCTAGACCAACATTATCTATTAGGAATGACACCAACTCCACAGGGTCTCAAGCTGAGGCCTGAAGATGCTAAGGATTGAACTTGGGATCTTCTGCATTGCCATACATGTGATCTGTTACTGAGCTATAGGAAGAACCACCTCCAATCCTGCATGTCCCCTTTCACGGGCCACACACAAAACAGAACATGCAAAGAGGATCCTGCCAAAGCCCCTGTCAAGGTCTTGCACTTTAGTTCTCATTTGTTTGTCCCAAGCCCTGCACACATATAGGCAACAAGACAGGAAAAGGAAAACTGGAGAACTGTAAGTGGGAGCTATAACAGAGCTCGCTTATACTTCTTTGGATTCATCACAGATGCACCTATGTTACTCTGATGTGGAAAAGTTATGAGCAAGAGAAACCTTTTAATTGCTAGCTCAGCAAAACAAGCAACCCCCCCCCCCCAATTTGTATATTTTTAACAAGCCTGGGATTTTGTTTTTCCAGTATTGCTTTGGGTGCCTCTTACACACAGCAGCAGACACAGTGAGGTGGCAGGTCTTATCAGGCTCAAAATACGTCTGTGATGGATGGTTTGCCCTTTTCTGTAAGTCGCTTGGTGTGATAACATCCTTGTGCCTGACAGATACTATGTTGGATGTTGGCAGCTAGATTAACTGGTGTGTGAGAGGCATCTCTGCAGCACATGTGGGAGAACTTACCGGGTTCTTTGCACATTCCTAAAAATGTCATCTTTTCCCCTTCTTTCGCCACCTGCAGCTAAGATGCTGAAAGAGCTGATCTTGCCCTTTGAGCAGCGTGTGGCTCAGCTCAGTGAATTCCTGGTGGACATCAAGCCCTCCTTGCGGTATGAAATCTCCCCCCTGCTTGACTACTTTGGCCCATCCATCACTGACTGCAAACTGAAGTGCATCATAGTCAGCGAAGAGACCCTCAAGGGTGGTCTTGCCGTCAACAGGAAGAGGGTGGAAAATGTAAGTGTGCTGGGAGCCCCAGCCTTGTAAACAAATCGGATCATCAAGAAGTTTGGGGGTGCATGAAATAAACAGGCTTTTCTGCCCTGGACAGGCTGAGCCATATATTTATCTCGTCTCTTTTTAAATCCATTCTTGCTAGCATCCTGCAATGGAGAGCGCCATCTGCTAAATTCTGACCTCCATTCCTAACACATAGTCTCTCAGTGTTCTGACACTGCTTCTGTTTATTTTCCTTTGAGTCACAATGATTTTTGCTCAGAGATTTGCTCTTGGGGCATACGAATGGTCCACCTGGTTCAGGCAAACAAGCGATGTGGCTTGGCTTCCTGTTTATCAACAGTGGTCGTGTATACGCCTCAGCATATCTGCTCAGAAATACTGCCAGTTTGGAATTTAATACCCTTAATCAAAGTGGCTACAGTAGGAAATGTTTGGCCTCCCCCCCCCCCCCAGTGTGTAGCCTGGCTCACTGTCTTGAGACGAATCTCTAACTGCTCTGTATAAGGGCCTCCTTTCGGCTTTGTGCTTGTAGCAATCTGAACTGAGAACATAGATATCCCTGCCAGAGTTGGACTAGATGTCCTTTTAGACTTTTTCAACCCTGATTCGATAAATCCAACAGAGGGCAAAAGCAACATCCATCCCTATGTTGTTAATTTACTGCAACTGGTAGCTGGCTGTATATTGCCTCTGAAAATAGAAGTTCTGTTTCTAACTATGAGGGTTTAGTAGCCACTAATTGGATGCTCTCGCATTTACTTAATTCTCTTAAGAACCCCTGTGTTTTAGCAGGCACTGCACCCATCCTGAGCAATGAATTCCGTAAGGTCAAAGATGTATTGGGTGAAGAAGTATTTTTCATTCTGTATGTAAAAGAGCTTAAGGTCTTGTTGCGCATTCAAAGTTGCATAACTATACAGATCTGAAGCCTTGGAGGGGGGGGGTGTTGATTTTTTTTTAAAAAAATGTCTCCTGTCCTAGTTTGTTGTCTTAGACATTACAAAATATTAAACATAATTTAGCTACCAATTTCTCACCACTGGGGCAGAGAAAGCAGGGAAGAGGCAGTATAGTGTGGTGGTGGGAGTGTCAAGACTGGGACTGATGGGACCCGGGCTCTAATCCTTACTCCATCATGAAATACACTTGGGCGACCTTGGGCCAGTCATAATCCTTCAGCTTAACCTACCTCATAGGACTGTTGTAATAAATGTGGGATGTAAATACAATAACTAAGCGATGGGTCAAAGGAGGGATTCTCACACATTTTCAAAACTTGCTTATAGGTGAACTTCAGATTCACATCTGTGTTAGTCGCCAGGAATGTTAACTAGCAATCCACTAATGTGCAGCACACAAGCCTGATTTTGTTTGAGTAAGTTTAGGTGCAGGCTGTGTTTCAAGGAGCAGCAGAACCCACCCTGCATCTGGTTGCCAAACTGCGGTAGAGAAAATGCCCTCTGGTTTCCTTTCTCACTGTTGCTCCTCCTTCCTCACTGACCCATGCTCTCTTGCAGGGTCTCCCTGAGCTGGCTGTCCACGTCATCAAGCTGGCTCTTGACACCCAGCACGGCAGGAATGAGGAAGAGAAGATCAGCTCTTCTAGCCTGCGGTACAGGCTGCTTGGGACTCTGTTACGCTCCCCACATGTGAGTAATATCTTGTGGCAATGAATTGGATAGGTTATGGGTTGGCTAGATGGGGGAGTTGTTGGATCTCCAGGAGGAGGCTTACTTGCAAGAATAACGAGGTGGCGGGAGAAAAGATGACACATATAGGGTAAGGAGCAAATTCTGATTTTCAGCCAGGAAGGCCACTTTTTGTCTGGCCTGCTAAGTGGGCAGAGACTGGAGGTGAGTTAGTTTAACCTCCTTCCTTCCCCATTTTATGAACTCTAGCCACTGTTTCTTCCTTTCTGTCTCTCCCTTTCCACCTTTCCTCCTCTGTGTGCTGCTTAAAAGGGATTAGAGGACTCAAGGATGGGGAGCAAACATGCAAGATCAGGGGCCTCATGTGTCATCAAGTGTCAGGGGTGTAGGAAGGGGGGCGGGGGGCCCCGCCACCCTGGGGGTCATTCCGGAGGGGGGTGACATTCGGTGTGCCACCAGCCCGCGACTCCCAAGCCTACCCCGAGCCATCCAGGTAAGGGGGGGGGAGCTGTGCCGCTTTGCTGGTGGCATTCCCCCCTTCCCCCTTTGTTTTGACAGCTTGGGGGAGGCTTGTGAGTCGCCGGCGGGTGGCTCGCCAAATGTCTGCCATGGGCGGCTCGCTCCGTCCCTGGCTGCAGGATGTGTGCACTGCTCCGGGCATATGCTCCGCCACTGAGTGTGGTACTTGAGTAAGCACAGACAGCGACAGACAAACTCCCCAGATAAAGAGGATGCTGCCCACAGAAGAGAGTGCAGAACTTGGAATGTCCGTCTGAGTCAACATGAGCAGACGTTTGTCTTGTGACAGGCCTTTCAGTGTTACAGCAGTGCTGTAGGACGAGCCCATGGAACAATGGCTGCCACGTCTCTGCTGTAACGTCTTCGAGTGGCTCAGAGTGAGCACCAACAGTTATAACAGGATGTGCATAATTGTGTCTGTGTCCCCAAACAACTCTCTCTCCTTCACCACCCCCAGAAAGATCCAGGTGTCCCTTGCCACCCCTATGTTATTGGGCTGACAGGCGGGTCCGGTAGTGGCAAGAGTTCCATTGCACAACATCTGGTTCGTCTCGGTGCTTTCCACTTGGATATGGACAGTCTTGGACACAACATCTACCATCCAGGAGGCCCTGTGTATGCACAGGTGGTAGAAACATTTGGAACAGGTATTTCAGACTTCCTGGGAAACATTTTTTTAAAGTCAGGGGGACTAGTAGATTAAGTTGCATAGGTAGTGCTTCAGGAATTACACCTAAACAATGTTTGGTTATCTCTCCCTCTTGGTCCACTAGCCCACAGCCTGTGCCCCCATCCCAATTCCACACCTAGTTTTCCCTTTTCTATTTCTCTTCTTTTTGTTTTTAACAAAAGTTGCATTGTTCATCAACCTGTTATTGCTGACAGTTTCCCCCGAACAATTAGAAAGTTTGTGAACATTGAAACTATGGTTTGATGTGAATGATTTTCTGCAGCTCTCCTTTCCTACTGCTGCTGTGCTGCAGACAAAACAAGACAGAGTCTGGCTTGTTATGTTGTCTGAACCAGGACTCATGGTTTGTTCCCACAAACAAACTACGAGCAGAAAGCCAGCAGCAAACCTTGGAGTTCGGATAATACAAGTTGGGCTCTGGCTTGTTTTGTTTGCGGCACAGGAGGAGTGGGAGAGGATCACAGGAATTTTCTAGGTCACATGAAACCATGGTTTGTTTTAAACTATGGCTTCATGTTATATGCAGACTGAACCACTGTAGGTAAAATGTTAATAACTGTATAGCAGTGTTTCTAAAATGGTGGGCCAGGGAAAAGAAAGGAATGGTGGGAGGAAGCTGCTGTAAGAGGAAGTGTTTGAGTGTGAAAGGACCTAGAAGGAGGAATGAAAGGTTAGGGTGGGGAATAAGGGCCAAGTGAAAAGAGAACAGGAGAAGAAATTACAGAAGATGAGTAAAAATACTTTGAGATGCCAGGGAAGGAGGGTGGGAAGAGGAAAAATATAAAATAGAAATATTCTTTATTTATTACCTCTGGGTTAGCAAATTCTGCCTGAAATATGGAGGCTAAGTCACAGTACCTCCTGATCAGATGCCTGCATTTAGCTCTGGGAAAGCTGAGATAAGGAACCCCTTGCCACCAGAAAAATGCTGAAACATTTCCAAAGAGAGTTTAGATACCAATAAAAATGATGTCCATAATTGTCTGCTGATTAGGCCAAACTCTGCTTCCATTGTCACCATGTTGTGACTGAATTCACTCTTGCACCACTCTTTTGTGACTTGCGGGCCTCAGTAATTTTTCAGTCCTGTAAAGTGGGGCCTTGGGTAGAAAGTTTGAGATCCCCTGCTGTATGGAACCAAGAACAAGTAACACTGTTCCTTCTTTGCAGATATTTTGAAAGAAGATGGAACCATCAACAGACAAATCCTGGGGGCCAAAGTGTTTAGAGACCAGGTAAAAAAGCCCTCTGGGTTTGGGATCAATGTTTAACTTCAGCCACCACACCCCTCCCGCTCCCAATTGGCCATCATTTGTTTTGTTCCCCTTTGTGCCGCTGACGCTAGCTTGCCTCTTCAGTCCACAAAACTAACAGAACCCTTTCACCTCTCTTCTCAGAATGTTTTCCCTCTTTTGTGGGTGAAAGGTACTCACTGGGGAGTAGTGCATGCTGGGACAATTTCTCACTGTACAGTATGAACAGTTTGACCCTTACACTGGGCACTTCAGTGCTAGAAATAGTGCAAGTGCATGCTGGGATACCTCTTCTCTTTTACCATGTATCACAGCCCACTGATCTGTTAGCCGAAGGTGCTCTGCTCTGGGATTTTTGCACTGATGTATGTTTTTCTCTGGCCCCTTGCCCACCCATGTCCTATCTTGGGCTGTTACCACACACACAACCCAGATTAGTTTCTTGACCAACAGCCCTCCTTTGCCTCGGGTTCCTTACGTGCAGCCCCTTTTGTTCCCTCTCCCCAGGAGCAGTTGACGCGGCTCAACAATATCATGTGGCCAGTGATGGCTCGAATAGCAAAAGAAAAGATAGATGAGGCAGCTGCACAGGGTGAGGAGTGATTTGGGTTCTCGGCAGGAGTTGTGGGTGGGGACTCAGGGATAAATGGGTGCATGAAGGGGCTGCTATCTTGGCTTTTTCAAACAGGTGTTGGTAATCTACCAGATCTATTTCCAATAATTTAACATGGAGCCTAGCCACCAAAGAAGCTTTTCCTGGCATATCTTTTTAAAATACTGTCCTCCAGTCAGTTTGGAAATGGCTTAAAACATGGGTAGGCAAACTAAGGCCCGGGGGACGGATCCGGCCTAATCGCCATCTAAATCCGGCCTGCAGACAGTCCGGGAATCAGCATGTTTTTACATGAGTAGAATGTGTGCTTTTATTTGAAATGCATCTCTGGGTTATTTGTGGGGCATAGGAATTTGTTCATTCCCCCCCCAAAAAAATATAGTCCGACCCCCCCACGAGGTCTGAGGGACAGTGGACCAGCCCCCTGCTGAAAAGGTTTGTTGACCCCTGGCTTAAAATAATAATTGTCAAGGACCGTGCTGGGGAGGGCTGCACTGAGGAGGAATGGTGGGAGCCTCCCCCTCCCACTGCTCCTGATCCGGATCCTGAATCTTACCAGGAGCAAGAGAGAGTATAGATTTGGAACAGTGGTTTGAAGAGGGGCATAGTTCAGAAGGCAGAAGCTGGGAAATACTGGATGGGGAACAGCTAGGAGAAGAAACACTGGGAGAGAGAGGGTTAACAGATTCACAGTCTCTGGAAAGCATTCAACAACCCCCCCCCCTCCAAAGTTACTGAGAGCTCAGAAAGTGGCAGAACAAAGCACAGAGGGTACAAGATCAGATTACAAGATGTAGAAGTGACATAGATTAATAGGGACAGAAGAGGGTGGGATCCTTAATTGGGAGCACTGCCATTCTGGGAGATGTGCTCTTTGTTCTCTCACTGTGGTTATTAAAGTTTCTAACTGATAAGAAGACTCCTTTTCCTTTGTTCTGCTTATCTACTGCCGTGGGGGAGGAAGCAGATTCCCTGAAGCCTGACAATAGTAGCACAAATATAGGATGGTACCTCACACCCAGTCAGGGCATTGGCTCATCTAACTCAGTACTCCCTACACTGACTGGCAGCGGTTATCCTGGTAGGGTTTCAGACAAAGGTATTGTACAGTCCTACCTGGAAATGTCTGGGATTGAACCAGGGACGTCTTGCATGAAAAGCAAGTTCTCTACCACTGAGCCTTTCCCACATAAGGTGGGGCAAACCCGAGTCCTGCGTCCCTTCTGTCATTGGAAGGAATTCTTTTCCTGCCTGTCCTTGGAAGTTTCTCAAAGCTGCCCCTGTCTGTTCTGCAGGAAAGGTTGTGTGTGTGCTGGATGCCGCTATGTTGTTGGAGGCAGGCTGGGCAGACTTGGTGCACGAGGTCTGGACGACTATCATCCCGGAGGATGAGGTACGTACTGTTTTTCTCTGTGTCATTTCTGCAGCTGAAGCAAAACAATTCCACTTCTGTCTCTTTCAACAATTTAGTACATGAATTTTTTAATGCTGGACCAAAAGCGTAGCACACACGCACTGATTTTTTTAGTGATT
Source organism: Zootoca vivipara (assembly GCF_963506605.1). Lineage (NCBI taxonomy): Eukaryota > Metazoa > Chordata > Lepidosauria > Squamata > Lacertidae > Zootoca > Zootoca vivipara. The sequence goes on along the minus strand of NC_083288.1, from coordinate 22,358,270 downwards.
TATTATTATTATTATTTTGGTTGGACAAACTTGCTGGAGTATGCAGGGACCCAGCTAGGCAAAGGCTGTCTCAAACTCAAAAGCTCATTGTGTGTTTACGTTGGTTGTAAATCACTTTGAGACTTAAAATAAACCTGAACCTCAAAGCTTATATAATCCATGAGGGCTGCATCAAATATTGTGGCTTTCTTATGCAGAAAGCACTTCTATGCAGGGAAAACATGGAAACTGCCTTTAGATTATAGGTTGGGGAACCTTCTATTTATTTATTTTACAACATGCACTTTGCTGTGTGTACATGACAGTGAAATAGATGAGTGTATGCAGAAATGCTTTCCATATGTAGAATGTTTACTCTGAATAATAATAATAATAATAATAATACCCTGCCCATCTGATTGGGTTGCCCCAGCCACTCTTGGCAGCTACAACATATATAAAACATTAAAAAGCTTCCCTATCCAAGGCTGCCTTCAGATGTCTTCTAAAGGTTATATAGTTACTCATCTCCTTGACATATGATGGGAGGGCGTTCCATGGGGTGGGTGCCATTACCGAGAAGGCCCTCTGCCTGGTTCCCTGTAGAAAGATACGCTTCTAATCAGTTTCTGTCTTCTCTCTGTTTCAGGCCCTAAGACGCATTGTAGCCAGAGACAGGCTCAGTGAGGAATCTGCCAGGTTGCGTCTGCAAAACCAAATGTCCAACAGCCAGCGCGTGAAACAGTCCCACGTGGTTCTCTCCACATTGTGGGAGCCAGCAGTTACCTGTGAGCTGGTAAGAGTCTGCCACTGCCGCTACTCGAGAGACCACCCCACGGCTTCCCTTATAAGCATCCCTTTTCTGAGCCCCTTCCATGTCAACCTTATCGAATAATCAATCACCTGTCCATTCTTCACAGGTAGAAAAGGCTTGGGCCCTGCTCCAGAAACGCCTCAAAGAGGAGTAGAGCTTTGAACCGAGATGGAATCACTTCTTCACTCTGCCCCTTCGGTGCTGCCAGTCTGGAAAAGTCTACGGCAGGTGGGCCCCACCCCGACGAGGGGCCACAGATGAGGGTGGAGGTAGGGGGAAAGGGGAGTTCAAAATGCTTGATGGCGAGAGGACAGAGCTGACCTCCCTCTGCTTCCCCCCGGTTGCAAAAAGGCTGAGGGAGAGGCATGAACAAGTGAGGGGTGAGGGGGTGCCTGATGGAGTAAGAAGGATCAGCTTTTAGCATCCAAAGCCATTGATGGGTTTCATGATTCTGATGGAGACCAACCTTTCAGCAGCACGACTGACCAACAAGGACACTCAGAGGTCACAGGGGTGGGGAGGGGCTGCTGTGCTTTAGCCCACCACTGCTCTGTTCTGTGTGCCCTGTGCATAAGCTACACATAAAGACGACATCTCTCGACAGCTCCGTCTCTGCGTGGTTGTGCCTGACACCTTAACACCTGGTGGGGATATCTTTTTGTCTGTTCCACAGCGGTTGGCAAACAAGTTATTCTCTTTTTGCAGTCATCAAAACACTTGTGGCAGAGCGGGGAAAGCTAAAGATGCATGTAACGGATGTGGTCTTAATCTGAGCTTGCGCCAGATTCTGTGGCCCCAGTAAATTCCTTTGACAACCCTCCCACATATGCAAAGCTTTTGAAAACAAAAGACTTGCCATCCTGTGTTGGTCATTATTATAACTTCAGTCGCTTTAACCTTTTCCTCAATAACTCAGTCTTTTGTTTTTTAAAAAACCCTCTAAAAATGAGTGTTGTCTCTGGAGCTCTTGCCTTTGCCCTGAAGACTAGTTCTTTGAAGCCAATTGAATGTAATTTCTACATTTCCCAACAGCTAATTCCTGCTTCTCTCTCCATGCGTGCACACCTTTGTGATGGCCCTTCTTCACTATGTGGGTCCTTAGTCTTCCTCTTTCTTATTAGAATTCAAAAATTATGGAGGATATACCACCACCACCTCCATCAGGCCAGCGGCCCTGGCAGCCTTTGGCCTTTCTGTGCACTTGTATGAGGCTATTTACTGGGCAGGCACATTTTGTCTGCATAGCTGCTGTCAGTTTGTGCCACACTGTAGGATGGGTGATGGCTTGGTGGTCGAACATCTGCTGTGCCTGCAAAAGATCCCATGTTCAATCCCTGGCATCCTGGACAACAGCTGCCAATCAGAACCGGATGAGCCGATGGTCTGACTAGGTTTGATGTAACTTCCTATGTGGTGAAGTTGCTATCATTTGGTTTCGGGGGCTCTGGTCTGCTGTTGTATCTGACTATGTCGACTACTGGCATTGGCATAAAATACATGGAACTTCTGATTTCCAGTGGGTGTAAAATACTGGATGCCTCAAACATGGTGGCTTAATTTTCCATGGCATTCTTCAGCTCTTCTTAGATCACCCAGTGTCTTGGCACAGGCATTTGGGAATCATTATGATAGGAGAGAAATGGAGTGTGGTCAGGCCCTTGTAGAAGGTGTTGAATTAAATTGCTTTTTCCAATATTACATATTTTTCTCTTTAATAACAATAATAATTTATTATTTATATGCCACCCATCTGTCTGGGTTGCCCCAGCCACTCTGAGCGGCTCCCAACAAAAAACAGTAAAAGCACAATACAACACCACAAACTAAAAACTTCCCTGAGCTGGGCTGCCATCATATGTCTCTTAAAAATCACATAGCTGTTTGACATCTGCTGGGAGGATGTTCCACAGGGTTGACACAACTACTGAAAATAGCCTCTACCTGGTTTCCTGAAACTTCACCTCTCTCAATGAGGGAACCACCAGGAGGCCCTCGGAGCTGGATCTTCAAGCAAGCCATCTCCGCCCCATCATCCTTCTGACTTTGCTAATGGTGGAGCATTGCCTCCCATAATGCTCTCTCTTGCCACCCCATAGCAGCTGCAGTGAGTAAGGGGTGGGGTCATTTGTGACCCTTTCTGGCATCACCACACCAGTTTGGAAAGCCTGCCAACATGCTTCGCATTTTGCCTGCCTGTGGCTGTCATGATGGCAGTGGCTGACCCCTCAAAGAAATGGTGCCCAGCAGCTGTTAGGACTAGGCACCCGCCCAAAAGTGCCCTCTGTTGGGAGATTAGTATCCTAAGCACCTGAAGGCAAAGAACAATGAAGCTGCCAGACATGCTAAACCAGTCTCCCCACCCTGCTGCTCATTAACAGAGGATACCAAGAGAACATGATGACCATCCTGTGTGTTACCTTAAGAAACAAACCTGCCCCTTTTTGTTTCCCATTACAAGATTTGCAGAATACACCCCTGTCTTTTGTTTTATAACAACTGCCTTCAGATCCTATGTGCAGTGGGTTTCCAAATGCAGTCCTACTGCTTTTGGCAGCTATTTTGCCCAAGTCCCTCTGGAAGCTCTGGGCTGCGTGCCCATCTTTTGCCTTTAACAGCTGCATGAGTTCTCTCAGGGAGAAACGTCGTCCTGTTGAGGTTTTGCCTGTCATGCACATTTTAAGGGTACGGGAGCCTTGGCTGATGTAAAGGTGAATAATCCCACCTGGCTCCTATTTAACATGCTTGAGGCCAAGGAACAATTATAAAATAAATTTCTAGAGGAGTAACCATGTGTACCTGCAGTGCAAATGCAGCAAACAGTCATTTGGCATTAGATTTATTATGCCAAAAGCTTTCATGGGGTAGAGTCCACTTTATCCAATGCATCTGGATCCACAAAAGCTTGTGCTACAATAAAATCTGTTCGTTTTAAAGGAACTGCAAGACACTGTTGCATGAAAGCCAAAGACACTCTAGTTATGCAAAACATTCCCTCTGAACAGTAGGGGAATTGACAGGGCTTAATTAAAGCCGAAGATCAACCTTGGAATCTGCAAGCTATAAATCTCTGGTGATGCGGAAGTTGGATCTGAGTCCGGCAGCAGCATTATGACAGGTACTCTGCATGTGCTCAGAAGCACTTTTTCCCAAATATTGTAGGGCTGCCACTGCCAGCTCCAATTTAGCTCATAAGGGTTCCAAAGCTGAACCAAAAATAATAGAGGCCATCTGCTTTGTGTGTATATATTAGGACTAATCTCTTCTTTGTTAAATATACACATAACATTTTGTTAATAATGACAAAGTGGGGGCTTAACGCAAACAAGACCAGGCTCTTTCTACCCTCTTTCCATGTTCAGTCTCAGAGTGCCAAGCACAAATTGTTTCAAGGCTGTTTTAATCCAAAACAGTAGCTATAGCAGTTCCAGTAAAGGCACATTCCCATAGCTCAGTGGTAGAGCATCTGCTTTGCATGAAGAAAGTCCCAGATTCTATCCTTGATCTCTCCAAGCAGAGCTGGGTGAAGCCACTGTCTGAAATCCTGGAAAGCCACCGCCTGTCAAGTGTGCTGAGCTGGCGCAAGAGACTGAGCTGGTGCCAACAGGTCTCCTTGCCAAGGGCGAGGGAACCCAGGTGCGCTTCTGCGTAGAGGGGCTCCTCTCCGAACGCAACAAGGCTGGCTTACACCACATTTTGACGCGGTTACATGACCGTCTAAAAAGCGGGAAGCGGGGGCACCCATAAGGCCACCAAGTCCAGAGTCCAGCATTACCTAACTCTGCCTCACCCCCCCGCCGCCCCCAACCTCGGGCGCGCACGAGAAGGGCGGGGAAGGGGCTGGCCGGCCCTTCCGCAGACGCGCACAGGCAGACGCGCGCCCACCCTCCCCGGCGGTGACGCACTTGGATCTGGGTAACTTTTTAGGCGAGTCGCCGGCCCGTCCCGAGCACTCGGTTCTCTCTTGGTCAGCGTGAAGCGATGGCAGGAAGAAGCGGTCGCCTCGCCGCCGTCCGGGGATTGATGGAGATGGGCTCCCGCCCGCGATGCTCGAAAGGAGCCGGGTAAGAGAGGGAGCTGATCGGAGAAGGGAGGTTTTGGAGATCAGGGGATCCGGCTTCTTCCCCGCCGTTTCTGCCTTCTCCCTTAAATGCTTGCGCCCGCCTTCGGCGCGACAAGCCTTGCCCAAAGACGCAAACTTTCTGCCCGGAAAGCTTTTGGGCTGTTGAGCGCCCGTCACTTCTGAATTACAGAATCCTAGAAGGGACCACGAGGGAATCTTTTGCCCAAAGTGGGGCTCTAAGCACAACCTTGAGATTAAGAGTCTCATGCTCTACTGACTGAACTATTTGAATAGTAGTCCTAATGTTAATAGCAATATTCGAGTATTTGTCTGTAGTTTCTTTAAAGACATGGATACTCTTCATTTCCCTATCAAGAAGCTGCAGGTGGCTAACGGTGGAATTTAACCATTTAAAATATAAATTACGGCACAAAAAAATAAAATAGAAGTTAAACGCTAAAAGCAGCAGCTGAAGTATATATGGCATGGAACAGACCTAATTGGGAATAAGCTGAACTGAACTCATTGGGTACAGGTAGGTAGCCGTGTTGGTCTGGATCGTATCTGAAGAAGTGTGCATGCACACGAAAGCTCATACCAAAATAAAAACTTAGTTGGTCTTTAAGGTGCTACTGAAGGAATTTTTTTATTGAACTCATTGGGGGTTACCTTCTGTGTATATGATATAGGTTCTAAGCATAGGTTTCAGCTGCTAAGGTCCCATTTAAGTAAATGGACCTTACCATAACATTTTAGCAGAGATGTTTTAAAACGTTCCAACTATTATTCAATGAATAATAATTTAAGTGAATTATGTAATATCAATAAAAATAGTGCATTCTCCTTGATTGTGTTTATTATCAGCGATTGATTAATTAAAATAGGGTGCAATCCTACCAAAATATAACATCCTGAATTCCCATGGATTTCAGTGGGAGAGTGACATTATAGTCAGTCACAACTGTCCCATTAAGAACAATAGGTTGTGCAGCCAGTTTAATTCAGAAGTAGCAAGTGTCCCGCTGCTGGAGGCAAACTGGGAAGTGCCGCCCTGCCCTGCCCTGCCCCTGCCACCGTACCTGTTGCTACCAGTGCCGCTTTTCCTCCTGCCCTGCTGCTTCTGCTGCTGGCAGAGAAGTGGTGCCAACACATCAGCTCCAATTTTGGTCATTTCTAGCCAAAAACAGTGCTTCTGTACCAGTGGAGGAGTGAGTGGGGCAGGTGAGGTGCCCCTCAGGAGTTTGTGCTGCCTGAGGCAGCTGTCTCTGGCTACCTAATGGCAGAGCCGGTTCCGTAGCTAAGCATGCCTGGAATTGCAGCCTTAATATGTTTCACTTGGGATGGCCTGTGCCCATATTAGAACATGCCTTACTAATTAATAACAAAAGATCAGCAGGAGGAAAAAACTGAATGTAACTGGTTTGAGCATTTCCCACCTTCCCCTTCTAGGTACTTCTAAGAAAGTGCTGATTTCTCAATAGTGGTAGCTTTCCATTTCCCCCTCTGGCTGAGAAATGGACACTCCCTTCTCCTTACAGATTCCCTTATTTGGTACTTGCTTTCCTCTTTCCATGCAGATTGCATTTGCCACCTTGCAGGCGCTTCAGCTCCAAAAGGGTTCTTGCCCCTTGTACCCTGAAGACCTGCTCCTCCCTGGCTTCATGGTCAACCACCAAACAGCAGAGCCGGCCCTTCCTGAGTCTGGCAGCCCCCCTGCTTGGTGCCAAGCGGATGGAGTATGCAGAAGTGCGTCAGCTCCCGTGAGTATGCCGAAAGAAGGAGCGACACCCCCCCCCCAGCTTAGTTCTTACTGAGCGTTGTAAAACTTTATCTGAGCTAAATTGCCAACATGGGTTTGCACAATGGAAATGATCCTACATTTTTAAAAATGTGTTTTATTTATTTTTCATGGTATACTGTAGAACAGGCATGTCCAACTCCCAAGAGACTGTGATCTACTCCCACTATAAAAAAACTGGCAGTGATCTACCCATTGAATTGATCAAAGTTGAGCTTTTTTTGGGAGAGGAAGTTGTTGAACTCATTCCCCTGGCATCATAAAAAATACAGAAAAGAACCCAAAGGACATCTAGTCTGACCCCCCGAGTGCAGGTTCTTCAGTACTGGATGCTACTACAGTTCATTACCTTAACTCAGTAGGAGAACATCTGTTTTGCATGCAGAAGGTTTCATGTTCAGTCCCCAGCATCTTCTGGTCAAGCTGGGAATGTGTCTGGCCTGAAATCTTGGCCAGTCAGTGTCAGCAATACTGAGCTAGATGAGCAAATTTTCTGACGCATAAGGTAGCTTCCCTGATATATAACTATCCAGATTCTGTTTAAATATTTCCAGCAGAGGCAAGCCCACCTTCTCCTGCAGCAGCTTGTTCCACTGTCAAAACAGCTTTTACTGTTACGAAGCCAAAACCTGCCTCCTTGTCATTTTCACCCATTGTTCCTAGCCTTGCACTCTGCAGCAACACTTTTCTATTTGATGGGAGTTGTGCATTTTTGTTGTGTTTTTTTTAATATGACTGGGGCACTACAATCGGACTTGTAGTTCAGCAGAGAGGATTGCATCCAGTGTTACTCCTTTGCAGAGTGGGACCCCTGAGAACTACCATGCTTAGCTGATGCTACTGCCTCAGGCCTCTGCTTGCTGCACTCTGCACATGACTCAGAAACACCCTCTTATTTTTTAGTTCACACATTCCAGAGATCAGAAACAGGTTCTGTGGTGATGCTTAGCTCAAGAAGAGCAGTTCCCATATATATTAGAAGGGGTGTGTGTGTGTGTGAGAGAGAGAGAGAGAGAAGCAAGAAAGCCACGTTCCTTATACAGCCTTTGTGCTTTGCCACTTCCCCCCACCCCAGGCCAATCATTCTCACTCATTGCCTTTGCACCTCCTTCTCCTGCAGGTATTCCATTGAGCAGATCTACAATACAGTGGCAGATGTGGGCAGCTACCAGTTGTTTGTGCCCTGGTGCACCGGCTCCCGTGTCATTTCCCATCGCAACGGGTTCCTGCAGGCTGAACTAGAAGTGGGATTCCCTCCTGTGGTTCAGCGCTATGTCTCCGACATATCCTTGGTGCCTCACCATCAGATCCGGGTAAGGAAGCATTGGAGGGGGGGTGTTATGCTTTGGGTGTTTCCTTAGATGACCTGCTGGTGAGGTTTCATGAGTGCTTGTTTTGTCACAGGCCACTTTATAAACCAAGGGATTGAAATATATCCCCTCGCAGAAGCCACACTCACTCACCTGAAAGATTTTATCCCAGGATCCCAGTCATTTGTGCTTACCAGGGATGGGTGGGGGGAAGCCTTTAGCCATCCAGTTCTGCTGAACCACAACTACCATTCTCCCTGACCCTTAGCAGAAATCTGAGAAATGCTTACAATCTTCATTTCTTTCGGCTAAGGGCTCATCTGTGTCAAGTGGGGTTGTTTTAGTTGTCGAGGCTACCTGCTGTGAACTTTGAAAACTGTCAGTCTAAAAGCAAACACACTGAGTTATTCTTTCTTAGTAACTTGTGGCCCAGGATTATGATTTCCAAAATTTGCCGGGTGAGAGCTATTGCCATCATACCAGTTTTAATCTGGTTTCAGTTTTATGATGTAGCAGCTCCTTAACTCACTTCCCCTCTCTGGCACATGCCTTCCTTCACATGGCGATAAATAACACCCAGGGAGAAAAGATGTCAGTGGATACTGGAAGCTTCAAAAAGTTAATTCACCAGAGCAAAGAGTCCTGTTGCTCCCAACACAAGGTCTTTTGGAACTCGCTGCTGTGAGGGCCTGCAATGTTGAAACTATAGATGTGGAGATTTCTGTTATCTCCACCTGTGACCTGGGATTGCAAATGAGTGTTTCAAGGAGAGGCAGACAGACCTAGCTGGGTTTGTGTTCTCATCAGAGGAGAGAGCCCTAGAGATGTATAGTGTTCTTAATTTTATTTACAGATATAGTGGTTGATTACAAAGAAAGCAAGGAGCATATACACTCCTAGAGAGCAGCAGATCCACTAACTCAAATCACATTTCCAGAAAGGGAGAGAGACGAGCACCCATTGTGCTTTCATCTCACAAGACTGCTTTCTCAGCTTCTGACTCTGGCTGTGTACACACCATACACTTAAAGCCCAAAGTGCATGGCTTCCTGCAAAGAATCCTGGGAACTGCAATTTGGTAAAAGTGTTGGGAATTGTAGCACAGTAGGCAAATTCCCAGGACTCATAGTGGTGCAGAAAGTGATTTAATTGTATGGTGTGCATGTGACCAGAGGTTCATTACAAACTGCAAAGCTGTGTTGTTTTTTAAAAATGTATACCCCCCCCCCCCAAGCATGGGCACTGGCAGGATGGGAAAATGTGCCCCTCCAGAGATTGATGGACTCAACTCCCAACAGCCGTAGCCAGTATGTTCAATGAATGGGGCTAATGAGAGTTGTGGTGCAACAGCATCAGGATGACTATAGTTTCCACATTTTTTATATTAAGCTGAGAACTGAGGCTGCCCATGCTACCTCACTCCAGAATATAATTTATGTTTCTCTATCACTATCTGGAACAGATCCATCTGCAGAAACACAGTTTATCATTTGACCACATTCTTGTGCTACTGAATTCTGGACCCAGTATCAAATTCTGTGCTCGGGTTGAATCTTAGTAAACTGCATATAACTCTGGTTGTTTGAGAGGGCTTCTATGCTTGGAATTTCTGACCTAGCATCACTCTTTTTATAAGATTTCAAATTAGTGTAATTACTTCATACTAAAGCCATGGGTAAAGCTCATGCACTGCACTTTGGGTGTGCTGATCCCTGTGATTTCCCCAAATGTGGGAAACTCAGCCGCAGAGTTTGTCCCAATTCCTATCTGTCTAGGGTAAATGAAAACTTGCAACAGCGGGTTTGTTGAACCCATGACATTGCTTTTTGGGGTATTTGAACTGATTTCAAAACAGGTAGGTAGCCGTGTTGGTCTGCCGTAGTCGAAACAAAAAAATTCCTTCCAGTAGCACCTTAGAGACCAACTAAGTTTGTTATTGGTATGAGCTTTCGTGTGCATGTACACTTCTTCAGATACTTGATTTCAAAACTGTGAGCACTAACCCTGTGCTGTTTTCTCTACCCTTCAGGTTGTGAGTAATGAGGGACAGTTGTTTCAGCATCTGGAAACACTGTGGCAGTTTGAACCAGGACGTCCAGGGCAGCTGGACAGCAGCTGCACGCTAAAGTTTTACGTAAGTGCCCTTTGTATGCCAGCTCCTAGCGGGGGTGTGACTTGCAAGGCCAATAGGATGTGCGCTAAGAGCTGCATGTTGGCAAAGTCCCGTTTCATCATAGGTTCAAAGATTACGCTGGAGGACTTATTGCAGCTTTGTCAATATGTGTCATTAATTGATTAGGTACTTCCACAGTTGCCTTTTTTATAAAAAAAAAAGTATTGATTGCCTTTCATAAGCAGAGATGTGTCAGCTGCTAGGAGTCTTATTCAGCTACTTGTGCAACTTTCAGTATTTGGGCCTACACATTCACCCACGTATCTTCACAGCCACAAGAAGTAGAAAGGTGGTTAAAAACAACTACTACTCCTCTTGAAGTTCTCATAAATTTGAATTCTGCATGCAGAAATGCAAAATACAGCCCTAAATTTGCAGAATCAAATCTCACTCATTTGCCACATAAATTGTCTCCAATGCCCAAGAGTGATGCTGCATTGGGGGAAATTAAAATAGCAGACCTAGCTGCCTATCGGAGCACTAGGCCAATTTCCCTCCTCCCAAGTAGACTCCAAGGCAGGTATTGGGCCCTGACAGCTGCCCAAGGTTGCCAGATGTGACTGCTCACCTTGGCATAAGAATGCCGCCATACCCTGCAAGTGTTCCAGAAACAGGGCATCCCATTGTTTCTCTCAAGAGAACGGCAGCCATTTTGGATGCCACCATTTTTGCACGTTTTCACTCCAGCATTCCATCCTCAAGCGCTTTTGGGGGGTCACATGTTTTGGGGCACCGTCCCCCAAAAAGCACTTTTTTCAGGGGAAAATAATGGCGTGAAATTGTGCAAGATCATGGCATCCAAAATGGCCACCATTCTCTCACAAGAAAATATGGGAGTATGGCATCTCTGAAGATTGTGTGCTGGATTTTGCTGTCAAGGTGTTGGAGGATATGTAATACTCTTCTCCCCTCTCTTCTCGGTGTATTAATCGTTTTTATCTCCCTCCCAGGTCTCCTTTGAATTCAAGTCAGTTCTGCATTCCCAAATGGCTAACCTCTTCTTTGATGAGGTAGCCAAGCGGATGGTGTCAGCCTTTGAGCAACGGTTAAAGAAACTGTACAGTCCACAGGCTGCAAGCCAACCACACAAGGCAGTTTGCTGCACGTGACGAATAGCCTCATATTTACTGAAGTATGGGGCATCTTTCCTGGTCTACAGAAGAACATTCCTCTTTACCATCATGCCTGGATCTCTTTCTTTTTAAGGACGTTGCTTTGTGTTTTTAATTTATATATCTATATCTATATATATTTATTAACACTATACCGTGATTCTCCTATCTCACAGCAGTTGCATACAACAAAGCTGCCAACATAAATGCATATTCAGTGACAAGATAATATGGAAGGATATTGCTTTATTTATGCCTATTTAACTCGCAAAACCCTTGGAATACATTATTCCATTGATGATATTATTTTATTGAGAGTTTTATTCTAAGTTAATTTATTTTATATTTAATTCTGCTGGTCTTGAGTCCTTACCTCAAAGGAGACTCCTGGCAATGATTGACAAAAGCAAATGTATGGAATTTTGTGAAAAGAGAGAGAGAGGAAGAGGGAGGGAGGGAGGGAGGGAGGGAGGGAGGGAGGGGGAGAGAGAGAGAGAGAGAGAGAGAGAGAGAGAGAGAGAGAGATTTAATGGCGATTCTAAAAAATAATAATTCCACTGGGTGTTTTTTTTAAAAAAACCCGTGCTGCTTTATTTATTTTATTTTAAATGCCAATAAAACTTGAATACTTACAATACTTCCCAAGCCCCAATTCTTCTTTTACTTTCTGAAAACCTTTTAGTACAACCACTGGAATGTTTTTTCATCCTAAGCCTTCCTGATACAACACAGGTTCTCCAAGGCTCTGTGAGGAACAGTTCTAGGATAGGTCAAAAGCTCCTGGGAAAAGCAAGCTTCTGGGAAGTGGGTCAAGGAGCAGCAGGGACGTGAGCTTTGCTTCCTGCATTAGCACACAGTGGGAACATACTGGAATGTGTGAGCTGACCAGGAAGCTGAGTAACCGTACAAAAATCTCGATGACAGAAGAGCTCTTGCCCTTTTCCTGTTTTCTTCCTCAGCCTTGATGCCCTTTGACTATCCTGTAAACACATGCAAGTTTGTTACTGCATTAAGAACTGGAAAAGAATACTGAGAATATGAGAAGCACTTAAAATTTCTAATAAGTTGAAGAAACTCAAATTCCATTGGAATCCCTTGCTCCAGGGGTGGGGAACCTTTGTCCCTCTAAATCAGGCATCCCCAGATGTTTTGGACTACAATTTCCATCTTCCCCGACCACTGGTCCTGTTAGCTAGGGATCATGGGAGTTGTAGGCCAAAACATCTGGAGGGCCGCAGTTTGGGGATGCCTGCTCTAGATGTTGCTGAACAAATTTAATAAGCAATAATAAGACCTATAACTCCCATCAGGCCCAGTCAAGAGTGGCAATGGCCAGGGAGGATGGGAGTTACAGTTCAGCAACAGCTGGAGGGGTGAAGGTTCCCTACATCTGCCTTACTCCTAGGACTGAGAGAATATAAAGATGTCTGCAATGAGCATAGGAGGAATGACAGCTGGTAGGAACACAGAAGAAATGTCATGGTGCATTTGCAGCAGCGCAACTGGATGCCTTCATCTGCCCCAGCTGCAACAAAACAAGTCTCTCCCATATCGGTCTCTACAGCTATAACAGGCACTGTAACCTTCCAGCAGTTTGACTTCACTCCTAAAGACACACTCATTCTCCTGGGACAGCCAGATGCCAACAAGATGTCACTAAGCAGTTAAAACAAGTAGCTAGGATTGACTGCCAGAAAGCAGCCTGGCATGATGATATCTGACTGTCCCCTTCTGCACAGGTCTTTGTACCTGATGTGGCTGGAACACTGAATTGCTGACAGGGTTGGCTTCTTAAGCAACAGAGATGACGCCTAGAAAGCTGGCATTCCGCCGAGTGGCAGAACTGTTCTAAGGGCATCGAAGGCTGTGCCTTTGGGCAGCAAGCCCTGTGGACTTTGATGCCAGCCAACCCCATTATGCTCATGCAAGCAAATTTAGCTATGGAACAAACCTAGACATTCCCTCTGTTTCTCAAATCTAGTGGTGAGTGCCAAGCATGATATAACTAAAATGGCACCACCCAAGAAGAGGGAGGTCACTGCATGCCTGGGTAGGGGTGGAATCTCAAAGGTATTCAGAATAAAGAAACAAAAATATTTAATTTCTATTTTCAAAAAAAGTTTAATTAAAAATAAAGAAATGGGGGTGGAGGGACAGAAAGCGGCAAATTCCCAGCCATTGAAACATACATGTACCGCATGCTTGATTCGTCCAGTCGGTTTCTGTACTGTATATGAAACTCTATATATGAAGTTCTCCTTCCTTCAGCACAACTGTGGGTGGGAATGGAGATCAGCTTTCTGCACAAAATCTTCCTTGTGGGTGCCATCACAGTATGGAGGGTTCTTGGTGTATTTGCAGCCACAAAGCCAGGCCTCTTTTGCCTCCTCCAGTTTGAATCTCAGGGGAGAGATTTCCGGGGCACATCTATTATGGGACCCATCACAGAATGGCTGTTGTAGAAAAACAAAAGCAAGAGTTTTTTTTTTTACTGCCAATGGAGTTTCCATTACAGTTTTGGTGTTGATGCATCAGAGTCCTAGCAAATCAGTTGGGACTGCGTAAATAAAACCAGCACCACTTTTTGAGTGGTACGTGGCGCTGTGGTCTAAACCATTGAGCCTCTTGGGCTTGCCGATCAGAAGGTCGGCAGTTCGAATCCCCATGATGGAGTGAGCTCCCGTTGCTCTGTCCCAGCTCCTGCCAACCTAGCAGTTCGAAAGCACGCCAGTGCAAGTAGATAAATAGGTACTGCTCTGGCAGGAAGATAAACAGCGTTTCCGTGCACTGCTCTGGTTTCACCAGAAGCGGCTTAGTCATGCTGGCCACATGACTCAGAAAAAACTGTGCGGACAAATGCCGGCTCCCTCGGCCTGTATAGCGAGATGAGCGCCGCAACCCCAGAGTCGTCTGCGACTGGACTTAACTATCAGGGGTCCTTTACCTTTACCTTTGGTTGGGCTGAGGCAAGGATTTCTGCAACCTCTCTGCTCTTGGAAACCATGATCCCATAGACGCAAGAACTGCAGCATTTTGTTTATTTATTTCACAAGATTTTTATACAGAGGGAAATCTGGAAGGACTACAGAGGGTTACCTGCTTTTGGCTGTGACCACAGGCACACCATGCATAATGCTTCCCTGCTGCTAAGTCCACCTGAAAGGGTTGTTTGGCTGCGATCACTGGCCGGACTGAAGATGCTGAAGCAGTTGAACGGATCCTAATCTGCAATGTGATCAGGGTGGGAGTGGTGGGAAAAAAATGAACATTATGAAAGGGCAGCAGGCTAGCTAGTGAACAGGCTTGCTGGAGTCAGCAGCTGACCACCAGCAAACTTCCCTGCAGCCTCATTTCCCAGGGCACAGGAGGAATTAAAGGCATTGTGGGGAGCTTCCTGGTTGCAACCCAACAAGCCCTATCCTGGCATGCAGAAGATGACAGAAGCAGGAAGAAGCTCAAGCTCTCCTTGTATCTGGACCCCAATCGACTCCATGAGGTGGAGATGCACAAGTTTCGTTTCTGCACACAACATGCTGCAGAAAGCAGGACACACACTTGTCTCGTTTTTTGCTACAGCTCTTATAATGATCAGCTAGGAAGGTAATGGTTCAGTAAGCCTAATGGAAGAGTCGCCACCAGGTGGCAGTTCAGAGAAGGCCAAAGGCTACTGGTCATTTAGCAGAGCAGATGGCTTAATCCCAAGTGCATTTCGGTCATCTGGTTTTTGGTATATACAAGTCCACCTTCTGGCACACACAGGTTTCAACTGATCAACATATTTCCCGGGTCAAAATGACTAATGGAAATGTGATCAGGATGGGAGTGGGACTTCCTTGAGTCATAAGAATTATTTGATCAGCACTTTGGCCTTTCTGCTCCTGATGTGCCATTGTGAAGGCTGATCACTGTGGGAGTTTCTGTGGTTGATGGGTGAACACGAGAAAAGCCCTGCTGGGCCCCTCTAGTCCAGGATTCTGCTCTCATAGGGGCCAACCAGATGCCTATGGGAAGCCCAGAAGCAGCACAATAGTACAACAGGTATTCACAGGCATGTTGCCTTTGCCATTGAAGGTAGAAGATACCCATCATGATTAGCAGCCGCTGGCCTGGCTTGTAGCAAGGAGAGGACAGAACTTATCGGTTTGCGGGTTTCCTCTGCCCCCAACTCTATTATACAAATAATGTTATCTATACTCATATAAATAGTTTAATACTAGTCACGGCTTTTGTTTTATTTCATAAAATGTATACCCCACTTGATTGTAGAAAAAAATAAAAGTCTCAAAGCTGATGATAAAAAGACAATTTTGGTAAAAAAATTACAGCTCTACTTCAAAACATACAAAAGTTAAAATACTAAAATAGATTAAAATTAGTTCAACTTTCTAAGCAAAGAAGACAGTGAAAGCGCCTGCATGATCTCAACAGGAGGCAGGGAGCTCCAAAGTGTAGGTGCCACTACAGTAAACGACTTTATTCTTGCAAATGCGGAATGGGTCGAGCCAGCACATTTGGGGTAAGGTTTTTGCCCAAAGAAACTGTAGACTGCTAAGGGGTAGGCAATTCCCAGGATTCCCTGGTGAGGGGCATGAAAATCTGCTTAAAATCTCTGCCGCAAATATGCACATAAGCGTGATTCGTCCCACCCCCTTAACTCAGTTGCATCCATAATCAGGAGTACTAAAGGAGCGTGCTCTGCCTTCCCAATGTGAGCAGAGAGACTCAACCCGTGTCTCAACTGACCCGTGTCTCAACTGATGCATGTGCGAATTCGGAAGCAGAAGTTGCTTGGGCTACGGGCTCAATCGACCCCACGCCCAAAGGTCAAGGTGCAGTTGGCTTCAGCGGGGCTTTGACACCGAGCAAGTGTGAGATTTTACTTTCTTGGGTTCCATGATCACTGCAGATGGTGACAGCAGTCACGAAATTAAAACAAAATAAAAAAATTCCTTCAGTAGCACCTTAAAGACCAACTAAGTTTATATTTTGGTATGAGCTTTCGTGTGCATGCACACTTCTTCAGATACACTAGAAGTGTGCATGCACACGAAAGCTCATACCAAAATATAAACTTAGTTGGTCTTTAAGGTGCTACTGAAGGAATTTTTTTATTTTGCTTCGACTCAGACCAACACGGCTACCTACCTGTAACGAAATTAAAAGACGCTTGCTTCTTGGGAGCATAGCTGCCAAGTTTTCCCTTTTCTCGCGAGGAAGCCTATTCAGCTATGCTTGGGAGAAAAGCAATGACAAACCTAGACAGCATCTTAAAAAGCAGAGACATCACCTTGCCGACAAAGGTCCGTATAGTTAAAGCTATGGTTTTCCCAGTAGTGATGTATGGGAAGTGAGAGCTGGACCATAAAGAAGGCTGATCGCCGAAGAATTGATGCTTTTGAATTATGGTGCTGGAGGAGACTCTTGAGAGTCCCATGGACTGCAAAAAGGTCAAACCTATCCATTCTGAAGGAAATCAGCCCTGAGTACTCACTGGAAGATCCTGAAGCTGAGGCTCCAATACTTTGGCCACCTCATGAGAAGAGAAGACTCCCTGGAAAAGAAGACCCTGATGTTGGGAAAGATGGAGGGCACTAGGAGAAGGGGACGACAGAGGACGAGATAGCTGGACAGTGATCTCGAACATGAGTCTGACCAAACTGCGGGAGGCAGTGGAAGACAGGAGTGCCTGGTGTGCTCTGGTCCATGGGGTCACGAAGAGTCGGACACGACTAAACGACTAAACAACAACAACAAAGTGTGACTCGGCCTGCAGCCTCCACGGAATCGCCCTTTGGGTGCAAAAGCAACGCGCGTGCAAACGACGCCCAGACTCCACTGGCTCGGCGCGCTTGTGAAGCCTCCTGCCGACTCCCGCGGCTCTCGCGGCGGCGGCGCTCACCTGGGGGGAGGCGAGCCGGCGGAAGAAGGAGCCAGCCGCGCTCGAGAGGGCAGCGCCGGCTCCTCGCAGCGCAGGCATCTCTCGCAGCTGAGAGGCGCCAGCGGAACTCCGCCCCCGGGGAAGGGGTCACCTTCTCTTGCGGTCCCCCGCGCAAAGGCACCAGCCCCACCGGAAGCCTCAGGTGTTTCTGTTTCCGCCCCGCCGACAGCCCCTGTACCAGCGACGAAAGGTTCCTAGCTGGCTCTTGAGGGAGCTCGAAGCCCGGGGAGGAAGGGGACAGGCGGTTAACCTTTTGCCCTGAGGCTGCGCTTTGGAGAGAGAGACGGAGAGACAGACCCAAACCGCCGCCGAGCTCTTCGACCATTGCATTTGCTCAGGCGCCTTCCTTGCAGGGAGGAGTGCCGGTTGCTAAATAACACAAATAAAAGTAATGAATGGCCATATTTTGTGGGGGGTTTGTTAGCATCCAAATACAAACGTCAAGGGGTTAATTGCAAGAGCTGTAGAACCCCCAGTTCCAAATGAGAGGGCTGCCCCCCCAATTTCTGCACCCATAGGGTGTCCACACACGTCAGCATGCTCTGCGATGTACACGTATGGTGTCAGCACGCTGACATCATGCAACCCTGAGCCCCCTGCATCATGGAGGCAAGGCAGCGCATGTGTGTGCTGCTGTCTGCCTCAGAGTTAGTCTGGAGTCCTAGTAACAACTTACCAGTAAGTCCTGCCCACCTGCATTTTATATTTTATAATTGTATATTGTATAATCTGCAAGTTTGTGCAGCGCACAAAGTAAACGTTATATGTCCTTTAAACTTTAAAAAAGAGTTGTCTTGCATAGTTTTTATAGGAGGGGGAAAGAGAACTAATTAAAGGGTCCAACGACCCATGCCTGTCTTCCACAAATGGGAACTAGAGTTTAATTTCCAAATATTTAGCATCTATATGTGGCAAATACAAATGGAACTGCTGCCCTGACGTGGGGCCTCATGGTTTAAAAACGGGTAGGAAACGCTTCTCTCCCTTGTGGGGCAGCATGCTGTTTAGTGGGTGGAAGCAGGAGCAAAACTGAGGAGCCTCAAGGGAGAAGGTTCAGGTTTACCAGGAGCAAGTTTCTGGATTTTGCAAGAATTGGATACCAGGAATTAGGGGGAAAGCAAAACCCCTTTTACAACGCAAAAGGCCTAGCTATGCCACTGTGCCACAGGCAGCAGAATCCAAGGAATGCCTCCATGGGTGCCTCTCTCCCAGAGTGAGAATACTTCCGGTGAGATCTTATGAGAGCCTCACAAGACCTCATGGAGGCCTCCAAGGGCCTCTGCATGATTTTGAGGGGCTTTCGTGAGATCTCACCAGAAGCTGCAGTCACGTGACCCTGATAAGCAGGGCTTTGGCGGGAGCAACGGGGGGGGGGGAGCAAAAGGCACACTGGACAGCACCTTCCCATTTTGCCTCGGGTGGCGAAAAGGGTTGGGCCGTCCCTGCCAAACAAGAGGCATTGTCAGAGTTTGAGAGTACTGTATATCCCAGCCAGGCAAGAGCACTCCAGGGAGGTTTGGGAGAAGGCAAGTGGGGAGAGAGAGCTGGGGGCCACAAAGAGACACCTGGAGGTCTGCATTTGTTCTCTGGGCTGGGCCTGAAGTTCCTCAACTCGGCTGAAAAGGGCTTCTGGGTGGTTTTACATTTTTTTACAAAATGTAAGGGCCCTTCTTCGGGATAAATACAAGTTTATCAAAATGAGAATGGGGCGGGGAGGCAGTGTTGGTAATCAGTCTTCCTTCGGAGCTCCTTGCTGCAGTTTCCACACTTTGCAGTGCATTTCCCTATCTTATTGCAAAAAAGTCTGGTTTTTGACAGTAAGAAGTTTGTTTTGCGGAGCTCCAATCAACTTTAATTGTGTGACCTGGATTTGCTCAAAGGGTAAGTAAGCAGCACTTGGACATTTGAGATTTCCCTGTTGCTCTTAATCCCATTCCAACCCCTGTGAATAGGAAAAAGTAAATGTTTTACGTTTAAACTCATGCTTTCCCCAAGTGAGAAGTGTCTCTTTGTTAAAACGCCGTAAAAGAAACTGAACGCATCTGGCCTGCTCCCCTCACTCAGTAAAGATTTCTTTTATATATTACTGTAATAGAAAAAGTACACACACCTGCTTGTTTTACTATGCTGCTTTTCCCCACAGCTAAATATTAATAGGAATGTTCCAAATTCAAATGTTGGCCAATTCAGTTTAACATCCATCCCTGATGTTTTGCAGAGAGGGGCTTTGCCCCCAACTAATTTGCAAATCTGCCACCTGTTCTTTGTGCCTCTTTGGCATCTGCGTATTCATGATTTTGTAACTTCTGTAACTGCATCACACACTGCAATCTCAGCCGCAGTAAAGCATATTTTTGAAGTGTGGCTGTCAACATCAGTTCTGGCATAGTCTGAAGGTACCAAAACCGAAAGGCAGAAATAAAAACTTTATGGGAAAATGTGCTAATTAAAATTCAGAATTCTTTTTTTTTTAGGCTCAAAGTTATTTGCAATTTAGAAAGCTCTCCTTTGTCATCATATCCAGCCAAACCATGCCTAGAACATTCATGTGCTCTGATTTAGATGGGCTTTTTCAAACCCCATTGCCTTGGAATACCATTGCACCTGTTTAGGTAAACCAGCTCAAATCCTGTGCACACACACCAAACATTATTCCCAGGGAAAGGCACTTCTGGGATTTTTTGCTGCAGGTGCCCAAATAACTTGACCAGCCTTGACTGGCAGGGGATTTGCTGTTCCGCCTAAGGCAGCAAAATCTCTTGGGCCCAACAAACAGCTTGGTCATATACTGCTTTTGTGATATTTCCAGCAAAATCCTATGATTTCTCCATAGCATTCCACATTGAATAGTTACGTTCTCTTGTTAACAACATCTAATGGAGATTAGGGCTGCGTACACATTATTGGCCTGAAACACAGCTAGGTTTTGCTTTTTCCTTCAATTTAGATTGAAGCTGGTTTCACAAGAAAAGACAGGATACAGATATGGATTGTGGTGAACATGGTATGTATATATACTGCTTCCCAAACTTACAGTGGGAGCGCATTGGATGCAGAGGAAATGGGCGAGTGTACACAGCCTAGAAATATCTGATCTCACACTCTTCAAAGCTGAGCAACAGAACCCAAGCAAGGGAACCGAGATGGAGCCAGCATGAGGAGGAAAAGTCACACAACCCCACAGAAAGTGGATGTTCAGACAGGAAGCCCATGTCGTCTTGTGTTCTCTTCTTACTGGGCTGTTATATGATGTATTATATTGTGTATGTCATTTACCTTTATTTTACCTATATTACGTAAGTTTTCTGCTACCCTTTTGGACTCTACCGCTTCGCCTGGGTTCAAGGTCCAAAGTCATTACTGCTGTTTGAATGAGATGAGGCAGTGCTCTCAGCTTCCCTTACAAATCCAGAGGGCGTGTTTTCTCTTACATTTTATTTGGCTGTCAGAGGGTAAGCAGGGAAGGAAATTGACAGAAAAAGGAGCCATCTGTACTCTTACTTTCCATACAATCTACATATGTGTAGCACATTTCTCCCAGTCGCCATCTGATTCAAGTCATGCTCCTCTGAGGGACCCCTTGGAGCATTTTTACACGTTTGTGCAGTGTATGAATATGACAACAATGTATGTGGTGAAGCATGAGCAGAATTACAGGGAAGAGGCTATGAGTGTGTGTGTGCGCGCGCGCAAAAGCAGGTGCAGGTTTTTAGTTGCTTTCTCACATCCTAATTACATTGTCTGGAGGGAATGATCAAATTGTTACAGGAGTGGGATCTTTCAATTTCCCCACTCTGGAGTCTCTGTTGCAAATGCAACAATGCATGCATGGAAGATGCCTGTCTGAAGAAATGCGGTGAGCACATCTGGAGAGATTGGGTGACCTGCTGCAATTCCAGTGTGCATGGAATTCCCCATTTAATCAGACAGGCATCTTCCATGCATTTCTGCATGTTGCTTCTGTGTTACATGCCAGTTACATGCCAGTATCACCTTCACCATAGTGGGGGGTGGGGTGGTGCAGCCTCTCCTGAAGAGAACCACCACATGCAAGGGCATTGAGTGCATAATCTGTTGTGGGCTATGTGCTGTTGGTGGGTGGGGTTGAAGCCAGCAGTGGGCATCTCCCTCTCTGCCCGGAGGCTGCCAGAGGGTAGACAGACCAGTCTTAGAATCATAGAATTGTAGAGTTGGAAGGGACCATGAGGGTCATCTAGTCCAGCCCCCTGCTCTCATCTGCCCAAACTGCAACAAAACATGTCTCTCCTGCAGTGGTCTCTACAGCCACAGCAGGTGCCACAACCTCACCCACAAACTCCTCCATTGTCTTCAAAGACAGATGGATGACAACAATACAGTATCTGAAGAAGTGTGCATGCACATGAAAGCTTAGTTGGTCTCTAAGGTGCTACTGGAAGGAATTTTTCTATTTTATTTTTATTTTGTTTCAATGGCAGACCAATACAGCTACCTACCTGTAAACAATACAGTAGGCTTTCTCTTTCTCTTCTTTTCTCTTTCTGCAGCAAGCAAACACCTATATTGTATTTTACCAGACCACAGAAGGCAGAAGGGACAACCCTCAAAGGTGTATTGAAAAAGAATCTTTTATTTTAAAAAGTGATCCAAAAGTCATCTACCATTTCCAGTTGGCAAGGCTGGAAATTATTTATTTGTAGAAGAATTTATATCCTGCCCTCCCAGAAGACCTCCCCCACCTCCTTCTATCAGGGCAGTGTGACACCACATAAATACAACAGAATACAATCAATAAAAGTACAGCACCATCAGAATGAATAAACAGACAACAGTGTTATAGAAGCAGCAATTTAAATAGGAACTCCCAATTGTTAAAAGGGTTTTGCCTGGCCCTGAAAGATAACAAAGTAGGAAGCTCAGAAGAACCTCCTGCTTCGGGTAACATCTTGCCTGATGAAGCATTCTGGAGAACTTATTACTATTTTGTGACATTTTAGTATGGGCCTTATAAAAGCATTGACCAATTGCGGATTTCGGCAGTTTATGGAACAACAACACAGCTATTTTTGCTTCCTATGTCTCCTGGGAGAGTATTCCATAGCTGGGGAGAAAAGGCTGTCTCTGGAATTGGACTCAAAGTCTACATAGCAAGAAGCACATCACAACTATCCAGAATAGAAACAAGGATGACCGATACCCCAAAACTATAACATCTCTTTATTTCTTAATGATTTTTTTCTTCCTTCTTTGGTTAGCAATGGGTACAGCCTTTAATTTTAAACTTCACAGAGGTTTACATAGTTTTAAAGTTGTAAATGCGCCTTTCCACCTGGAAGATTGTATCTGCTTGCAGAAAAGAAATACAAATGAGTTCTTTAAAAAAGGACTGCTTATATGGAGGACCTTTAAAAAAATATAAAGTAAATTTATAGTTCCCTTGTGAAAAGCCTTGCCAGCTCAAAATGCACTGGAATAACTTTTGGTCATTATTTCTTTATTTATTTAAAAATTCACTTCTGCATTCCACTGCTCAATGCAAGAAAAGGCAACCTGTGGGTCCCCAGATGCTGCCAAGCTCTGAGAGCCCCAGTCGCAACACCTGGAGGACCACAGATGTCCCACTCCTGCTTTAGCACACTGCCCTCTACTGAGGGACTCCGGAAATGCTCTTGTTCCCATTATTCCCTTTCTTCTCTAAGTGCACATTCTGCTGACATTTTCTCACATGGGCCACTCTGGCCTGGTTGGCGAAACCCAACGCCTTGATCAGTGCTTGCATTAAAATGGGGGTGGCTGCCCTGTGTCCCCTCCAGATGTTGTTTGTCTCCAACTCCCATCTTCCCCAGCAACGTGGCCAACAGTCAGGAAATGATGGGAGTTGTGTTCCAACAACAACTGAAGGACACCCAGTGTGGGGAGAGAGGAAGGAGAAAATTGCCACATATCACTCTATGCTTAGTTAAATTTGAAGGGGGAAAGCCCCAATTATTTTAGATTCTTAAAGTCTTTGATATTAATTATTATTATTTATTATAATAAAGAACAGTGAAGCAGCATGAAAAAAATATATTTTAGCTACATTACCATAATTGCCAAAATATATATATACATCTTTTCCTCTTTAATTAAAAATAACAACTACCAAGGAGGGGAGGGGTGTTAGGCACAGGCAAGGTACTAAAACAAGACATTAGCATCAAAAGATGGGTATAAAGAAATATACCCCAGTGCAACCAAATGTGGAGATTACTCCTTTTCCTCCTCCAATTTTTATTTTTGTCCTCTTCCTGCAAAGGAAGAGACTCCAGTGCTCTTGCCCCGGTGCTTTTTCAAAGCACCACAACTAGTCTGCCTTACGTACAGATTTTTCACATTGACCTTAATGCCTGTGTTAGAATCATGGAGTCATGGAATTGTAGAGTTGGACCCAGGAACAGGCTCGGACAAACTCTCTTCTGAGGTTTGATGAGCTTCTGGCATTTGCTCACCCCTCCCAGCCAGTTCCTCAGCCCTTATCAAAACATGCCTCCCTTCCAGTTCCGGGCTATCAGCCAAGTCCGACAGCTGAGCCTCATCACTTATCGGCTCTAACCTAACAGACCCTGAGGGTCATCTAGTCCAACTCCTTGCAAAGCAGGAATTTCAATTAAATCATACATGACAGATAGCCACCCAACCTCTGCTTTTAAAACCCCAATAGTTAGGATTTCAAGTCAGTTTCATTCCTGGGACACTGTTCCTGAACTCCCAAGTTTGTTGGACAGGTGCTTTGGCTGGAAAAGGTGCAGTAAGGACAACCCAAATGACTGATCGGCTGCAGGAGCACCTTCCCTATGAGGAAAGATTGAAGCATTTTTGATTCTTAAAAAAATGGATGAATTTCACAGCCAAACGTAGCAAACTGCCAAACTACATGAAATGCTGGAGATCTGTGACGAGATGGACTGAGAGCCACCAACTTGGATGACTTTAAAGGAGGACTAGGGAATCTTATGGAAGATGAGGCTACCAGTGACTACCATGATGGCTGTGTTCTCCAACCACTGTCAGAATGCCCTCATAACTCTTGATAGAAAGTCATGTCCCAAACCGGTAAGCTTTGTAGGAGAGAACATTGTGGCTGAAACAGACAGGATGGAGGTGATAGTTGCCATTTTTAAAAAAGAGCAGGTGCATTTGGATGATTCCAGAAATAAGTGCTTCCTCCCATACCCCACAAGCCTCTTTACCTACACAGTCTCTCTCTACTGACTGTCTAAATGTTAGCTTGAGATCTATTCCGATCCAAACATTTAGTAAAGCCAGTAAGCTTTCTTCCCAGTCAGATTTCCACACTTCCAAGATGAGTGACTTCCCTAGATAAAAAGAGTCTGGCCAGCATGACCCTGCAACTTCAACAGGTTATGCAAGATGAGAAAACTGGAACGTATTTTTTTCACAACCAAGGGTGAGAACAGATGGACTTTAAAATGTGGTGTTTCCCCCCGCAAAGTGAGCTGCCCAACTCCTCCACACCCCTGTTCTAATTCTTTTGGCAGACCCATTGAACAACAAATTAAACTGATTGAATAACTCGCCTTGCATTTCCCTCTATGTTTCAGGTGAGCTCTCTGCCTCCCATCCATATTTAAGTTCATCTGATCTACCATCTGCTTAGTGACTTAAAAAAGATGCCCTCAATTTTTAAAGAGACCGCCACAACTATTTGCCAGATCATAGATGTGTGGAATAAACGCAGGGCCCCAAGTACACCCTTCACCAACTCTTAGGTTGGTATGTGCTCCTATGAGCTCATAGGAGCATCCTAGGACAAGGAGCACCCGTAAGCAAGCTGCTACATTTGCACAGGGTTGTGTGCATCATTCAGGCATTGCCGTTTGACCTGAACATGCTATTGCCAGTTATTTTCTTTTGGACTCGGGAGGGAGGCTGCATGATTTGTGGTGGCCTAATGGACACCTAATGGAGAAGGGGACGACAGAGGACAAGATGGTTGGACAGTGTTCTCGAAGCTACGAACATGAGTTTGACCAAACTACGGGAGGCAGTGCAAGACAGGAGTGCCTGGCGTGCTATGGTCCATGGGGTCACGAAGAGTCGGACACGACTAAACGACTAAACAACAACAACAATGGACAGAATTGGCATACTTGAATGCATGTCCTCCTTCCCCACAAAATTCCTGTATTGACACCTCTTTAGATAAATCTTTTGCCTGCCGGGACAAGCTCACTACTACTTGAACCGCAGCATCCCAAACTGAATGCCAGCTGCCCAAACCATCTTTCCACTCACTAGCTCCTTTCAGATGTAACCCAGAGCACAGATTAATGTTTTTCAGGGCATTATTTCCGATGACCAAATATATGGTGGCCCGCCTAAAACGTGATAAAATCCCCCATACTTCCTTACTTCCAGGTGAGTCTTCGAAGCCACAAAGCATGCCTCGTGGGTTGGACTGGGCACATAGCATTCCTTAAGTCAAGACAGGGCTGGGACTGGATTTTGAGGATAAATATAATCCCACAAAACTGCTAGTGGAGGGGGTGAGATTTCAGAACGCAAACCTTGAAAGTGTAATGGGGTGAATGTGGGATTCTCTCCCCCACTGCACATGCATGTGATGTGTGAACCCCAAATCTACCTACCCATGCCAGTCTGCTGGCACGCATTTCCCAAGCATGTGCCTGCCAGTTAACACAAATGCAGGGGTAGGTGGGGGAGGCATTTGCAGGGTAGGGTGGACAAGCGGTAGAGGGCTGCTTAAGCCTTCTCATGCCTGCTAACTCACCCATTCATATGCTATGCTATGCTACACACACACACACACACACACACACACACACACCGCTGATTTTCTCTGCAGTCGGGCTTCTTCTGGCCTCAGAGCCCAACTGGGTGAAAAGCACTAAAAAGAAAGAGGAAAAAAAGCTCATGTTTCTGCTTGGTTGTTTTTGAATATGCCCCTCCCCCCCCACCCATAGCTGCCAAGTTTTCCCTTTTCTCGCGAGGAAGCCTATTCAGCATAAGGGAAAATCCCTTAAAATAAGGGATAACTTGGCAGCTATGCCCCCACCTCTCAGTGTTAGGAGTGGGACCAGGGGATGGGAATCATGTTTTTTTCTTGTACTGTTGTGTAGTTGTGCCATCACTAGAGAGGTACAGGTCTGTCTCTCCCGACCATTATGCACGAAGCCTTGTGCTGCCTTCCTGCCCAGCCAATGCCCTGACCCTTCCCTCCTCTGCTTACAGAGTCCCTTTCTTCTCCAAACCATTCCCGACTGTGAACTTGCCCCTTCACATCTGCCTATTTTCACCTGTGTGCTTCTTCAACTTGCCTTCTTTTAGGGGAAGTTCAACGTGGCCACTTCAGGAACCCACCTCAAGGTACTTCCCTCCTGCCTCCCCCTGCATATTGAATCAGATTTAGTTGGGAGTCCGTGGGTATGTGGGTAACAATTGTGCAAATCCAGCATTTATTGGCAGGAAACTTTAAAAAGTCAAACCTGCAATTCCAGGAAGAGGAAAGTTAGTATGGCTGGGAAGAATATATCACCGCAAACCAGTTAGAAGGGCAAAAGTCCACTGGCATGGTTGGATGAGGAACTCTGCAGGTGCTGGCTGGGCATCTGTTTCCCCAATCCAGCTGCCTGGTGGCACCACGGATTCCCAACAGGAGTCTGAGGACAACACCAACCAGTTGTTTACAGGGGCTGGATGTGGTCCTCCCCCGACTTCCAACTCTGAATCAAACAGTTGATCTGTGCAATTGCTTTCTTAAAATACAGACAATTTAAAACAAAACAAAACACCAGCGATCCAAGGCCACAGTTGGGCAGTTGGACAAGAGCCAAGAAGATCCACACCAAAATGACAGTGAAGGACAAAACTGAACTGGAATGTGGCAGAAGTGCTGGCCTGGATGCCTTTCCAAGATGAGTCTGCTGTCCAAGCAGTAAGTGCATAATGTTGATGGGGATTTCTGTCTGTGAACGCTCTGCTGAAAGGGTGGGGGAAATGTCAAGCGTCATTCCATTTTCTAGCTACTCCTTAATTAGTGCCAAAGCTGCCATGATGAGAAGCTGCCTGGTTTCCATGTGCTGCTCTTGTCAGTTTCCAGTAGTTTTCTGTTGAACGAATTAAAAAAACAAACCCACACACCAAACCCCTACATCACATTCACACACACACACAATGTGGAGCCAGGTATATCTGTTTACGTGAAACGAAACAAACCAAAGGATGAAATCTTGAAAAGATGCTGTAATTTCTCTCCCCGCTCCCCCCTTCCTCTTTACTTCAAGCATCCAACTCATCTGTGGGGCAGGTATTTTTCAAAAAGGGGGGAAAGAAAAAGAAGAAACAAAAGCAAAAAACACACCGGGGGGGGATGAATTTGAACAACAGTGGCCATTCCTGTGGTCATCACCACATGCCCAGCACCGTTTGAAAATAGTGCAAATTGGAAGAGGTGGCTGGGATGTGCCCACAATGACCTGGAGGCAAGTATGGGTGGGATTCCTCAGGATATCTGACTTGGATCCCCATTTCCCCTCATCACAACATCCTTTAAAAAATACTTAAAGGAGAATGGAGCTGATGCCCTTGCAGAGGCATCTAGTTACAAACTGGAGATGGGAGAGGGCTCACACTGGTGGGAAGACCAATGCTCTTGTCAGCTAGGACCTGATTTAGCTTAGAGCTTTTGAGCGGGCCGGAAGATGTTCTTCACCAGAACGGAACTGCTTTGGAGGTGGAAGGAACAGCTCCTGCCCTTAGATGAAGTCTCCACCCTGCCTCTTTGCTGTTGGCTTTTGGGTGGCTGGTCTGACGGAGTAGAAAAAGGTTCTTTTCTGGAGGGGCTGGAAAGCACCCTGTTGGTGAGCGCTGATTGTTTGCAATGGCCTTGTTAACTGCAGGGCACCTAACAAAGCCTCCTGAAGGGTATGGAAGAGAAGGGTCATACTCAAACATGAAAGCAAGGGGTTGTTTCCTTCAGGTCAGTGTTTAAGACCTCTGGCTGTGGGAGATTTGGGAGAACCGAGTGGCTTTTTCTCCCAGCAGAAATGCTAAGAAAGGCTCATCTGTGTGCACTTCTGAAGACCTCCAGGCTCTCACTGCAGGATTCTTGCGTGGGGTTTCCAAGTAACGCCTTCCGAATCTCAACCTCTTGTGCATCAGAGACCTCAAAAGCTCCACCCTGTTGCCGCAGCTGGACCTTTCCGCTACCTTGCGCCTTGCTGGATTCCTTATCCCTGGTTTAGAAAATGCCCTGCTCTGCAAAGATAGTATTTCTTCCAGGACCAGGTGGCCACAGTCCGATTAGTTGATCCTACCCTCGAGGGGGCTGTCTTCAGGTATCTGATTAGCAGACCGTTTCACCATTTCCCCTTGGGAGTGCAACATCTTGTGAAATAAGTGCAGCATCACAGACACAGCTGACAAGGGAGCTGGGTGTTGTTCGCTCAACCTGCCTCCTTTGGAAGGGTTCAGTACGACGTGCTCAGAACCGAGGAACGTAGACTCCTGGCTCACCTTTGCTTGGCACTGCTCTGCCCATGGCAGGAAGACTCCCTCTGAAGTCTTGCATGTGGTTGCTCTACGTCTCGGGATCCGTGGCTCAGGCACAGATTGCTTTCCTATAGCAGAGAGCAGCCCAGTATCGCCCAAGTTAACCTTTGTCCTGAACTGGGGCACCTCCCTTTTCATTCATGCCCTAAACATGAAGATAAAGGAAGAAGCACAGGACAGTCTAAACTAGTTGCGTTTATAAAAGAATAAAAGAAAAAGCAATAAAAGAAAAAGAAAAATGTAGGAAATTGCAGCATCCACCACAATAACAGCCCTGCAAGCCTGAAGGCCATTCACCTGCACACTTCAATTTCCTATGAAATCTTCACATTTCTTTACTCCTTTCTTCTCCATCTAGTGCTTCCTGAGGTCTCTGTGTCTTAGTTCATTGCCTACTCTAACCCTCCTTCCTTCAGCCACCTTCCCTGATCAGCTCCCTTGTCTCAGACAGCCTCTCCCACTAGCATTTCCAGCCTTCATCGCCCCTTCACCCAGACCCCTTATCACCTCTCATTTCCTTCTGAAAGAATCCAACCTGTCCCTAGATTATGTAGATTTCCTCCTGCTCTCCTCAAAGCAGCTGTGTGCTTTGTGATCATTCTACAGCTAACCCTCTCCCCCCTAGCTGGAAGAAAACCTGTGAACATTCTGTGACATCACAGCAGCTAAGCTGTTGGCAGGCAATGCCCTGATACCCACCATTCCTTTCTGGCTGCTGTTGTCACCTTGCAGGTTGAGGAAAGGGTTGGTTTGTGCGGCGAGGACAGGTGGGATAGTTGCCCCTGCTGCAGCTGACATCAGGCTGTTCCCACTGGTGCTGAGTGATGGGGAAGCCATCAAGGAACTGGCTGGATTAAGCTGCTGAGGGGAAATGGAGGCCAGGAGGTTGCTGTTGGCAACTGAAGCTGCAGGGGCATTGGAGTGGAGGAGGGATGTGGAGGTAGCCGGCCCGAGGCCAGTCATGGACAGCTGGGAGGAGCTGGCCATCTGGAGCCGCTGCAGCTCCCTCTTTTGCTGAATCTGTTGAATCATTTGGAATACCAAAGCCTGCTGCTCCTGGGAAGACAAAATTACAAAGGTCAGCTGCAGAAGGATCTTGGCAGCTCTCCCTCCAGGCCAACAGGAGAGAAGAACTAGGGGAAGGAGTGCTCCCATAACTTAGGTCTGCCACCCCAGTCATGGGCTGGAGCAGGAAGGAAAGCTCTGCCTGAATCAGGATGCCACACTATGGGATTTCATCTGTTTCTTGAGGTGCCCCCCACAGGGATCTCCACCCCGCAGTTCAAGAGCCACTGCTTTGCCTACTGTCTCTACACCGCTCATACTGTTACGAACCTCTCTCATAATTCCTCTGCACCCCAATCTTTGTGTGTCCCCCCCCCCAGATGGTCCAGGCTTTTCCCATCCTTTCCTGGAACTTCCACCCCAGCCTTTCCCCTACCTCCCAAGTGTAAGAAGCCAAGGCACCCATGGGCGTAGCCAGGATCATATCTAGGGGGGGGGCAAGCCGTGGTCATTCAGGTTGTGACATTTCAGCACGGAAAAGGCGAATGAAACCACAATTTTAAGGTGGTTGCGATTCCTACATTTCTGCTTTTACAGGGGGTTGGACTAGATGACCCTTGGGTCCCTTCCAACTTTACAATTCTAAGATTTAATAAAAAGTTCCTTACAACATAATGCAATTTAGTCCCATATGATTAAGCAATTATAAACAAATGAGTCCCCCACCCCAGCCTGAGAATAATGCACTCAGGTAAACTGGTGCAAGATACTTTGGTCGTTGGCTACATCCAACTAAATCCTACTTAGGGCAGACCCTTTGAAATTAAAGTCTGGATTTTTTATTCATTTCAGTGAGTCTACTCTGAGTAAGACTAGCACCCGAGACAAGTGTGTGTGTGTGTGTGTGTGTGTGTGTGTGTGTGTGTGTGTGTGTAGGAGGGCAAACGAGGGCTGAGAGCAAATCTAAAAAGGATGGGACAGCTGCATATTCCTGCAATGCAGAGGGTTGGACTAGATGATCCTCATAGTCCCTTCCAACCCTACAATACTATAATTCTAGGGCAGGCATGTCCAATATGTGAATCCTGAGGTCCATTGCAGGCTCCTCCTCCTCCCTCCTTCTGAAGCTGGCTTGCCTTGGGGGTTAGAGCTCATGGGGAAAGCATGGGGGAAAGCCCCCTTAGTGCTCTATGAGTTTGAGGGAAAGGCTTTAAAGTAGGGGAAAGAAAGGTGGAGTAAGGGCTTGGGGATGCTGCCCTGAAGTCAGCTGTGATTTAAAGCAACAGTAGGGGAAAGAGAGGTGGAGTAAGGGCTTGGGGATGCTGCCCTGAAGTCAACTGTGATTTAAAGCAACAGTAGGGGAAAGAGAGGTGGGTCTGCCTTATTCCTTCATTGGAGGGAGGGAGGAACTTTTATGTCACATCATTTGATGAATTGAGTAAGGACGCTCACCCCAAACACACTAACCACCCTAACACTCCCGTTCGCGCCACAGCTACTGCTCCTCTCAATCGACGAACCAAAAAGCCAGGCCGAGGGCCCCTCCGCGCCTACAAGTCTTCTCCAATCGTAAGAGCTGTGAGAAACGGAGGCTGAGCTTTTCGCCCAATCCTAGCTCTCTTGCCATCCAGCGATACTTTTAAACTCTCGTTTACAAAGGGAAACGAAGCCCAAACGTGGGAAGGAAGGAAAGCAGCGGTGCATGGGAAGGGTTGGCGATGGGCTTATTCTAGACACTAGACTGCCCCCCCCGGCCTACGCCCCTGTGTGCGTGTGTGTGTGTGTGTGAGAGAGAGAGGGGGGGGGGCAGAGAGACAGAAAGTGAGAGAGACAGAGAGAGAGGCAGAGAGCGGTAGAGAAACAGAGAGAGACAGGCAATGGGGGGGGGCAGAGAAACAGAAAGTGTGTGTGCCCGTGAGGGAAGCGCAAATTCTTTCCAGCCTGAGGACTCCCCGCGCCCCCAGTGGCAGCTTCGGGAACTGCAGCCCCCTTCCCTGGTCTGGAGCTGGGCGAGTCGGAGCGAGAGCTGAGCCCTTTCCCTTCTGGGCGGCTGTGTTGCCGGCGGGATGCCTGCCTTCTTCGCTCAGCTGCTGCCTTAACCATTTAATTTTTTGCTTCTAGAGGGGGGCAGCTGCCCCCTTCTGCCCCCTGGCTACGCCTATGAAGGCACCTCATCAGCTGCTTAGCCTCCTTGCCTGCTACAACTGTGGGCGGGGCCAGCAGGAGGAGCCAACCAGAGCAGAGGTACTTACCGGGTTGAGTGGTTGCGAAGTCAGGAGCTGCTGCAGCTGCTGGAGATGGAGCTCGTGCTGGCTGAGGAGCTGCTGCTGCTGCTCAGTCAGGTGGCTTGTGCTGGCCATGCTGGAGAAAGGGAAGAGGGACAAAGCACCGAAGGGGGTGGGTTAGAGAGATATCTCCAGAAACAGTGGGCCCACACCCCAAAACATTGGTGTTCAAGACAGAAAAGCCAACTGACACCTCTGGTTCTAATTTCTCCCCAATTAACACCTGCAGTTAATTGGGACCCCTGACCATTAGGGACCCCTGACCATTAGGTCCAGTCGTGACCGACTCTGGGGTTGCGCGCTCATCTCGCATTATTGGCTGAGGGAGCCGGCGTATAGCTTCCAGGTCATGTGGCCAGCATGACAAAGCCGCTTCTGGCAAACCAGAGCAGCACATGGAAACGCCGTTTACCTTCCCGCTGTAGCGGTTCCTATTTATCTACTTGCATTTTGACGTGCTTTCGAACTGCTAGGTTGGCAGGAGCTGGGACCAAGCAACGGGAGCTCACCCCGTCACAGGGATTCGAACCGCCGACCTTCTGATCAGCAAGCTCAGTGGTTTAACCAAAGCGCCACCTGGGTCCTGCTTAAACCTCCCCAAAACAAACAAGAGCTGAGGCAAGAGGAGTGCTGTTTGGGTCAAAGAGGGCTTGAGAAGAACTTAATGGTTCACTGTGTCACCTGGGTCAGATTTGCCTGCGTCCCACTCTGCCACCTTCCAATGGCACTGAAAATTGGCTGCGTTAGGAGGCATGCCAGGCATGCTCTCTCACCTAACCTCATGTATAGGAGGGCAACGTGCGACGTGGCTCTTATACAACCTCACTGCACTGCCCTCGGACGCTTCCCATTTGGGCACCTGGTTGATCACTGTAAGAACAGGATGCAGGACTAGCTAGGCCTTTGGTCTGACCCAGGAGAGCGCTCATTTCCCCACTGCCTTATGGCAAGAGACCAGGCCTTGTTGATGCAGACAAACTGGTGGACCAGAGAAGGCATGAGTATTGCTCACCTGCTGTCATGCTTCCCTTATTCTGTCTCCTTCCCCCACCTTTGGTCACTTATATGCCTTAAAGGTTAGAAACTCTCTTCCCTTTTACTTGCACCCAGGTACCATTCCTGCAGTCACAGAACTGCAAGGTGCATGTAGCCCTAGTTTGGATCTTTCCAAACTGCAGGTTGGACTACACTTCAAGGCAGGAGGAATGTTTTTCACACATTCCCTGTTGGGCAACCTTCCAAGGGCCACATGGCAATAGTGGGCAAGGTCAGGGTCAGGGTCAGAAGTAGGTGGGGCAACAGGCTTATGCTTTACGTTTGTACAGTAGGCAAGTTCATACACCCCACACCCCACCCCTCTCTATCCTCCATCCAGACCAGAGTTCAAGGAGACATCCCAGCCAGGCAAAAGCACTCTATGTGTGAAGCAGGATCAGTGAGGGGGTGTGGCTTGAGGAGAGTTCTGAGGGCCAGATAGAGAGGCCTGGAGGGCTGCATTTGGCCCTGGGCCTGATGTTCTCCATCCTGCTTTAAGGTGAGTGCACACCTCTGCATCTCCTGCTTCCATCACTGATGCCTTCCCATCGTTTTGTGCCTTGCCTGGATGATATAGTTCAGGGGTATGAACAAAGCTTGCAAAACACACCACATGTGATTAAATGTGTGAGGCCAACCAGGAACAGCAGGTGTGGGTGAAAGCCAAAGGCCTGGGAGCCTGGCAGAGTAGGTGGGGACAGCCACCTCCCCTGAAGCTTTCACCAATAAAATGCTTTTCTTTATTTAAACTGGAATTTGTGGCAGAACTCTGGCCAAGTAGAGCCCCTTTTGGCACTGCAAACCCGCCTCCATCTGTTCCTCCCTCCCTCTTCTCCCCTCCTTCCTGAGCCTTACCTGCTTTGGCTGCTGGAGAGCTGCAGGTTTGGGGGCCCACTGCTTTGCACCAAGAGGGGATTCTGGGCCTGGGTGGCCACTGCTCCATTCAGACCTCCCAGGATGCCGTTGATGGGTACCTGCTGCCCTCCTGCCAGGCTCCCGAGCAGACCGTCCACCAGGCTGTGATTGGCAGGGGCGCCTCCCCCATGGACAGTTCCCATTGCCCTGGCCAAGCCATTCACTGGCGGCGGCTGTTGCACCCCAGTCGTCATTGGGAGGGAGGCAGGGCTCTGCTGCAGCAAGGGCAGCGGGGGAGGCGTGCTGTGGAAGGAGAGGGAGGAGCTGCTTCTGCTGGGGCAGCCGGAGTGTGGATCCTGCGAGGAGGGAGGAGAAAGGAGGGAGAATCATTCTGGTGTGCAAGGGATCCTATCCAGGGCTGCCTGTGACTGAATCCAGCACATCCCACCAAAGGAAAAGGCATCCGCCAGGTCCAAACTGCTGGCAACAGGGATTGCATTTTGATGTAACCCTTGTGGGAGGTCTCTGTGCCAGCCCCTGCTGAAATGAATGGAAGCCACGCAAAGGTGCTGCCACACTCACACAGCTCCCACTGATTTCATGGCAGCTGGTGCTGCAGGAGATATTCCCCATTGGCTGGTCTGCCTGCCACTCGGCCATGCTCCATGGCACTCCAAATCTGCCATGGAGGAGCCGCTTCCGGCTGGGGGTGAAAGTTCCAATAAGCAACAGCGGGGAGAACGGAAAGAGATGCTCCGTACCTCAGAGGAAGTGGAGAGTGAGTTTTCGATGCCAAAGCTGTTCTTGCAAGGAGGGCTCTTGCTGATACTCAATGAGTCGCTGTTGCATGCTAGAGGGAAAAAGAGAAAATCAGAAAGCCTCTCCAGAGGACATCTCCACAGCTGCAGAGCACTTTGTATCTCCGACTTAGCCCAGCTTAGCCCACCCTATCCAAGGTGATGGCTAAGAGCTTCTGGATCACACTGAATGTCTTGGGTCTGTGCCTCTTTCTTTTGAGATATATATGTTGTTGGCATCTGACTGTCTCAAGATACAATGGAGTGCGCCTCCAGGGATGAAGTCAAGGTGCTGCATTAGCTGCACCAAAGTGACCAGGTACAAGCCTGGGAAGTGTGTATGGAGGTCCTGGGCTGTCCGGACAAGACTCTCGTCTTGGCCTAACTGATGTGGTCCAAAGGACAGCAGAGCAATACATTTGGCACCAGCTTGGCTGCAAGAGTTGCCAGAAGGCACCATCCAACCATCTTAGGGATTTCACCACAGATTTGTGTAGGGTTTACTCCTTAGCCTTTTCTTCTCTCAAAGATAACTTGCAAGGCAGAGGTGGCTTAGGATCAGAGTTTTCCTTCTCCTAGATGGGCTACCTGCCCAGGTTGAGAAGCCTCATCTGCCTCTCACTTCCCTCTTCAGCATGTGCAGAAACCACCATATATAATTCCATATGCTGATTTCTGACTCTCCTTGTCTGCAAAGTGGCTGAGGAGCCAAAAAAGGCCAAGGTGAAACCATAAAGTTTTGTTTTGTAGAGGAGGAGCTGAAAACCCTCTTAGTTAAGATTAATGAAAAGGAAGTTGAGGGACATAAAAGGACAGTATCCCATAAATGGGATGCCATGACTGGAAAAAGTCCTTGTCAGGAATTAAGAAGCAGCCATGCAGGGCTTAGGGGAGAGTTCATCTCCATACCATTGGCGGCCAGGATGTACTGGGCCTGGCCTGCAGGGCCATTGCTGGTGGTGACCACTGGGAAGGGGACAGAGAGCTGGACATTGAGAAGTTGCAGGCGCTCCTTCTTAGCCGCTAAAGTCATGATCTGTTCCTGGAGGCGCTGGTTCTCTTTCTGCAGCGAATGAAGGGCCTTGAGCATTTCTACAACTGCAGAAAACGTGATTGGGAAGGGGGCCGGGGGGAGGAGAGACAACAAAGAAGGGGCGGGAGTGGAGAGGGGTGGGGAGGGAACAACAGTGACACAGTTAGAGCATACATGAAAGGGAGGAGGCAGTAAAGTGAGGCGCACAATCAATGAAGCCATCAGGCTGCCCATAATTCTCTGCCATCTGATTTGCACAGAAAGGAGCCCTCATTCATTTGCCTATTATGTTTTCACCCCACCCTTCTTTGAAGAAGTGCTGGGTAGCACACATAGGACCGCCCCTTTCCCCCTTTGCAACAACCCCATGAAGTAGGCTGAGAAATAAGTAAATGGCCCAAGGTCATAAAACATTATTGGCATGGGGGACACATTGGAACACAGGTCTCCATGGTTTGAATCCACTGCTCTAACCATCATAACACACCTGCAACCTGGGGCCCTACACTCCATGATGGTCAGGAACGAGGTCAAAAGGTCTGAGAGGTGTGAGGTCCGATCTTCCAACATTTGCACGAACCAACAGTTTGGGACAAGTGGTTCATTTGTTCTATTTTTTAAAGAGAGGAACCTCTTCTTTGCGCATGTGCTTTGCTTGTCGACATATGGCATCAGAATGCCACCTCCCCACCCCAAGCAAGCCTTAGCAGGGGAAGTTTTCTGCAGCATGGAGATAGCCTGATGGGAGAAGTATACATGAGTGAGGTTTGCCCCCATCCTTAGCCCCTGAGCAAAGGCAACCAGTTCCATGAGGTCTCCTGC
The DNA here is from genome assembly GCF_963506605.1 of Zootoca vivipara. NCBI lineage: Eukaryota > Metazoa > Chordata > Lepidosauria > Squamata > Lacertidae > Zootoca > Zootoca vivipara. Next base: position 22,321,704 of record NC_083288.1, on the reverse strand, counting down.
GACTCACTGTTAACACCGGCTTCTCCATTGCCCTGTTTCTCCAGGAGCTGCTCAATGTTTGGCGTAGCCTGGGGAACGTTTTCCAGCTGCCCGCTGCTCGTTGATACTGTCTGGTCAAAGAGAGTGGGGAGGCTGCTGATGGGGGACCTGCAGAGGGAACAGGGTGGTGGGAAAAGTGTCGTCAGAAGGGGAAGGACAGTCAGCACACCTCCTAAAACAAGCTATTAAGTCCATTTGTTTCATGTTCAGAACTCCACATCAGCTGGAAGGAAGGCTGTGAGATATTTAAAAAGTTCAATTCGGCATGTATTATGAAGATTCCATGTTATTGCTTATTTGGCATCACCAGCCACAGGGAGAGACCTTTTCAACACCCCCTGCCCTGCCAATTCACTGCACTTGAAATTTCACCAGGTACTGCATATTCAAGGGTATCTTTGCAGAAAAGCTACTCTCTCCACATGCAATGAGGATTTGAGAAAGGAAACATGTTAGTTACCCTGTCATGCCCCCATTGGTTTTGTCTTCCCTTTAGTCTGTTGTGTGGTGCAAACCTATCTCTGGATATCATCATCATCATCATCATCATCATCATCATCATCATCTTACCCTTGCTAGTTAAGCAGTGCACTGTTCCCTTCTCCCCCCCCCCCGCCCTGCAGCATTTCAGGCAAATAAACTTACATGGAAGAAAGACTTTCTTGTGGTGATGACCCTCGGCAGACAAAATTACAGTCTTCCAAATCTGCTTCTGGAAGTGGAAATATATACAGTGGCTTAAAAAAATTATTTACAGACAACCTCCCCAACACTACCCTAAACGCTTGATATGGCAGAAGACCTGACCAGACATGTTGCAGCACTACTGTTTGTTCAAACCCAGATTCTGTACTAAAACCTGCTGCTTAAAGGCCTAAAAACTCTTCCCTTTTGCCCTTTCTCCAAGGACACTCCACATCCAATATCAAAGAGGGCATCTGGGGGGGGGGGCATATTCTAGGGAAGTAAGCTTCAAGTAGGGATTGAAGTTTAGCTCTCGCTATGCCTCTGTTTTGCTCTTTTAAAAAAGGCCACCAGTTTTAAAAGGGAAGACCATGGTTTATAGAAGCAGGTCTATCGTTGTATCTAGATCAGCCTGCAAAATCTCTGGGTAATTTGCTACATTAACACAATTTTACCCAAGTGAATTCAACCCTGATATTATTTATTATAATAACAGATCTTATAAGTCTAAGTTCTCCTCAAGTTGGAGTTTCTCAAAACACAGCTCCCATTTATTTCTGCACACCCACAACTCTCCTACACTCAATAGTTACACAGTTAACATACGCGGTCTTACACCTGTGGATTCAAAACAAAGCCTCTTAAACCTTCCTGTTAAAACTGAAAATGCTCAGTGCAGCCATAACAACATAACCACTTCCTGTCTCAAGGAATGGTGTTACTCCTACATGCCACCAGATGGCAGGCTAGTGCAGTCACTGTGTCTCCATAACATGGTCTCTCTCTTTCACTGCACATGCGCACGTATTTTCCCAAGGGTTCCAGGTCATATTTCTGAAGCTTGCCTGCTGTATGTATACACCAAACAGCTTGATCTTTGTAAATGGCATGTTTTCATTTTTCATTTTCTTTTTTAAGGAGTAAATGTGAAGCTTCCCGCCCCCAGCTTACCCATCACACTTTCCCTCGTGTGTGGAAACCTCATCAGCTCTAAAGACTTTGGAACTAAGCAGCAGAGGGAAGAAGGGAAGGGGATGACCTTGTAGACAAGAGCAGCCTTGACTTTCAGAAGGACATTCTATAATCAGATCATTTCAAACTTTCCAGTTTGTGTACCTGTCCGGTTGCTTTCAGATTGGTTCAGCAGAGGATTGACTGACAGCCCAGAAGTAAGGGGGCTTCCAAAAATATGTGAGGAAGGGAGACTGAACGTAGATCCCGCCAGTGAGAACACCTGCGGAAGTACGGACAACAAAGGAAGAAGGGGAAAGAAAAACAGGCATTACATTTTAAGAGTCATCTTTTCCAAACTTCTGATCAGAGCTTAGGCTGGTACTGAATGGATGAGCGGAAGAGACAGGCAGCAGACAGATGACGTCTGGGCCTCTGTCTTAAAAAGAAGCTCCAAAGCATTTCATTCTCATGTGGCTGAAGGGACATTTCATTAAAATAAAACCATTTTATTTCTGCAGGATACGCAGGTGAAATTGGTGGTGGTGGTGGGGTACCTGGAGGCATGTAAATTAGCCAGAGCCTAGAATAATGGGGAGAGCTCTGGCTTTGGCTGCTGAATCATCATCAGGATGGAATTGTGAGAGGGCTTTCTGGATTGCTGCTTCAGTTCTCCAACATCAAAGAATAATAGCATTCTCATATTTTTTTTTTGTTTTTACTCAGGAGATGGCAGTGGTTTCAGAGTCCAGTTAATGAATGTACAAGTTGCAAATAAAAAAATGAGCGCCTACATTTACCGTGAGGGCTGCAGACCAAGAAGAACGGCACCCTTGACATTTCTCATGCAGCCTAGCATGGTAAAGTGCACCCAACCACTGAATATTGCTATTCGCCAGCAGGTTTTCTGTATTGCATATTACAAGCTGGTCCACTATAAAGCAGCAAAATCGGCAAGCAGCAGGAGCAGCGTGCCTGAACAATGAGGACTTGGGAGTTACCCATACCCTGAGAAGTGTTTGTTTCACATTTTACAAATCACGCTCCACAGAGCTCAGTCAAGCCGTAGGCTGTTTCTGTTTGTTTGATGCCTTTTAACTTCTTTACCCTTTTACACACATATATCTTCCCCAGCCTGGTGCTCTTCAGTGTTTTTTTGACCACAACTCCCATCAGCCCCAGCCAGCACAGTTGTCCCATGTGCCCCATGCCAGAGTGGATGGCGCAAAGCACTGGGAACTTAACCCCTCCTCAGTGCACAGAAATAACTTAGAGCACTGATGCTTGAAGTGCTTACCTGGGTTGTGGAGACGGAAGAAGAAGTTGGGATGGCACTAGCAAAGGGAGAGCGGGTGAGCTGGGGAAGCGACGAAGTGCCTTGATGAGCCAGGAGGCTGGAAGAAAGAGGAGTGCTACACACTGTCCGGAGCACCCCGCCTCCGTGCGAAATCGGATCTTTGTTACTTGTATAGATCCCTGCAGGAAAAAAATGAAAGCAAGACTTGAAAAGAGATGGCCAGGCACCAAGGAAAAGGATGTCTATAGCTGCTTGTTTCAAATTCCCACGTTGCCTCTGCTCCTCTCTCTCAGGATGGTTTGACATCCTTTCCTTTCCTTCTGCATCCTCCAAAAACAATCCCTTTAGGGCACGCCAGTATTGTTCCCATTTTAGAGAACTGGGCCAACTGTGGCTGAGGGTTGTTCCAGTGCACAGCATAGCACAGAGCACAACAAATGCACCTCTGTTACTTGCCTGGTGTGTGGGATCCAGATAAGGCATTCTCTCAGGCAATAAAGCGCAATGTTTTGATTCTGGACATTGTTTTTGCTTTCCGGAATAGACAGAAACCCTCTGGGCAGTATTCATGAGATTACTGATGACTTAATTATACAATTTCTGCCTTCAATGCCCAGTTCGTTTGGTGACTTTAAGGGCAAAGACAGGTGTAAGGTTTGTAGAGCAATGGGACTGATCTGGAAATGCCCTCATTGCATCTAACCCAAATGGAACGATTTCTCTCCAGAATCAATCTCAGAACAAAACAGTTCCCAGAAGGATGCTGTATACAGCATGACTGACCTCCTCTGGCATCACCAACAGCCTTTCCTCCGTCCCCAGAGCAGTTTTGCATAAACCAGGAAGAATTTTCTAACAGTTGACTAAAAATAATATTATAAGAGCTGTTTGACATTGGAACAGATTTATAGAATTGTAGAGTTGGAAGGTACCCCAAGGGTCATCTAGCCCAACCCCCTTGCAATGCAGGAATCTCAACTAAAGCGCCCATGACAGATGGCCATCCAACCTCTGCTTAAAAATCTCCAAGGAGTAGAGTTCACAACCTCCTGAGGAGGACCACTCCACTGTCAAACAGCTCTTGCTGTCAGAATGTTCTTCCTGATGTTTAGTCAGAATCTCCTTTCTTGTAAATGGAAATTCTAGGATTCTATAATGCCACCACCATTACCCTTTAAAAACAAAAACAAAACAGTGGAGAACATTTCTGTAGTGGTGGGGGTTCTTCTTCTTCTTCTTCTTCTTCTTCTTCTTCTTCTTCTTCTTCTTCTTCTTCTTCTTCTTCTTCTTCCTCTTCCTCTTCCTCTTCTTCCTCTTCTTCCTCTTCTTCCTCTTCTTCTTCAGAAAAAGAACTACATTCTGCATGAACCATGGCCAGAGAGCCATAAATGACAACCTAGCCTAGAGCTGATTCACTGCTATGCATGCCTGCCAATTCAGTTGTGGTGCTGAGAGAAAGCCAGGCTCACACTGCGGCTGAAGAATTCACTGCAAGCTCTGTTTTCCTCCTCACCCAACCCCATACATAAATCTTCACTGTAATACTAGCTCAGTCTGCAAAAAGGGGACTTCCTTGCAGGTTGGGTGGGAAGCTGAAACTGAGTAGCCTCAAGTAAAAATGAGGGGTAATTCTTAGTCAATTTCACACCCTCCCAACCCAGCAGCCAGTCTATAAATTTTGCTTTTTCTTTTTTTTTTAGTGAGTTCCTGGGGTAGAGTCAGGGACTGGCTTCTCAGATCTTGTGCCTTGAGATGCAGGCTACAATCCGAAACATACCAGTACTTACCAGGTGTAAGCCCCACAGAACACAGTGGGACTTATTTCTGAGTAAATACACATAGGATTACATTGCATGATAGTTTCAGCCCTGGTGCCCCCCGGATAGCTCAGTTGGTAGAGTATGAGATTCTTAATTTCTAGGTTGTGGGTTCAAGCCCCATGTTGGGCAAAAAAAATTCTGCATTGCAGAGGGTTGGACTAGATGATCCTCATGGTCCCATCTAACTCTACACTTCTATTATTCTTTTTGTAAACCAGGAGCTTGGCATGCACATCATTCAACCCAACAATGTACAGCCAAAGCACACTTTGAACTATTGGGCTGCATCCTGGCCTACTTTACAGGGCTGCTGTAAGGACTACAAGATGGTGTATGTGATGTGTTGGAAAACCCGAATATTCAAAAACTCTATTAAAAACTATTTAAGTTGTACTATTATTGTAATACAGAAGTCTGGACAAAAGGTGAGCTCTGATAATTAATGGGACACAGGCAAAAACTGTTATACTTGGAAGCATTACCAAAAATGTTATTCAGATGCTGACAGCTTTTAAGTGCTTTTTAAAATTAAGTTTTGCCAGCTTAATTTTAACTAAAGTTGTTAACTGTAGCATGCGCTTGAGAACACAGATCAAGGGAAAGGAGGAATCTATGTGCCCATTTACAATCCCTAAACTATAGTTAGTATCATGTCTGCAATCCTTGAGGCTTCATAGTCACTTGCTTGAAGAGTTCTAAATTTGACCTGCCCCTCTCCTAGTTCCTTAGTAATAAATTACACATGCACAATAGCATTAATCCAACTGATTTAATTTCACTCAAAGAATGAGGTATGATCCCAGGGTCTCCTGTGATGGCCACTTTTATGCACCATGTCCCTGTATTGTCCATGCTAAAAACATGTTTGACATTGGTGCATGCTTCAGGGATCTCCCAAGTGTTAGCACATTCCACCTAGGAATATCCTTGCAGCATGTCCCTCACAACTTTGAGCCACATGAGGCTGAAGCAACCTGTAGCAATAGCCTTGGGTGGGAGGGCAAAATCTAGGAAACCCTTAGGAACCTTCTCTTTCCGCTTATTGCCTACCAAACCCTCTTGCCTTCAATATTTGCAGATTTAATATTGTTCTAGCTATTAGATCCAGCCCGCCACAGCCCAGCCACCTTGTTGAACTGAGAAGAGAACACACCTACTTCTTGATTCCATATAGGCAGATGAGAAAACTACATTTACATTCCACCCACCTGGATGGCTCTTGCCTAGGTAAGCAACCAGCACAAGAAGCATAAAATGGAGACTGGGAGGGGATGAGAGAGAGAATGGGAGAGAAAGAAATTTAGCAAATGGGTAGGTACCTGTAGCAAATGGGTAGGTATTTAAGATGATGCCACCAGCACTCTAAGGGACACTCTTTAGACCAGAGCTTTCCAAACAGTGTGTCACAATATGTTAGTGTGTTGTGTAGGTGTGTCATGTGAACGTTCCTCCCGGGGCTGGTAAGGGGTTAGTTTAACCTCCGGTTTGCTAGTAAAACTGAATTACTATGTTGTAAGACGATGCGTGTCTAAAAAGTGTGCCACCAACATGAAAAGTTCGGAAAGCTCTGTTTTAGACACTCACACCTGCTAAGTGCACACTTGCAACATCTCTGTTGGCCACCAAAAATGTACTGTGTGAACACAACGACAACAACAACAACAAAAAGCACGTTTGCAAACACGCCTATCGCAACAAGTTCATCCATCAGGGAGCTGGTGCTGGCTGCGACTCCTGCACTCTGCTTAAGGTGTGTATGTGGGGGGGAATTCACCCTTAGTAGGCCTGGATTACGGGTTGACAGGCAGACCCACACGAAAAGGCTGTTTCCTTTGAACTCAAGGGAGCGAGGGAAACAGGGGGGGAAATCCTTATGGCCTGAGGTTACGATTATAGGGAGGTGTGTGTGGCTTGCAGCAGCTCCTCCCTGAGAAATAATTGCATCCTGGTTTCTCTTTCTATTCCTCTCTGCCGGCCCCTTCCCTGCCCCAAAGCAATGAGAGCAAAAGGCCGTCAACAGGGAATGACACAGAGCTCAGCTACGCCTCCTATGTCAATGTGACCTGAATAGCAAGCCCGCACAGAGATGAGAGCATGCCAAACCATCTGTGCCCAGGCCAGGCCTCCCACTTCCTTCCCCTTTAACCCTTTTTTGCTGATGCTGCCCCTTCTTTGCCAGCAGTGTCAGTGCCAGGAAGGTGTTGCTGGCGGGGTTTTTAAAGGTTTTTTTTTTACAGTGCCTCGCTTCCCGGCAGTCTCAAACACACACACAATGGGTGTGTTGATGAAGCACTTTTGGGAACGTCCTTCAGCGTGTAATGGGATCGCTACTTGGCAGGGAAATGAAGTGCAGGTGCTGTGATTCCACTCCGCCGCAATGCCGGGATGCTTGGAAGGCGGGCAGCTCTGCCACAAGGATGTGGCTTGGGATGTGGGCACCAGAGTCATGTGGGTTAGCCCTAGTTTGTGTGCAGCGTTCATCACAGGGTGGGGAGGCTGTAGAATCGGGATAGGGACATGGAGAAAAGTAAGTCCGTGGCCCTAGAGCAGCCTTTCTCAATTGTCCCTAGCTAGCAGGACCAGCGGTCAGGGATATTGGGAGTTGTAGTCCAATGGCACCAAAGCTGAGAAAGGTCACCCTAGAGCAGGCACCCCCAATGACGATCCCTAGCTAACAGGACCAGTGGTCGAGGGAGATGGGAAATGTAGTCCAAAACATCTGGAGGGCCGAAGTTTGGGGATGCCTGCTGTAGAGTGACCATGGGCAAGTGAGGCCAAGGCTTCTGTACCTTTAATAATTGCTTAGAAGAGAGAATTTCAGCAGCTGCAGAATGCATGCCGAACAACATCTGCTGAAATTCCCTGTGCCCAACCGCTAAGAGTGGGAGGGAAGGAGGCCAGCAGTAGGTGGCGCCAGAGTCAATGGCAGGCAGAGCCAATGAATTAAGAGTTTTGCTCCAATCTCCCTCCTTGCTACAATACTATGGAGCAGGAAATGCCCCCCCCAGTGGATGCAAATAAGAACACAGGCAGATGGGAGCTGGCTGAGGCAGGTGGGGCTGTGCCCTATTTGCCCTGGTGGTTCAGTCTCCACTGATAACTATTAAAGGTGTTAGAGCCCTGTTTTATTTTTCACTAACCTACACGGTTGCTACAAAAAAATCACCCTCCCCAGCTGCTATTTGGCATGGGAAAGATGCTGCCACTGGTGCCAATGACAGCCTCCCTTCCATGTCAAGCAGCAGCTTGGGGGGGGGGGCTTTTTGTGGGTTTCACAGCACAGGGGAAAGTGTTAAAAAACAACAACCACCGTCACAAGTATGGGGAACCTTTGCCTCCCCCAGATGTTGCTGAACTACTATTCTATCATTCCTGGCCATTGGCCACACTTGCTGATTTGTAGTTGTAGTTCAGCAATATCCAGAAGGCCAAGTCTTCTCCACACCTGGAATAAAGGAAGAGGCCAAGGCTGACATGATGAATAGGCCTAGGTACAAAGAGTCTGCAATACAAGTGAGCAACAACCAGCACAGCTACTGCCTGAAAGCACAACTGGAGTAACACTGAAGGACTTTGGGAAGAACAAACATATTCTCTGGGGCAAAGAAAAACAAACCCCTCATTATACAAGGACATACCCAACTCTAGGCCATGTTTCTATATACATTTCCACCATTGCACAAGTGCTGCAAAACAGGTTCTGTTTCTGTTAACTGAGAAGAGGGTTCAAGGAACAGCACAGAGCTCAGAAGGACCACCCTCCTAGCTCCTGGAAGTCCTGCTTGTGGTTCAGCACCCTTCTGGCTTTTGAGACTAGCAGTGCAAACATCTTTTCTGCTGCAAGCACCTGGCTCAGGAAGTTGAGATGCGCTGTGGTTTGCTGGCTTGCTGCACTTGCAGAAGAAATCACACTGACACACATCACGAGTGCCTTGCCACCAACAGCGCAGGAAGCGGCTCTGAGATTTCGTGAATGTGTCTTTTAAAGCAGTGTTTCCCAAACCTGGGTCTCCAGCTGTTTTCGGACTATAATTCCCATCATCCCTGACCACTGGTCCTGCCAGCTAGGGATGATGGGAGTTGTAGTCCCAAAACAGCTGGAGACCCAAGTTTGGGAAACACTGCTTTAAAGCCTGAGATATCGCAAGGTAAGGAGAGCCCTTCTGGATTATACCAAAGGTCAATCTAGTCTAGTATCCTGTTCTCTCAGTATTACTATCCACATTGCAAACCTTATCCTCACAGCTACTAAGGACTTGGATGGCGACTGGAAACTTAGGGTTGATAGCACCTTTGCTACCCTCAAAACACACACACATTTTCCCAGCGCTGCAGTGAACACCGATGGCGATGGGGGAATGAGAAGTTCTGCAACTTTTTATCACAGTTTCTCTGGCATGGTTTATATTTGGACTGCGACGACAGCCTACTGGCTAGCATGCATGTCATCTCCGACACGCACAAACAAACAAACACCTACACACACACACACACACACAGAGAGAGAGAGAGAGAGAGAGAGAGAGAGAGAGAGAGAGAGAGAGAGAGATTTGCCTATAAAAGCAGACAGCTCATCTGACACATGATGGCAGAGGCGAGACTGAGGGTGTTCAACTTGCTTGTGTGTTTGTTTGCATTTTACAGAGTTGCAAGGTCAGGTTCGCCCTGTGGGTAAAGAACCCACTGCGACCACTCAATATTTCTCTAGATAAAGGAAAATGTAAAGGAACCCCTGACCATTAGGTCCAGTCGCAGACGACTCTGGGGTTACAGCGCTCATCTCGCTTTATTGGCCGAGGGAGCCGGCATACAGGTTCCGGGTCATGTGGCCAGCGTGACTAAGCCGCTTCTGCCAAACCAGAGCAGCATACGGAAATGTCGTTTAACATCCCGCCGGAGCAGTACCTATTAATCTACTTGCACTTGACGTGCTTTCAAACTGCTGGGTTGGCAGGAGCTGGGACAGAGCAACAGGAGCTCATCCTGGACACAGGGACTCGAACCACCGACCTTCTGATTGGCAAGCCCTAGGCTCTGTGGTTTAACCCACAGCGCCACCCGCATCCCTATTTCTCTAGATAGATAGATGTAAATACCTGCCTTCACTCTTTTGTTTTGCTTTTTCAAGCTGAGAGCCTCAGAACCCTGCACCAGAAGCCAAAACCAATAGGATATGTAGCATCCTGCCTAGAGGCTGTGGTACCTACCTGATCCCAGAAGCGGAGATTCCATACTGAGGCTCGGAAGGGCAGCCGCATGACTGAAAGACCTAGAGGACCCTCCGATGCTGGAGCTGACCAGGGACCCCCCGGAGAAGGGCGAAGAAGACGTAGCCGTGGACCCAACCAGCTGGGCGCCCAGGACTTCCTTGTTCTTGCTCCCTTTGGGCCTCCCTGGCCCATGCTTGCTTTTCTTGCTGGCCTTGTGCTTTTTTTCCTTCAGGACTTCTCCTTCCTCAACGTTGAGGGACGGCACCCGTTTGTGGCTGCTGCCACTGCTGCCGCCACTCCCGCCAGAGGTGCCCCCAATAGAGTTGGAGACCTTGTAGTCCACGGGGGAAGCGTCCTGCCCCCTCTGCTGGCTGACGGCCGAAGTGGAGAAGCGCATGATGGAGCCGAAACCCGAGAAGATCACCTTCTGCTCAAAGACGTCGTTTTTCTGCCCTTCGTACAATGGGGAGCAATGAGCGGAAGACGAGGAGGAAGAGACAGGCTTGCGGTATTTCTCTTCCTCTGGCTGCTGCTGCTGCTGCTCCAACTTTGGGAAGGTTACAAAGTCCTGGGAGAAGGGCAAGGAGCTGCATGAGGTACCTGGAAGGGGATCAAGGGAAATCTTGAAACCTTAAGTAGGCAGAGATGAGGCATCATAGCTATAGCTGTCACAGATCTAAGTCTACGTGTTCATTTGTTTGCTTGCAAAATGCCTAAAGGTGCAGAAGGCACCGCTGGAGAAAGCCTCACCACTCACAGTTGGGGAGAAAACTAGATGCTCTTCTCACTTGCTGGATGGTTGATGAAGACTGCAATTGAAAAGGCAAAACCCACCAGGTGGACGTGGTTCTTTCTGGATGGTGTTGGGCTACAATTCCTATCATCCCTGACCACTGGCGGTGTGGGCTGGGGGCTGATGGCACTTGCAGTCCAAAAAACATCTGGGGACCACCCCTCTCTCTCTCACACACATGCATCAACTGAAAAGAAGACTTAAAGGTAAAGGGTAAAGGGCCCCCTGACCATCAGGTCCAGTCGTGTCCGACTCTGGGGTTGCGCCGCTCATCTCGCTCTATAGGCCGAGGGAGCCGGCGTTTGTCCGCAGACAGCTTCCGGGTCATGTGGCCAGCATGACAAAGCTGCTTCTGGCAAACCAGAGCAGCACACGGAAACGCCATTTACCTTCCCGCAGTCCCTATTTATCTACTTGCACTTTGATGTGCTTTCGAACTGCTAGGTGGGCAGGAGCTGGGATCGAGCAACGGGAGCTCACCCCGTTGCAGGAATTCAAACCGCCGACCTTCTGCTCAGCAAGCCCTAGACTCTGTGGTTTAACCCACAGCGCCACCTCGGTCCCTTTGAAAAGAAGACAGCATGTCTAATTGCATGCACTCACATTCATACAGCTAGTTACCATCGGATTGCATTCAACTAAGTTCTATTCATAACAGACTCATTGATAATAATGGACTGAAGTCCACTGTCATGGCTGATCCTACTGGATCCCAGTTCCTTCCCATGCTTCACCTGCAGGTGGAAATGTCCCACTGGAAGAGGATGTGCCAAAACCCGTCGAGCTTTTCCCACTTCCTGACTTCTTGGCCTTGTGGCTTGTGCCATGGCTTGAAGACTTCTTGCCTTTCACTTCCGACCGAATGACCTCTGCGGCTTCTTTATTGCTCTCGTGGTGGTTGGTGGAAGTCTGCTGAAATGGACAAATGACATAAGGAGAGACATAAGGAGAGAGAGATTTGAGACATTGAGCTGACATTGTCTTGAATACAACACACCTAATACATGTGAACTTGGGACATTTTTGGAACGTGCTACTACTGTCAGGAAGGAGCTCAAACCCTAAAATTCTTGTTAAGAACATCAGGCCAGTCAGTGGTCCATCTTGTTCAGTGGCCTATCTATTCCAGGGTTCCACTACCACAGAAGCCAAACAGATGCCTATGGGAAACCTCTGAGCATAACCAGAGTGCAACAGCACTCTCCTCTCCAGAGGTTTCCAGAAACTGAAACATTGCTGCCTCCAACATAACCATCAGGGTTAGTAGCCAATGATAGACTTATCCTCAATGAATTTGGTTTTTTTTTTAAAGCCATCCAAGTTGGTTGCTATTACTGACATAGTTCAATTATGCTAGTAGCCAAAATTGTGGCTACATTTAGGAAAAGTTGCTATTTCTTAGGTCTAATGACTCGTAACACCAGTCTTTTTCAGAATAATACAATAAAGTACGGTATCATTAGGAAGATAATTCAATGATAAGCATTCAACCATCAGAGTTGGTACAAGGAGTAAACAGCCGACTTCCAGAAATATGACGTACCCAATTGTTTATTTTTATTTCTGAAACACAAGCTTTCTGATATACCAGACTTGCACAAAACAGCAAGTTATTTTTTTTTAAAAAAAGTATGTCACTCCCAGCTTCTCTAGCAGTCCAACAAGCAGTGCCTCACCAACAGAAGCAGAGAGTGTGGGCATAGATCAGGTACCCCCAAACTGCGGCCCTCCAGATGTTTTGGCCTACAACCGGTCGGGGAAGATGGGAATTGTAGTCCAAAATATCTGGAGGGCCGAAGTTTGGGGATGCCTGGCATAGATGATACTCAGCAAAAGGTCACCACACACATAAAAACCCCACTTCCCGTCTACACAATGTGCTTCAGTATGTCCACACTTGGGTAACACACCATTTTAGATTTCCTGCCCCCCTTTACTGCATTATCTATTCTACAGATTGGGAAAATACGTATTAAATGTGGGCAGGGAGTAAAGGCTGCCACTCCAATGAGAATGACATTGTGCAGGCAAAGCAAAAAGCACACACATACATGGGCTGCATTTAATCCACTTGGAATTCCATGTGTACACAGCCTTCATTTGAGAGCAACGAGTCATTGTAAGGGCCTAAGGGGGAAAGCAAAAGTTGAAGAGCTTTCAAAGTAAGGACTAGAAACTTGATGTGTGTGGTTTTTTTTTAAGTTGCAGCAATTATTATCCAGACTGTGAGGTGGCCCCCTGTGGGCAATCAAGAATTCTTCCAGATTACTTCCCTAAAAAAACGTAGTGTGCAGTGCAAAACTTTTGATACACGATAGAAAAAAACCCAAAACCTGCATTTCCCCGGTGGTGTGTAATCAAGCTATCACCGTACAACAGCTGGGAGGTTAAAATGCATTCCAGATGTGCCAGAAGTACATGGAAAAGAGAGGGGTGAAAATCTAAAGCGGGAGGCCTGTGCCTTCTCCAGGCCAGCAACTCCTGGGATGTTAAAATGTTAAACCCTTCTGATTTACGAACTCGGTGGGGGGGGGGGATCTTTGACAACCACACCTGCCAAATGGAGGGGAAGCAGAAAAGAGATGGGGCAATGCAAGAGCAGCAGTCTACTATGCTAAACCCTCTAGGGAACAGCAAAAATGACCCCTATCCCAAACAGGTTCAGCCGGCACCCTGACCTCACTAACCAAACCTCTGAAAGAGAAGCCCAAATAATTTCCTTCCAATCATCAACTCCTCTCCCTGCAAAAGTATTTTGGAACCCATGCACAACACATACAAAGTCATACGCGGGTGGGAAATAACCCAGAATCCACATCAAAGGCCTTCTTTTTAATCCGTCAGGCCAAAAGGTGATGGAGTGAATAATAATGTATTAATGCTGGGCAAAAACCTGACTTAGAAAATGAATCCTGAGTGGAAAATTCATTAAAATTTCAAACAGCAAGCAGTTAAGTAGAGGAACCCAGATGTTTTAGGGAATTGCTGGTGAGAAGTTCAGATTTTTCAATTTAAGTTCAAACAAAGGCACCCAATGTATGAGACCAACTTGTTGCTATCCTATACAAATAGTGCCTGTCTCCTTAGGTGGGAGTCGAGTTCTACCGTGTTTCTCATATTATAAGACATGTCTTATATTTATTTTTTCCTCAAAAAAACACACTATGGCTTATTTTCAAGGGATGTCTTATTTTTTTCCTCCTCCTCCTGCCGCGGCCGGCATTGCTGCTGCGCCTATCACTATGTCTTATTTTCGGGGTATGGCTTATATTCCTTGAATGCTTAAAAACCCTGCTATGGCTTATTTTATGGGTATGTCTTAAAATATGAGAAACAGGGTACTCATCCCTAGAGACAGAGACTTCGGCCATTCATCCTTCATGGGAAGTTCTCCAACTTCCCCTGTTGGAACAAGGACCTTCCGTGTCCTGATTGGCTCCCAGCCTTACATTCTGACTGGATGCCAGTGGGAGTTCTATATAAACCCCTTCCTAATGCAGGTCACCCCCATGTCTGTCTGCAAGCCAGGACTTCCTCACTCACACCTGATCAAACTTTTTCTCTGCCCTCTCTAGTTCTTTCTTTTGCTCCCTTGGCCTGTTGGGTGATGGCCAGCCGGCTAGGCATCTGACAGCAACTGGAACAACTTATTCACACCATACGCTTAAAGCATATCCAATGCACATTAAAAGTACAGGGCTCTCCCCTATCAAAGAATCCTAGGAATTGTAGTTTAAGGGTGCTGGGAACTGTAGCTCTATGAGGGGAAACTACAGGTCCCAGGCTTCTCTGGGAAAAGTCATGCACTCCAAATGTCTTTGAATGTGCTTTAAATGTAGATTGTGGATCTATTCTTCAGTGGGGGCACAAAAACCCTGATCACCCTCAGTTCCTTGACTTTGCTTCAACCATTTAGAAGCATTACCCCCAGATCGAGCTAGTTCACCCTTCTCTCTTCGCGAATCGCTTCCAATCTCCCAAGACACATTCTCAGCAATATTCAGACAGCAATCAAACAATCAACGAGAGCTTAGACACAAAGACAGGCAGAGCACCCATAACCACAAGCTACCACCTGGAGAGAGAGTATACCTGATTCACAGCCACCTTCACCCAGCACTCCCGTCCCTTGTACTTGGAGGCAGGATCTGTCCCATAAAGCAGAGGGACATCTGCTAGATTCTGGCTTGTGAGATGAGCTGCTACAAGGAATGATGGAGACTGGAGGAAGAAGCAAGGAAGCTGGATGCTGGTGGAGTGGGGAGGAGAGCATTAAAAAAAAAAATCCACAGCAGCAGCTGAATTGTGCGCCTCGGATTAGACTAGCATTACTCTGACAGCAGGAGGAGGGGGAAAGAACAATAAACAATCAAACCCAGTTGAGGGTTCGTCTCCTGCAAACAAGACAAAAGGGATACAGTGAAACTGCTAGCGAAATGCAAGAAGCTGCTGGGAAGAGAGCAATAGCCTGTCAGAGGGGACTTCTGTCTGTCTTGTCAGAGCAAACAGACCCAAGCCCAAAATAAAGGGGTGTTGTCTGTGTCCAGAATGGTGCATAGATTTGAGTGGTTTACTGCCTATGTTGTACAACTTCAGACTTTGTGTTGGTCAGATGTCTGAATCTTTCCATAGGCCCTCCTCACATAGAGAACTAGGATGTCAGGGAGAAGTGTTACATTGGATGCAGGTGAGAGCTCACATCATCAGATGCTTCCCCATTAAATACTATGACTGTTGCTGCTACCAGTAATCTAACACACACACACACACACATACAAAAGCAGCATGTCAGGGAGAGGTAGGCAATGTTTTGCCAGATCAACTTTCACCAACCTGGTGCCCTGAGGATGTTTTGTGCTGCAACCCTCATCAGCTCCAAAGCTGATCTGCAGGTTGGTGAAAGCTGATCTAGGCTGTGCTAGACAGACCAAATTGCCTGGCCCAGTTGTAAGGGCAGGTTCAGATGGTGAAGTAGAAACGGCTCATGCCTGCAGGCTTCCAAACTAAAAAGGAAGCAAAGGGGAGGGAAAGTACCGTGTTTCTCACATTTTAAGACATGTCTTATATTTATTTTTACTCAAGAAAATAAGCCTATGGCTTATTTTCGGGGGGTGTCTTATTTTATTTCTTTTACTAACCGGTAAGTTGCTGCTGCTGCTCAAGCACCGACAAAGCGCCCAGCAGCGTGCGCCGCACGGAGCCCCGAGCCAGCGGGACCCGCTGAAGCGCCGACAAAGCTCCCGGCAGCGCTGCGCAGAGCGCCCTGAGCCTCAGGAGGAGCACCGTGGCTCTCGGCCTCTCCGCCGTCCTGTTCCTGTTTCCGCCGCAGGCACCGCCGCCTCCTGCTCCCTCCCGGGGCGTCCCAGGCTTCGCCCGCTCGGCAGTGCTCCATGCAAAGCCAGGGGCGAGCGCAATTCCACCAGGATGTTCCTCCGCGGCACCCGTAGAGACCATAGAGGAAAGGCGCGCGGCAGACACACCATTTCCGACTTCCGTTACCCTCACCCACTCCTGCTGCGGCTCGGGGCGCTCTGCGCAGCGCTGCCGGGAGCTTTGTCGGCGCTTCAGCGGGTCCCGTGCCAAGGGGAAAGGAAGGGAGGAGGGGAGAGAGAGCGGGCAGAAAGGGAGGAGGGGAATAATCGCTGGCGCTACACGGCAAAAGAGAAAGGCAAGTTATGGCTCCAGGTGGAGCGACTGTCCCGAGATAATTGGAAAACAATCCTGCACTGTGTGAGCGTTTCTGCAGACCACGAGGCGCTGCTTGGCCCTTCCAGTTTGCTGCTGCTGCACGCCACAAACAGCGGAGGGTGAAAGGAGCAGCGCCGGGTAGCCAGAGTAACCTCCACCACCCCACAGCCACAACGTTTCCCAGCACAGGACGATTGAGGCTTTGTCGGCGCTTCAGCTGGGTCCCGCTGGCTCGGGGCTCGACACGGAGCGCGCTGCTGGGTATTTTGTCGAGGCCCTCCAGAACTGCACTTACGGTAGCACTACGGCTTATTTTCGGGGTATGTCTTATATTTTTTCAAAGCATGAAAATCGTGCCATGGCTTATTTTATAGGGACGTCTTAAAATATGAGAAACACGGTATTAAGAGGCTCCTGACAGTCTCTTCCTGCCCAGGGACCACAAAAGCTCCTAGCCATTAATTTGATCCAGCAGGAGTCTTTCGGACAGAGATGGGTCCCAATTTTGGGGTGGACCAGGCAGAAAATCCAAAGGCCACCCCACCCCAAAATGTATAAATAACAAACTTAATAATGGGACAACTGGCCTCCAAAATGTGCAGCTGCAGCAACTGCCTTGCTCAGCCAACAGGCCTATCAGGATACGGCCGAGGAGGAAAAGGGAAGCAGGTTGGTTCCACCATCAGCTCTGCTGAGAAACCCACTCCATCAGGTTCCTCCATTAGGTTGCAACTTTTGGCTTCCCTCTCCTCAAGCTGTTCCCTTCCCAGCAGGTCATTATACAAACTTTGTAATTAAGAATTGGTGCCTGGGTTTGCTATATTCCTCCTCCATTCCAAACCGTTTTCCCTTTTGTAGCTTATTTTTTAAACCATAAACCCGAGGACAGAGGATACCTTATTACTGATCTTTCCAAGATGCTCTGGGTGCCTTTTTTAGCTAAAGGGCAGGGTAAATATTATTTTACTTTAAATAAATAAATGATAGCAGAGCAAGATCTGCCTACACAACAAGGAACACAGAGCAGACATACATCCTGTTGCAGAGGTATTCTATGGCTGAACAGTGTGTCAGTATGGATGTTGTAAAGAGGAAGAAGGTATGGTTGGTACATCACCTTGCAAATTAAAAGCTTTTTCTAAATTATTATTACTATACTGGTCCAAATATAAGCCCCCCCCCCCAAAAAAAATATAGACACACATACCCAGAAGAGCTCTTAAATCACAACCTCTCTATCTACAACAGGATGATTATAGGCCACACTTAAGTTTTATACAACCCAGATTTTTTTTGGGGGGGGGAGTGTGCCCTATATTCTGACCAATACAATACTATTCATAAAAATAAGGTTGTCACTTAAAAAGGTAAAGGGACCCCTGACCGTTAAGTCCAGTCACAGACGACTCTGGAGTTGCTGTACTCATCTTGCTTTATAGGCCGAGGGAGCCAACGTTTGTCCGCAGACAGTTTTTCCGGGTCATGTGGCCAGCATGACTAAGCTGCTTCTGGTGCAATGGAACACCGAAACCAGAGCAGCGCACGGAAATGCCATTTACCTTCCCGCCGGAGTGGTACCTATTTATCTACTTGCACTTTTTGGTGTGCTTTCGAACTGCTAGGTTGGCAGGAGCTGGGACCGAGCAATGGGAGCTCACCCCGTTGCAGGGATTCGAACCGCCAACCTTCTGATTGCTCTAAACCACTGAGCCTCTTGGGCTTGCCACAGTGCCACCCGCGTCCCAACAAGGTTGTCACTTACAGAGTGTGAAATGAGATGCATTATTCAGCAGCATTTGCAAATACACAGAAAACCCCATACAAGCAACTGGTAGAAAACATGCCATCGCTGATGAGTGCATACAGACAACTAAAAAATACAAAGCAATATATAGATTGTACAGAAATGCATTAGACCAATTCCTTCCCGGAGGATAGCTAGGTCTATCCATAACCAGGAACTACAATAGTGAAACTGAACCTCCATGGCATGAGGAATGATATCAGATTATTCGGTGTTGGGAACACACAACAGGGTGTGTCTCAACTGTGCTCTGTTTGTGTGCTTCCCAAAGGCACCCAGTTGGTCGCTGCAGTAAACAACATGCTGGACTAAAAACACTCCAGCAAGCCAATTCTTATATTTGCAAATGGAAGATAAAAAAAGGGTGAAAATTGAGCTAGGGTAACAGTTCTAGAAGTTCTTTTCCAGTGTAAGGAAGATGCCCGGAGAGGTATGAAACAATAATGAAGATAAAAGCACCACTGTGCATGTGTAGAGTATTTTCCCTCTCATGACTAACCCACAAATATCTGAGAATGGGGAACAGAGCTTTCAAGTTAGGGGAAATATGACTTGCAGGCATGCTCGAACAGCGAGCACCTCTCAAGTCGGGAAATTAAAGCCCTCCTTAAAATTTCTTTATATCCAAAAGGATTTAGGTCAGCTGCAATCTCTGGTGACACTAGGAAACCCAGTGGGAACTCCGCCTATGGCATGAGAGCATCCAATTAAAATACTTCTTCCTCCGTCACAGCCTCCTGACCTGGATTATGGAGGCTGGGGAGGGATCATAAACCAAGAGGGGCAAACGGCAGAGAGAGAGAGAGAGAAAGTTTTCAATTTGGAGAGCCAGATGTTGAGGGTCTCCATCTGTGGCAATGTATTGAATGCCTGTCAACAAGTAATCAGAATGTTTGCAGCTGCTGGGGTGGGTGTCCAGAGTGGGGTAGAGGAATGAAACGATGCAGATTTAGGCAGCAGATCAAGGCGTCAAAGTGGACTGCACCACTTCAGGAAGGTGGGGGGAACCCCATTTTCGAAAGCTCCTGTATGCTTAAAAACTCCCTGCAAATAGAAAATCAACATGGTAGGCAAAAAACTTTGCTCCTCAATCATGTGCCGATTTTCCATTTGCAGGGAGAATCATAAAATCAGGTTTACCTTATTTTTTTAATATGGGCTTTGTGTCATTCATAAACGCTATTTCTCATTTGTAATCTCATTCTGCCGCATGCGTAGACTAAGACCTCAATTCAACTACAATGCAGGGAGAGAGAAAGCAGGGTATGGATTCTCCCAAGTGTAAAAGAGGCTATCTTGCCTTGTTATCAGCAATAAGAGAAAAGGAGGCAGTGCCTGTGGATGCAAAGCCTATTGGTCCTGCTGAAGGAAGGAAAATTCAGTAATTCCTTTTAGCATTTCCAGATTCCGAGCAGTTTATTGATTAATGGATTAATGCAGGGATGGCTGTTTTCTCCTCCAAGGGTCTCTCTCTTCTCTGAATAGAGGTCCGGGGGCAAAAGCTATATTTGCTGCAGAACTTGACCCTCCTCACTGTGGAGCCTTGCTATTACAAAGATACAGGATTTCTCTTAAAAGTTATTCAAAACTGTGAAGGAAGTTCAGTACCATGTAGCAACTATGAAGCTGAAAAAATGTTTCAAGGCTATGAAACACTTAATGTAATAAACCTTAATCTTGCCTCCTTCCTTTCTAAACAGCCCCAAACACTTTTGCTTTTCCTCGTATGTAGGAGATGCTGCAACCCCAGCAATCGTTTTTTGCCATCCTGTTTTTTTTAAATCTTTTCCAGCACTAGGAGACCATTTCTAAGATGCGACAAGAAAACGAGTGAGGAACAGAAGCAAATCTGCGAAAAATAATAACATAATACAGTAATAATAAAAATAGTAATGAGATGGGAAATCTCCCTCTCCCACCAGATTGGTTTGTTTAAAAAGTAAAAGCTTGAACTAATTTTTTGCTTAATAGGCTTTGAAATCACCTACTTATTTGCATATTGGCACAGAATACAAATTTGGCTGCCTTAGCAACGGTACCACCAACTCTCTCTTTCCCAGCCAATCAAAAGGAGACAACCAGCATTGTTGGCACTGGGCTGTGGAAGCCAAGGGCTGCATGCTTGCCCTTTTTCCAGCATTGAGTTTAGCAGGGAGAAGGCTTATTTCTGTACATCTTGGAAGGATCCATAGGTGCAGGTGCCAAAGCTGAATTCATTTCTCTCCTTCACTTTTGAAAGGCTGATGGATGAGATTGGGGGGGGGGGTTCAGACAAGAAGGCAGGTTGTACTTCCAACTACATGCCTTGAGATCACAAACCTTGCTGTGTTTATTGGCAAGCTTTCAAGGTATCGCTTTTGCCACCGACACATCAATCTGCATTCATTGGAGCACAATATCATTCCTTACTCACAAGATCATTAAAACCATTCATGCCAAGACTGGTCAGATCAGCCCTCACTCAAACACAGGTTTTTTTGTTTTGGTTTTTTTGCCAGACAGGACAACAAAACAATGGGATGTTGCATACTTAGCTGGCAGTCACTAACGCATAGGGTGTGTGTGTGTGTGTGTGTGTGTGTGTGTGTGTGTGTGTGTGTGTGTTGAGGTTCTGCTGTCACAAAAGGCTACTTACCTCCTTAGGTAAGATAAGCAGCATTGGCTCCAAGCCAATTTGGTACATAAGGTGGTAAATCTAAAAGGCACCTGCCTCTCTTACCATTTAACACAAGGTTCCCTCACTGCAAGAAGTGAGGTTGCAGGGAACCAGGCAGAGGGCCTTCTCGGTAGTGGCGCCCGGCCTGGGGAATGCCCTCCCATCAGATGTCAAGGAAATAATCAACTCTCTGACTTTTAGAAGACATCTGAAGGCAGCCCTGTTTAGGGGAGTTTTTAATGTTTGATGTTTTGTTGTGTTTTCAATATTCTGTTGGGAGCCGCCCAGAGTGGCTTGGGAAACCAGGGTAGAAATAACAAATTGTTGTTATTATTGTTAAGCTGCAGTGAAATGAACTATTGCACTCTTGCACAGCTCTTTCTGCATTGCAGGGGGTTGAACTAGATGACTCTTGGGGTCCCTTCCAACTCTATGATTCTATGACATTTTCAATGGGACTTGTGCAGAACTGCCTAATGGACCATGCCCCATGTTTATTTACATGTATGAGTTTGTAGAGAGGGGTGAGGTGTTGGCCTTTTCTCACCTTATTTCCCCAAAATGGAGCAGGCTGCCTCATCTCTGATGAGACTCTTTTCCTTCTCCCTCATTGACTACATGCAATAAAAGTCTGATGGGGCTTCCCTCTCCCTCTTTCTTTTTATTTAAAGGAAACAGTGGGTTAATTGTCTACAACCCAAGCTAAGCAGCCAGGTTTTAAGTTTCACTGAGACCTTGAGAATAATCTTCTTAGCATGTCAGTTCCAGACAGCTCCGTGAACCAGGCGACTCCATGGGTGATGAAAGAGAGAGTCTAATTGCACTAGTATAAGCCAAGAGAACACATGGGAGGGGGAGAGGGAGGGAGGGAGGGAGAGAAAAGGGGAGAAAACCACGAAGAAGCAGCTACAATCTTTCCTGAACACCCTCATCAAAACACTCCATTCCAGAAATGGTGACCCCCTAATTCCTTGCAGGGACAGAGAGAAAAAAAAAGTAAGACAATGAACTCAATAAGGATTTGTTATCCAGGTATTGATGGCTAGGAGGTAACTCCTTAGAGATCAGAGACCTCAGGGCAGTGATTCTTCATCAGGGACAAAAAAAATCCCATGTATCATGGAGGTGCCTGGCCTGATGAACCACCTTAAAGGAAGCGGGAGGGAAGCCCTAGAGGGAAAGGTACCACTGTGTGAGGGAGGAGTAGGGGAACATGGTTGTTTATGTGTAATGAAGACACCTCCCCCCTAAGTAATGTTGGTTGTTGTCACAGTCTCTTTCTCAGTGACCATGATGGTTTGCCTTTAAAGACTGCTTACTAGTAAAAGACCTCAAAGCAGTTCACAATACTGTAGAAGAAAAATATATAAACACAATAAGTACAATAAAAAACAATCTCAGATTATTTATATAATAACAGAACAAACGCACAAACAACATCCACATATAGAAACAGTTATCACTATAAACAAAACCAGAGAGCATGACAAAGCAGCGTAATGCAACACACGTTTATTCACCCAAGCACTTAGCCAACCTCACTCACAACCATTGCAATCATTCACTACCTCAAATGTTCTGTCTACCAACCACTCGGACACAAAACCACCCACACTCAATGTTACGACCCAAAAAGGATTGCTGCCAAGCATACACAGGCAAGAGACTCTACCCATTTCTGAAGCATTAATGGAGTCGTGCCTCACACCCAATGGACTATCTCATTCTCCTCTCTCACCTGAGAGGAGCCCAGTTCTAAACCAGAGCATGCTCTCCCCCTGTGGAGTCTAAAACTATTTCCATCCACTTGTGATGGGAGAGTTTGCATCTCAGGGATAGTATGGGAGGGATCTGTCGTTCAGGCACAACAACTTAGAGGCATCAGGGTGAACAATGGGCAGTTTATTGAAGCTTGTTGCACACAGCACAGCAGGGATGTGTTGCAAACGGAAGTCCATAAAGCATCTGTCCACATGGTTTGTTTTCCCCACAACCAAATCAGTCAATAGGTTAGCCAACAAGGCAACTAAAATAGCAGTGAATTGCTGGCAGTAGCTCACAACTCTCCCAGTTTGCTGACATTTCATTCCAGTGGTAGGCCAGGTATCCTGTCACACAGCATAAACTCTGAAACAAAATACTGAACTTGCATTTTAATGGTATTATCAATGTGCCCAGCACAGAGGATTCATAGGGACCCTCCACCCCCCAAACACTTGCTGAACACTGACATCATCGTCAATGTGGACATCTTTGGGTCCGTTCCAAATCTATGATTCTATGATTCCATTCTCAAATAAGAACAAGACCTTGTTTGTACATATCTGAAAACTTGCAGCTTTCCCATGGAATCTGAAGGGCATCACTGTCATCTGGAACAGTCTTGGCATTATGGGAAGTTGTATCAACTCACTGGTTAGTTTAAATCTTAGACAGGTGAATTCCCAGGTTTTGTGCCTGTAGTAGAACTTATTCCATCTACCCCACTCTACTTCTTGGGCCAGGGCACAAACAGAAGGGAACTGGGCCAACCCAGGCTTATCATGGCAGCATGTGCCACAGAAATATAATTCATAAGGTGGACTTATATGCCTATTTCTTACTTAGCAGCCCATGTACAAAAGGGCTCTTTGTCCTTATGGATACAGTGAGCCAGTAGGATTTTGTCTTGGAGACATTCCTGAATGGTACAAATGAAAATTTAACCCAGTTAACACCTCTGCTGTTTGTCCTTCAACTATTATTTACAAGAGATAATTGGAACAGTCCATGTATGTAGGCATAGTTGCATCATATATGACCAACCGGTACATAACCATAGGAAGCTGATGGAGCTCCAGTGGGAACGCCTGCTTTGGGCTGAGTAGTGAAGTCCACTGCCCAGCTGGGCCTTTCCTCATTGGGACATTGTTGTTGCTGCTACTGCCACATTGGTCCAGGAAACAGGCGAAGCTCCTCAATCTCTGCGACGTCTTAATAGCATTGAGTGGCATTTAGCAATGGGCGATGGGAGTCCCGTGCCTCAGGAGAGGTGGGCTTTCACTCCCAAGTTCTGGGTAATACTCTTCTAGATCCTATAAAAGGATAGGATGTGACTTCAGCAGACATGAGTATCTCCAGGGTAGACAGCAACAGAGCCAAGAGTCTCCAGGGTATTACTGTACACAGAACTTCAATGCTTGGGAGGCAGCAGGAGGAGCTCAGCTTTCAGCTCAGTAGTATGTATCAAATATTTGACCTACAAGAGTCTTTTAGGCCTAATAGTTTCATATCTGCTGTGTCTTTTGTAACCTGCTTATACACTGTATAGAGACTACAGTGTTAAACCAATATATAAAATGTTGCTGCCTGGGGAACACTGGGTCTCTCTGTTGTGTTTGGTAAATTTCTGCATGAGTGCCTATCTGATGTATAAAACTTGCCACAAACGTGGTGATAGCTGTGGGCTTAGATCAAAGGGGACTGGACAAAATTCACGGTGGACAGGTCTGTCAATGGCTATTAGACATGATGGCTAAACTTCAGCCACTCCACTGAATACCAAATACCAGCTGCTGAGGGACAAGCGGGGGGGGGGGGGGGGGAAGATGCATGTCATTTGTGTCTGCTCCCACTATGATGTCCATATTCCACCAATGTAATCAGGATGAATCCATTATTTTTCTCCAGGTAAGGACACCACCCCTCTAGACACCAAGGCACTCTCAGCATCTTAAAGTATTATTTAATTTCTTCAGGTAACTGAGTCGTTTTGCTGTCTTTGAGCCCTCAGTTACAGCACTGGAGCTCTGGCCGCTTCGTTTTCATTTATTGCCCTATCCGTGGGCAACTTCCACTTGTCCTGTGCCTAGAAAGCATAGGTATGAACAGTTTTCCCTTTGTCCTGTGTTTTCCTAGACACAGGTCCAAGTGGTTTTGCCTTTGCCCTGCATCTTGCTTCTTCCCATTTTGAAATATTGCAACCCTTGCCCCTATTGCCCTGCCAGAGGTACCACTGCTGGCTGAGTGAAGGCTGCAAATTTGCCCAAAGGGCTGGCACTCTCTCTTAGCCCTGCTGCTGCCGCCTGAATAGTAAAATCAGGCATTTGCTGGGGACTCAAGACCAGCACAGGGCCCACTACCCTAAAACGGCTATCATGCCCACTTTGGACAGAGTTCTCAGGAAGACTGGATGCAACCTCAGTTTGCAAGTCTCACCTCATCCACGATGGGGGCGGAGGGCACGGAAGCTGCCGTGCCCAAGAACCACCACCCCAACCACCTTCTCACTCCCAAAGCCATTATTCCTCCCCCCCAAACCATAAACACCCACAGCTATTGCAGCACCACTCTCCAGAGATGTTCATGAACCTGATGGTAAACAGAGACTCCTCAAACTGTATTTGAAAGTGCGGTCCGCTAATTCAGATGTTCAAAGTATCCTTCATAGGGTGACAACTCCCCTCACCAAGGGCTCATCAGGTCGTGAGTGGATGCATTTACTTGGAAGCAAATGTTTCGATTCCTGTAGCGCTGGGGGGGCGGGGAGGAGGAAATGTGCCACCTGCAGCCTGACAATTTCTTGATGGGAAGCTGCAGCTGAACTTTGGCCACATGTTACCTGCACATGAATGTATCCCAAGGGATACTCAGTGCACATCATGTGGATATAGCAACAGCTGTAAAATAAGAGCTGTGGCTGAGCGAGTGGGTGAGCTGCTTGCCTCTGCATGTGCACATTCATTATTGAGCCTTTGTTTCCAGGCCTATTAAACACTGGAGTCTTTGCTCCTTAAATTTCCAAGCATGCAAAGAGATCCAAGATGTGGTTTGCGTTCGATGCCAGAAAGGCATGAATGTCTCCATAAAGCTGTGATAGTACAATAATCAATTCTGAGGTTTAAAAAACTGCAGGTGGAGGGGGGCAGCTCTCCCCAATGATGAAAGTGTGCCTGTTCCCTAAACACAGTCTGTTATCTTCCCCTTCCTCAAGCGATCCAGCTAATACCGTATCTCCGAACAGGACATTGTAACATACGAGTAAACATCATTGATTCGAACAATTGTTTCCATCTGTATTTTTCATGTTTCTGCACTTTAATTTGCTAACAATGTTATGTCTAACCTGGATATGGCGGGAGCGGGGCAGAAATGTAAAAGAACAACAACGATGATTCGTTATTATATTGCACTCTTACTGCTTATTAGTAGCAAAAATAAATCATTTAGTCCTCATCCCGAATTGAAAGGGAGTCTTAAGTGTGTTGTAAGCACATTCCTGCTTACTCACAGTCGTCCCTGAACAGCTTTATCTCTACCCTCCGCCGCCTCTATTGCTCCCCCCCCTTGTGAAGATTGTAAGCTTCTTGGGGCAGGTATCTTGTCATCTTTCCCCATGCTATTGTGTGCCATGTACATGGATGGCACAGAAGAAACACCAAAACTCCTAAACTACCGTACTTTTAAGTGCATATGACTATGGTTTTTTTACTCTAAAATAAGGTTCAAAATTGGGGCTCGTCTTATACATAGATAGTATCTCTCCCCATTTTCTTAAATCGGAGTCCCCCAAAATAGGGGGCGTCTTATAGATGGAAAAATACGGTAAATTAAAACAGCCTAGTTTGTGTGTTTGTGCAAGCGGTCACACAATCAGCACACAATTATTTTAAACTATCCTCAGACCGTTGGATTTGAGAGGTATTGTCTTACATGCACTATGCTGCTTTACTTTAGGTGTGCTCATTTTGAACCCTTGATAGGCCCCCAAAGAGAAATTTCACTAATGCCGTGTAATCCTGACCTGTCTCAAACAGTCCCCCAGCCCCACCCTGCCAACCTACCCCTGGGCCTCCCACATATCTCTGTGGCCTCACCCTTGTCCTGACCTGGTGAGATATCCTGCTGTTTGCAGTTCCAGCTCTGGGCCTCCTAACAGGTTGTCTTACACTGCTACATAATTTTCTTAATGGCCAATTTTAACTCCTTCCAGGATTCTTGGAGCCATGCAGGTGGCAGAGTGGAGAAAGTGTCATGGGAAGATTCTCAGCCCACTCTATGCTCCACAATGTCTAAGGGACAGACACTTTGGAGGCTTACAAGCAGCAGAGAGAGACATGGGGGGATTATTCACTCTCTCTCTCCAAACTTCAGAATATTCCCAGGAAGGCTGAAAGTGTGCATTTCACTAATGGAAGTCATTGACACTGGATGCTATGAGACGCATAACTTAAATGAGTTCTTGTTCCACTGTTAAAATTCAGTTTGTGATTAGCTGGTAAGTATTTTTGAACAAAGAATATGCTTTGAATTTAGGAAAGGGTTGAGTGTGCAGAAATGTTGGCTCTGACCACTGATACATCCCGCAGCCAGGATGGCTAACTAGCAGAGATGTTACGATGAGGCCGTCCACAAAGGTAAAGGTAAAGGACCCCTGGACGGTCAAATCCACTCAAAGGCGTCTATGGGGTTGGGGCACTCATCTCGCTTTCAGGTCAAGGGAGCCGGCGTTTGTCCACAGACAGCTTTCCGGGTCATGTGGCCAGCATGACTAAACTGCTTCTGGCGCAACGGTACACCATAACGGAAACCAGAGAGCACGGAAATGCCATTTACCTTCACGCTGCAGCAATACCTATTTATCCACTTGCACTGGCGTACTTTCGAACTGCTAGGTTGGCAGGAGCTGGGGCAGAGCAACAGAAGCTCACTCCGTCACAGGGATTTGAACCGCCAACCTTCCAATCGGCAAGCCCAATAGGCTCAGTGTTTTAGACCACAGCGCCACCCACGTCCCTGGTCATCCGCAACATCTAGAGGGCACCACATTGGCTACCCATGGTATACCATGTGGTTTCTAATCCCTTGCCCTCAGTGTTCACACATTACAAAACTCTGCAGTTGGCCCCATTGGTTCTAACCACAAAATGACCTTGGAAACTCTATTCACATGCTTCCACTAAATATTTTTTTCCCACAGATTATCCATGACTGATATTTACCTCCAACATCAAGACGTTACCAAGCACTTAGTCTATCTGTTCCACATTAACAATATGGTGATGGGGGCTTACACACATTGAGCTCCTCATCCAATCCATGTGGCTGCTCACAATCTCTATTAAACGATGAAATAGACATCGTTTCAAGGTGGAGAGGCGAAAGGGGGTGACCAGGCCCCTTCTGGACAAACCTTTGGAGAACAACAGTTGAACTAAACTAATCCCACAAGAATATAAATCCACATTCAGGCTAGGCTAGATCCAATTAAAACAATCTAGTTTAATTAAGCAGGATAGGATTGCAGGGCAGACGACAGTTTCCCCAGGAATTACTCATTAGCAGAGGGGTTTCTGATGGTTAAACAAATGATGTTTTCAAGAAGTGAAAGCAAGCTCTACTAAGGGTCCCGTTTATATGATCCACACTATATGGATGAGGCCTAGAGCAAACTAATGAGAACCATACATCAAGGTCCTGCTGCTGATTTAGGCATTATTTTGTTCCTATGGTCTTCAAGGTAGGAAACTGATTTCCTAGCCCGTTGGTGCCCCCAATCATTGAACCCCTAAGCTACATTATAAGGAGCATAGGTCCAAGAGCTGGCAAGGTCCAGAGTGGGTTACCAGCTGGCACTCTGGGAAGCACAGAGGCAGAGTCTTAAGACTTCCCACCGCTATTTTATCAGATTTGCATACCACTTTACACATGTAGATCTCAGGGCGGTTCACAACATAAAATCACAATATAGAAAACACAAAATACAAAACAAAAACAAAAACAAAGACAACCCAATATTCCCCTCCAATAATGCACGAGTAGACATACATAAGATTATTATTATTAAATTTATATCCTGCCCTTCTTCCTGAGGGAGTTCAGATTGCACTGCTAATCACTTTGTTTCATACCAGCTGCATTTTTGTGGTATCCGAACATCAAACCACATCCTACAATCTCACAAAATCCGGCAACATCATCTCAATACATGACTTAAAATATGCACGCTCTCAAGCAGCCTACCACGCCCACTCTACAGTGCAATCTGGTACAAGTAAGTCAAAATGTTTATCTTAAGGATGGAACTAGATCAAGTAGTTCGAAAGAGGGATAACAGCTCCTGCAGCAAACACATGCATCCCGTTTTTAGCTCCGGTAAACAGGTCTTGCAGGAGTTTGTATTGTTTCAAAACCCTGCAAAACTTGCTTGGCCAGAGGTAACAGTGAGACAAAAGAAGTATGTGTGCAATGACTACAGAAACAGATTCCTCTCTCTTGGACCACTTTCAGCTCTTTAAAAAAAACACTGCCCATCTCCAGCCTCAAAGCCCAATTATTATGCATTACGCATGTGAACAAAAACCTATGTGTGAACAGATATGGGGCTTTTTATTGAACCAAGCAATTGGCAGCATTGAAGCAATCATAGCACAAACAGAACTGCCTGAAATTCAAGCCAGGAGATTGATTTTTCCATAGAAAATCTGCTGCCAGAGGCTTGGAAAACAGAGCTGGAAATGGAATTCCTCCGGCAGGCTTTTCACTTCCCTACTTAGCCTAATGGGCTAACCCTGATGCAGATTAAGTAATGTGAGATTTGGCCCTAGAAAATGTATCCCCAGTCATTTCACCTGGTTTACAATCAGGCTTGAGAGACAGAGAGAGAGCGAAGCAAAGCTCTGCGATTAGATTATTAATACTACAGAAGGCCTGAAGTGAAACATGTTCTTCAAGAACGAGCTGTGACATGCTTCTGAAATCACTCAAGGGTTTTAGCTTAGCGATTATGTCATCAGCAGCAGACAGCTGCAATATGGGCTTCTCGGGGCTCAGAGCTTGCTTGTGGTGGAGAAGTGAAGGGAAGAGCATTGGGGGAATGTGTGCATTTAGGACCTGAAACAAATCGGAGTGGGTGCAGCAACGAAGGACCTGTACATCTTTCTCTCTTCTCTTGCTTGATCTATTTTTTCCACTCTCAAGGGATGGCTGTGTATAAAACACATTATTGTTATTTATTAAATTTATATACCACCCTTCACCCAAAGATCATAGGACAGCTTAATCTTGTTTGTGCACCCAGAAAAACTGAATTCTGCAACCTGAAAAGTGAGGTTAAAATGTACAGCAGTTGTGTTTCTCCCCCGCCCCCCAGCCCATACTATAATGTTTTGTATTTCCCATGGCTACTGGTGTGTCTATTGAAACCCTGCTTATTCTCCCCTCTGGCTTCTGAGAATCTAACATTTATATAATCACACTTATCTTCATAATCATGAGGTCTCAAAACACGAAAGCAACTCCTACACTTTTTCAAGAGGCTAAAATATCATAGGACTTGCCAAAACAAACAAACAACAAACAAACAAATACAGTGGTGCCTCGCAAGACGAATCTAATTCGTTCCACGAATCAATTCATTTTGCGAAAAATTCGTCTTGTGAATTGCGGTTTCCCATAGGAATGCATTGAAATTTCTTTTTTCGGCCACAGGAACGCATTGGTTTAATTTCAATGCATTCCTATGGGAAACTGCGATTCGCAAGACGAATTTTTCGCAAAATGAATTCGTCTTGTGAGTCACCATCAGATCGCAAGACGCATTCATCTTGCGAAAAATTCGTCTTGCAGGGCTTTCATCTTGCGAGGTACCACTGTATTGGTACTCCATTGCAAACACCTCACATGGGGTTTTCATTACCTTTTCAGTGACAATGGGAGTGGAGGACAGTGTGAGACTTGTGGGTGATTCCGAATGTTTCTTGTGCTTCTGTTTAGGCCTTTCCTTGTCCTTCCGACTCTGTAAAAGGAAGATCAAAAGACAATGTTTTCCCCCCTTCTAGCAGCAGGTGAGAAAGGAAGCTGTAAGGGGAAGGCATCAAGCGAGGATGACAGCCTAAAGTGTATATCTCAGAAGCCATTTCCTTCCCCCACCATCTACAGCAACTCTGGCTCATCACCAAAAACATCTGCCTGGAGTATCCGCTCCTCCGGCTGCAGACAACATCTGGCATGCAGAACCATGACAAAAATCCCTATCAGGTTCAGATTAAGATTATACATATACACACATGCATATACATCATACAAGGCCCTCCAGCTATTCCCTGGGAATTACTTCTTCTCCTGGATCAGCTTCATCAGAGGACACCTGAATTTTGCCTCTTCTTAAAAATAAAGAAATCACTAAATCTCAAGCAAAGGTTATCTGATATTTTTCACTGCCCAGAAAAGCTGGCCACTACATCCTGAAAACAGCTAACTAAATGGTTTTGAAAAGATTTGCTTGATTTTTGTTATGGCTTATGCATTTCTTGGGAGGCGTAAGGAGGTCCTCAAACACCATCCAGTGAATCACTGGGAACTCTGCTTACTAACCGTTACGCACACTTCTTTTTCCTGCTTCAGGGACTAGAAACTTGATTTCATTTATTGAAATGAATAAAATAGCATTACAAAATCTGCACCCAATATCAAAACCCCTCTTTCTGCAGTGTCATTATCATTAGTTACATAACATGCCAGGTCCCCTGGAAGAACCACTTGTCCATATGATTCTGTATGAGGGCAGCTTCTCCCTAACATTTCAAAGGCTTACGTTTGCATTCATGGGGCACATTGCATAAATTTGCAAGCACCTGCTACCTCGGGGTTCAGGAAGAGGTTGTGGGTCTAAATGTGTGTGACATTTAGTTCCAGCCACATCTTTTAGAAGACATCTGAAGGCAGCCCTGTTTAGGGATGCTTTTAATGTTTGACAGACTATTGTATTTTAATATTTTGTTGGAAGCCGCCCAGAGTTGAAACCCCGCCAGATGGGCGGGGTATAAATAATAATAATATATTATTAGTGCTCACTGGAAGGACAGATCATAAAGCTGAGGCTCCAATACTTTGGCCACCTCATGAGAAGAGAAGACTCCCTGGAAAAGACCCTGATGTTGGGAAAGATGGAGGGCACAAGGAGAAGGGGACGACAGAGGATGAGATGGTTGGACAGTGTTCTCGAAGCTACGAACATGAGTTTGACCAAACTGCGGGAGGCAATGGAAGACAGGAGTGCCTGGCGTGCTATGGTCCATGGGGTCACGAAGAGTCAGACACGACTAAACAACTAAACAACAACAACAACAACAACTATTATTATTATTATTATTATTATTATTATTATTATTATTAATTATCTCTCTCGTGGCTTAACGAGGATAGCCCTGCGTGTCAAAGGTTCAGGTTCCTATAACAGTCCTGATTCATTCACAACTTTTATGTAGATTGGGAGAAAGAAAATGTAGCTGAGTGAAAGAGAACATCCTTTGCATGTAAGTTCACGCCCTGGCCTCTCCAGTTAAAAAAAGATTGGGTAGAAGGAAATGATGGGCAAGTCCTGTACCTGAAGCCCTGGACAGATGCTACCACTCAGATACTACTGAGCTAGATGAGTAAATTGCTTCAGTGGCTGAACTGGGAGAGGAAAGGGAGTTGGAAAAGAATGGAAGGAAGTGGGATACTTAGGCATGTCTGCCGGAAAAGAGGTAGGATGGCATCTAATCCCACATCAGAAGACTGGGTATTAGGCTGCTTGCTGTGTGCATCCTGCTTTTCTTCTTACCCTCCTAAGTAGTCTTACAAGGCATCTGTTACCCAACCCACATTGTCTCTGCAGGTGTTAGCACCTGTGTCATAAACCTGTGGTGCTTCTGCTGTTCTTTGCCTTGATAAATTAGCATGCTGTGTCTGAAATCCAACACTGTATTAAACCGATTATAGCCCACCTTGACTATTTTCTAAAAAAATGAGGTATAAAATTCGATAATCGCTAAATAAATAAGCAATCAAGCTTTGCACAGGAATTAGGTGTGTCTCCTAATTGCAATCTATGCTAGAAGGACATAAAGCGATCGTTGCTAAATTTAGGTTGCCTTCAGAGTGTCACTGTTTTGCGGGAATGATTCAAACCCATACTGGGAAATGTAGGCCTGCGCAGTTAAAGAGGAATGGGACAGCTACAAGAGGCACTGGGGGCTGCATAAAATGAGGTTGGGCCCATGGTTTGCCCACCTGTGCTACAAACAAAATCCGCATGTGTTGTGAAGAACACCTTTTCTTTGTAAAACAAATTTCTAGCTCCTGGTCAGGCCTTTTTGTATGCTGCAATTCTGGAAGATCACAGAAGAGAAATGCAGGTTGCGTAGTGGGTATAGAAATCCAGTTTCCTGAGAATCTCAAGTTTCATTTTTAAAATGCAGCTGTCTAGGTCTTTATGGATTTTAAGATCTACATGGAAATATGTGGGCAATTGCTGAGGAAATATTTGCAACCAGAGATAGCTGAAAAAGATTTGCAAGAGTGGAGACTGGTGCATCAGTGACCTCACACCTCCTGGTTCTAGCAAAAGCAAAAGCAAACCATGAAAATATCCTCCATTTGCATGATTTATACAAGTTGCAAATGTCAACTTTTCTTGGCCCAGAATTTGGATTTCCTGACAGCAGGTCCCCACCCCCCTTCAGAGTGGAGTACACTGCTTGTAGCTCCAGGGACAGCCTTGACAAAGTGTGTGGCTAATGCCTGGCAAAATCTCAGTGACCAAAAGCCAGGCAGAGGCCTGAGAAGCATTCCACTGGTCAGGCAGCTCTTTCCCCTCTTTGCGCTCATGGTAAGCAGAATAAATTATGCAAATCAATGAATCACCAGTTGGATCACATTTCTTCAGTGCTGAAAACATCCTCACTGAATTCCAATTTGTTTCCAGGTATAATTCAAAGCTCCCGTTGCTTGGTCCCAGCTCCTGCCAACCTAGCAGTTCGAAAGCACGTCAAAAATGCAAGTAGATAAATAGGAACCGCTACAGCGGGAAGGTAAACGGCGTTTCCATGTGCTGCTCTGGTTTGCCAGAAGCGGCTTTGTCATGCTGGCCACATGACCTGGAAGCTATACGCCGGCTCCCTCGGCCAATAATGCGAGATGAGCGCGCAACCCCAGAGTCGGTCACGGCTGGACCTGATGGTCAGGGGTCCCTTTACCTTTATAATTCAAAGCACTGGTCTCATAAGAGGAGCCCTGTGGGATGACACCAATTGCCCATTGTTCTTGCAGTGTCCAACTAGATCAAGCATCCCCAAACTTCGGCCCTCCAGACAGGGGCGTACCCAGGATCAAAACTAGGGGGGGGGCAGGGGGGCAATGCACAGTAGGGGAGGGGCCACATGTATCCAAATTTTGCAGTGTTCCTCCAAAACAAAGGAGAATGCAAGTAATAGGGAAACATGTGCATCATAATGAATATATTGGTGAAAATAACATACAAAATGCAGAAATTACTTGCAAAAATGTAATGTCACACAAGAAGCTTTAGAAGAAATGTGCATTGAAAGGCTGCAGTTTTTTTGAGGGGTTTTTTTTAAAGGAAAAGTTTGCAAATTGCTAAAGAAACAACCAAATTTAAGATTGGAAAAATCAGGAAATGGAGAGAAATGAAATGGACAGGTACTCACAATACTGCATCACTGTGTTCAGAGATGTTACTGACTGACAAGCCTAGGAAAGCTTGCAGTGGGAGTGAATTTCAGAAAACACACGGGAGTCCTTTTCTACATCCCAAACTTTCAGTGCATAAAAATTGAGAATGTCAGCAAAAGGGAATCTAAGCAAGCGTCATTTTCATGTGTGCCATTTTTTGCATAGTCAGTTGCTGCTGTTTAACGTGGTGAGCGTAAACAAACTATTATTATTATTATTATTATTATTATTATTATTATTATTATTATTATTATTATGCTCTGCTCCCTTGCATCGACATGGTGGGGGGAGGGAGGTTTGCTCACTAAACTCCTGCACAAAATTACCTAAAAGCATGCCAAAGTGTCATCTAAAAGCATGCCACGGGCACGCAGGAAAATGAGAGGAAGCTGCGACTGGGGACTTCTTTCCGGGCAAGGGCGGGAAGATTGAGGAACGAGCCCCACATAGCAGTAGCAGCAGCAGCAGCAGCAGCAGCAGCAGCAGCAGCGCTTCCCTTCGAAGCTGTTTTTGCCCCTGCTGTTTTTGCCCCTCCGGCCGGCCGGGGCCAGCCTACCCCGCACCAAGGAAGAAGCCGGCCAAGAGCAGCGCTGCCTGCGGGGCTGGTGGGCGGAGGCGGAGCACAGCCCAGCGGAGCGCGAGTTCGACGTTCCCGCCCGCCGTGCTCTCTGGTTCTCCGCCGCGCTTGGCCTTGCCAGAGGGCGCGACGGGGAGCTGGAGGGAGGGCACAGCACGGCGGGCGGGAACAGCGAACTCGCGCTCCGCTGGGCTGTGCTCCGCCTCCGCCTCTGCCCACCAGCCCTGCTTCTAGGGAGGAGCAACTGCCCACCCCTGCCCCGCGCTGGGTATGCCCATGTCTCCAGATGTTTTGGACTACAATTCCCATCTTCCCCGACCACTGGTCCTGTTAGCTAGGGATCATGGGAGTTGTAGGCCTAAACATCTGGAGGGCTGCAATTTGGGGATGCCTGAACTAGATGCATTTGGGAAGCCGGTATTCAGAGACATACTGCCTCTAACAGCGCAGGTAGCCATTATCCTTTATGAACTTGTCTACGCCAGTGATTGCCAATTAGCTAAATACTCAGGACCCCTTATTTCTCAAAAGCCAAGCCATGGACCCCCTACTTTTTTTAAAAATTGAAAACTCTATGGTAGTTATCTCTGCAAAGCATTTTTAAAAAAACAAAATGTGGGGTAGCTCCTAACAAGCAAAGGATTTTAGGTATACTATAAAAAAATAGACTAGGTCTGAGTGATATCTGGTTTTCAACATCGTGATATATCAGCAGCTAAACATCATAATATTCTGATATATCATAATGTCTGAAATTGCAGATCAGGCGTGGGGATGAGGGAAGGAGCAGCTGTGGAGATCAGATGGGGGGGGGGAGAGGAAGCAGAGTCACCTCCACTGTATGTTTTGAGTGGGAGGTGATGGGGGTGCAACAAGCCGCAGTCAATGGGGCAGCCAACAGTGGAAGCCAGCCGTGGCAGCCAGTGAAAATGCCTGCTGCTGCTGCTTTCCTGCTGAGAAAAGCTGCCCCAACTCAGTGACAGGGGAAGGTAGTATCACGGTAAGGCAGCTCAGAGCAGCCACGTTATCGGCTGAGATCATCGTGGGATATCAGCGGTGCCTTGAAATCAGCTGCCTTGCTCTCCCTCGCACAAGGAGCATATATCGCTGAATATTGCCAGGTCAAAATTGTTGTTGTGGTGTGATTTCAAAACCGCTTTTGGCCAATATATTGAAAAATCACACAGTGCTAAAATTTGTGATATTACCATGCAAAAAATAACAAAAAAATTAGTTGGGAGGGGGGAGGCAAGGGATGAGGCGGTGGACTCCCTGGGTGTGTTCCGTGGATCCCCAGGGGTCCCAGGACTCCTAATTGGGAACCACTGGTCTACACCATTCAAGTCGGTGGCCATCTTTACATCTTGTGGTAGCAAATGCCATAGTTTAACTATGCACTGTGTAAAGCAGTTCCCAAAGTTCGTTCGACTTCCAAAATGTTCGGAAACCAAAGCACAGCTTCTGATTGGCTGCAGGAAGCTCCTGCAGCCAATTGGAAGTAGCGGAAGCCGCATCAGACGTTCAGCTTCCAAAAATTGTTCGCAAACCGGAACAGTCACTTCCAGGTTTGCGACGTTTGGGAGCCAAAACGTTCAAGAACTAAGCTGTTCAAAAACCAAGGTACGACTGCACTTGCTTTTGTCCATTCTGAATATTCACCCATTTGGCTTTGGTAGACCCTAGCTTCTAGAATTATGAGAGAGGGAGAAAAATGTCTCCCTCTCTACTATCTCCACACCTTACGTACTTTTATACACCTCTGTTATATCCTCACTTACTCGCCTTTTTTCCTAACTAAAAAGTCCCAGATGTTGTGGCCATTTCTCATAAGGGAGTTGTTCTAGTTCTATGATGATTTAGGTTGCCGCTTTCTGAACCTTTTCCAGGTCTACAATATCCTTCTGAAGGTGAAGCAATCAGAACTGAATACAGTATTTGAAGTGCAGTCACACTACAGATTTGTATAATAGCATTATGATATGAGGGACCCAGGTGGCGCTGTGGTTAAACCACTGAGCCTAGGGCTTGCTGATCAGAAGGTCGGCGGTTTGAATCCCTGTGACGGGGTGAGCTCCCGTTGCTTGGTCCCAGCTCCTGCCAACCTAGCAGTTCGAAAGCACGTCAAAATGCAAGTAGATAAATAGGAACCGCTACAGCGGGAAGGTAAACGGCGTTTCCATGTGCTGCTCTGGTTTGCCAGAAGTGGCTTTGTCATGCTGGCCACATGACCTGGAAGCTATACGCCGGCTCCCTCGGCCAATAATGCGAGATGAGCGCGCAACCCCAGAGTCGGTCACGACTGGACCTAATGGTCAGGGGTCCCTTTACCTTTACCTTTATTATGATATTAGCAGTTTTATTTTTATTTTCAGTCCCCTTCATAATGATATCCAACACAGATTTCACCCTTTTCACCATTATCCCCTAGGTAATTGGCCTCTTCTAGGGGATCAAATGCCTCTTCCTCAGAGTGATTCCCTCCTTCACAGAGAGCCTCATTCCTATCTTGTGTTCATCGCAAACAGCACTGTTTCCACTCTGCTACAATTCAGTTCCCATGGAAACCTATGTTATTTGTCTCATTATTCAATATGGCTGTAATCAATTTAAATGGAACAGAAAAGTAAAAAAACTATGCAGAATATAATGTTGATTACTTATATAACATTTGCAGACCTAAAATACAATCATAGTGAATACCACTCATATTCACTTGTGTTATTTCCCTGACCTCCAACGAACATGCACACTGTGGCAAATTTTTGCTCCCATTTCCATATCTGAGCGAATTAATCCAACATCCATTCTCTGGCTAACCACTGCCAATTTCCCAAAGGCTTCATGCACCAACCCCCTGCCTCTCTCAACTTCTACAGCTCATCTACCTTGCCCTTGAGGAACAAATGTTTTTCCCAAGGATCAAGAGCATATTGCACAGAGAAAACATCCATGACTTCTGCCCAGTTGACAGATAGTCATACATGTAAGATTCAGTACAATACCCTGCATAGCGCACACACCCCAGCTGGTTTCTACCTGCCTGCTCTATATTTATTGAATTAATTTACTTTGAGCTCGGGTAAAAAAGCAGGGTGCTAGTCTGCCCTGGCCTCTTTGCCCGATTCCAAATTCATTTGTCCTTGAAGTCCCCCATCATTTGTATGCAGCCCCCATGTCACTAGTTTGCCTTACATTGTATGCATTGATTTACTTATTATTTAAAGTCCAATCAGAAAGTAGTATTAAAAAGTCTTAAATAATAGGTAACTACATATACATTTAGGGACACGGGTGGCACTGTGGGTTAAACCACAGAGCCTAGGGCTTGCCGATCAGAAGGTTGGCGGTTCGAATCCCTACGACGGGATGAGCTCCCGTTGCTCTGTCCCAGCTCCAGCCAACCTAGCAGTTCAAAAGCACGTCAAAGTGCAAGTAGATAAATAGGTACCGTTCCGGCGGGAAGGTAAACGGTGTTTCCATGCGCTGCTCTGGTTCGCCAGAAGCAGCTTAGTCATACTGGCCACATGACCTGGAAGCTGTACACCGGCTCCCTCGGCCAATAATGCGAGATGAGCCCTGCAACCCCAGAGTCGGTCACGACTGGACCTGATGGTCAGGGGTCCCTTTACCTTTACCTATACATTTACAGTGGTGCCTCACTAGACGAATTTAATTCGTTCCACGGGTCTATTCTTATAACGAAAAATTTGTCTAGCGAATCCCATAGGAATGCATTGAATTTTTTTTTAAAAAAAATTTGCCCATAGGAACGCATTAATTGAATTTCAATGCATTCCTATGGGAAACCGCGATTCGCTAGACAATTTTTTCGTAAAACGAATTTGTCTAGCAAGCCAACCTCCGCTAGAAAAATCCTTTCTTTAAGCGAAAATTTTGTCTTACGGGGCGTTTGTTAAGCGAGGCACCACTGTACTTGTAATTTATATGAGTCACAGTACTGCACTTTTTGGGCCCAGAAATTTATTTAAAATAGTGATTTCCTTAAAATGAAAGCTTCGGGGTGCAATCTTATCTACATTTACCTAGGAATAAGTCTGACTGAATTCAGTGGGATTTGCTTCTTAAAAGACATACACAGGATTCCATTGTCAGTTCCTTTTCTACAAGCAGGTACAGGAATAGCAGTTTCATGTGAACAAAGAAATACCAGATCAACTCCTCAAACCAAGAAATTTTGCATAAAAGAACAGAGAAAAATATTACTTTTTTAAAAAATCAATCTGTGAAAAATTAAAACAAGCAAACTTTAGATTAGAATTTTATAAGAGGAGATTAACAAATCTGGTTTACAGTATTTCCAGCTGTCATATATGAAGCCCAATGCTATTAGGTATGCATGTTAGCTCAGAAAAGTCTCACCAAGTTCAATAGAGCTTCCAATAAAGCGTGTACAGTTTTGCAGCCTTAAATCAATTTAGCAATAGTAATATAAATAAATAATTTAAGGCTTATTTGCAATTTGTATGTTGATTTCCAGTTTTATAAATAGTGCCTTGTTTACAAAAAAGTCTCTGTTTTCACTTTAGCTTTTACTTTGTTTGCCTTTAAAAAAAAAACCTTAAGATGTCCCCCACCCCCAAAAAGAGGACATAGCATTCTGTGTTTCGAGTCATCTGAACAGATCCAGTTCAGAAGATTCACTTTACTGCATACTGGTTGCCATAAGAAGAAATGTAACACCTGGAGGGTTGACCTTTCACAGACTAAAAAAATGGTGGTGGATAGTTCTGAAGAACACAATAACTGTTGCGTGCAAATATAGATATTTCAGGCTGATGTGACATCACAGTGGGGATATGGGGTTTGTTTTTTTTAAAGCTTCTTTTGCAAACTTTGCATAAATCTGCATTGCTTCTCGCTTGCCCCACGCCTCTCTTCCCGTCCCACATACTACCTCTGGGGCAATTTTACAATTCTGTACAAAATACCCAAAGAGAGCATTTAATAACGAGCATTTAATAAAAATAAAAATAAAAGAAGCCAATGAGAAACCCTGAGTTTGCATTGTCTTCCTTGTTGGCACACAAAAGCAGTCCTGAACACTGACCCTGGGATGTCAATGGCCCTGTCTTGACTCTTAACTCAAATCCACTCAGTCATTCTCTTATGCCAACTGAATCCCCCACACCTTCTCCCTTCTGACTCTTAATACCCACCCCCCTTTTCCTCAGATCCCCCTCTTCCCCAGCCCCCAGCAGCCCTGCCACACGCACACTGACACACAACTTTTAAATGCCTTGCCCACTTTTGCTAATGTCTGCAAAAGTTTGAAACCCCACTGTCACTGGCGAGGGGATTAAAGTCGGACTGGAGGAGGGGGGGGGGTGCGCTGAATTTATGATAGATCCCCTCGAAATAAAAGGCCACCCCTACCTTCCCGA
Organism: Zootoca vivipara; assembly: GCF_963506605.1. NCBI lineage: Eukaryota > Metazoa > Chordata > Lepidosauria > Squamata > Lacertidae > Zootoca > Zootoca vivipara. The sequence continues at coordinate 22,281,289 of NC_083288.1, read as the reverse complement.
CTCTCCAGACTCCTTTCCAGCAGAAAGCTCTCTGGGAATGCCTGGGTTTGTCAATCGCCTTGGGGTTGCCAAGTTCATTTCATTGCCCAAAGTTCACCAACAGGAAGAAAGTCTCTCTTTCCAAGCCAGCGTTGGGAGTATCGAGCAGCTGGAGGTGGGGGGCGGGGGTGGCATTTCGGCAGGCACAGGAAAAGCCCGATAGTTAATGAGGAGGAGCGGGGAAGAGTGGAAAAGGGGGGGTGTTGAAAAAAGAAAAGAAAGGGAGGAGGAGAAGGAGGAGGAAAGGAATGGGGAGGGGGGAAACTCTCGCCTTGCAAGCAACGGAAGGCGGTGCCCACGTTGCACATACTAACTTGTAGATCTCCAACGTCAGGGCGAGTGAAATAGGATCCCTTCAGATGCCAGAAAGGGCCTTGCCCACAATATCCTCCCTAGATTTCACCCCTCACCGCCCACCCCCGGCCTGGGCATTGCAGCGAGAGCGAAACGGGCGGGGAGGCGGGAGGTGGGGGGGAGCGATAAAGTCTTGTCTGCCCCGCCTGGCAGGATAACTTCCTTATTCTGAGCAATGAAGCACACGGGTCAAGGGTAAAGCTCTGCCTTCTCTTCTTACCGAGCCTCAGCCTCGGAATGTGAAAGAATAATAAGAGACGAGAGCACCTCTGAGCATGTGCATGGTTTCAGCCGGGATACGGCGTTAGAACGTTGCCCTGGGACGCCAGTAGGAATGAGATGAATGACAGTGTGTCTGGGCATGTGCAATATATATCCCTCCCCTCCATCACTCACACACATGCTGTCGGTTTGCAAACCAAGGACAGAAAACTTGCACCGCACAGTGAAGGAAACTTTCCCCCCTTTAGACATACAAAATAGGCTAGACCAGATACTGCTCCTGAGCAGGTGGAAAGTTTGTTTCCCTTATCAAAATTAAAACGTGCACCCGCCTCCCATGCTTCTGGAAACAGAATGGAAGGTTTCTGGGCCAGACAAAGAGGCAAGCTCAGCCCTGAAACATGTGGAGTAATTCTGAAGAAGAGTGTCTCTGAGCATGTTAAAAAAGAAGGTAGCATTAAAGGAACATAACTTGGCTTCCAATTTGGAGGGCACTTCCTTTGCAAATCAAGCAACTGGCATGCACTTCAGTTCAAAGTACTGTACCAAATGTTGCTGATATTTACTGTGTTTTTATCCTTACTGATATTTTGGTAGCTTGGGTTTTGCTGTATTTAAGGCTTTAAAGTTCAGTATCTTATTCTGGTTGCATCCAGCCTTGGGATCGTTTTCAATAAAGGGCACTTTAGAAATACTGTATTCTGAATAAATACATTTTGCCTCCGGCTAAAATCTTTTACAGGGTTTATCCGCAAGCACATCTTAATAACACTCCTGGCATTATAATGCTTCGGGTGAAAAGTGGGGGGGGAGTTATAGAATGCAAGGGTGTGATCTTTGCTTAGTTTTTGCTTAGGTAAGGAATGTGTGTTTGGCAGTAATATTTCAGATTGCTCATATGATCATTAAATGCTCCTCCATGCAAAGAAAACCACAAAAGCTCCCTGCACACACTCTCGTTTGGACAGAACAGAAGTAGGGAAAAGGTCAGGCTCGATCTCTTTTCCCTGGCATTATAATTTTCTATGTGAAGTGGGGGGGGGGGAGAGAGAAGGAGGGAGGGAGAGAGAGAGCGCTCTGTGAAACTAGGGTGGGGTATAAAAATATCTTCCTGTGGTGTGTGCTCAGCATACAACGAGGAAAACTGCATTATTGAAACTTTAAACTTTTTATGGTAACTATTTTAGTTACTGAAGTGAAGAGAGACACAGAACTTTTAACAAACTTTTTTAAAAAATGGGCCTATTTCTGTTGGTTCTTTCAGGTTACAGACAAAACACTTTGTTCTTACAGCTTTTCCTGATTAAGGCACTCACTTGAAAGCTCCCATATTTTCAGACTGATAGAAGCTGGTCCAGCCAATTATAATATTGCCAGGTACTGCCAAATGGCACAAAGGCACTGAAGAGGCAAATTTCAAATACAGTGGTACCTCGGGTTAAGAACTTAATATTATTAACGTGAAATGGTTCTTAACCTGAGGTGTGCTTTCACTAATGTGGCCTCTTGCTGCAGCTGCGCCGCTGACAACAGATTTCCATTCTTATCCTGGGGCAAAGTTCTTAACCTGGAGCAACCACTTCCTGGTTAGCGAAGTTTGTAACCCAAAGCATCTGTAACCCAAAGCATCTGTAACCAGGGCCGGCCCTAAAGCCACGCTGCTGCGCCCACCAGACAGCCGCACTGGGAAACGGGGGGGAGAACACCGGAGGGATCTTCGCACCACGGCGCCACAGCACCAGATATGCTTAAGACGACCCTGTCTGTAACCTTAGTTTCCCCCAATTTTGGCATTTTCCGTTCATTTGCATGTTTGTACTGTAACAGCTCCCACAAATGTTGAGATACAGGATAAAATCGGGCATATACATTCAGGGCAGAATTCTATGTTTCAAAATGGGCTTGTTCTTTCCACATGTAAAACACATTCATTGGAAACAGCAAAAACAAGTACTTGCAGGAAAAGCCTATGTGATGAAGATACCAACAAATTTGAAACTACATGATTTTGAAACAAGGCTGTGGAGCCCTGCTAATTAGCTGAATTATCCTAACTTGGGAGGAACAGAACAGAGAGCCCACCGCCTCTGTCCCACAAGCTGGCGTCATCCAGAATTCTTCCCCCAGTGACCAGTCCTAATCTCCTCTTCACTGGCAGACAGAAATAAATCCACACGCCATGTATGTCAGTTAATTATATTGGATGCAAAGCAACAGGCTTCACCTCCATGCTTCCTAGAAAAGTTTGGCTGTTGGAAAAAGAGTACAGGACTAGACAGACCATGATCTGATCCCAGGAACATGATTTCTATGTTCTTGTGAGCATGAGGAACCTACAGCCCTCCAGAGTGTTGCTGGACTCCCAACTTCCATCAGCCCCTCTCAGCATGGCCGATGAGTCAGGGTTGATGAGGGATGTAGACCAACATCCTTTACAGGGCCACCAGTTAACCCTTTCCAGCCATATAAACCCCCCTCTCTACAGCAAGGACGGGGAACCTTTGAGTCTATGCCCTGATGCAGTGGCGAACGGTGCTGCTTGGCTGCCTGGGGAGGCACCCCCTGGGGGCAGGACGTTGCTCTGCAGCGCGCATGCGTCATGATACATGCACGCCAGGACGAGCGGCCGGCACGCTCTGAAGCAGAGCGCACTATGGAGCGGGTTGCCGGGCACCGGCGGCGGCAAACCGCTCCATAGCGTGCTCTGCTTCTTTCTGCTCGGGCAGAGGAGGCGAGGGGTGGGCCAGGGGCCGGGAGCGCTGCCCCTGCGCACTGCCCCCGCCAGAGTGGAGCTAGGGGTGGCCCGCCCCCTACGCCCCTCCCTTGCTACGCACCTGCCCTGATGTTCCTGGACTGTAACTCCCATCATTCCCTGGCATTGACCATGCTGGCTGGGGCTGATGGGAGTAGAGTTCAACAACACCCGGAGGGCCAAAACTCCCCCCACAACAACCTTTCCCCATCACTTAGAAGTTGTAGCCCACTGGCTGGAATTGATGGAAATTATAGTCCAAAACATCTGGAGCGCCCTGGGATGGCAAAGGCTTATCTTTAAACATGAGTCTGCATAAGCAACCAGCAGGCTAATTTGCGTAAGGTTCTCAAACTCTGCAATTCTATGATTCTAAACAAAAGCAGGGGTGGAGATGGTGGAATTTTCAAGTTGTGTGACAGCTGAAGTGACAAGGAGAAGCTACGCCCTACATGTAGATTGGTGATTTTGGGGTGGGGGGCACCTTTTGTTATGCAAAGCAACCAGCAGGACTGAGTTTGAGGGAGAAAAAACAGCACAAACTCTTTCTCCTCCTATTTTCCCATTGAAAATCCCCTCCAACCCTGTTGCTTTTAGATGGGTATGGTGGTAGATAGCCCCACAACCAGCCCGCCCAATGTGCTCCAGTGTGTCCACAGTTGGATTTACTTTCCTTTTCCAGATTTTCCCTGGACTGGGGAAAAAACTGTTGAAAAACTGCAGGCTGCCCGCTGGATACGAAGAATGCCATGTGAACAACGCCTTGAAAAAAATCCAGCTTGGAATCTATATCAAACTCCTGTGTGGATGAAGCCTAAGATAATGGAAGTCAGATAGACTTGGAAGAGGTAGGCAGGCAAAGTTATTATCAATACAGTAGTACCTCTACTTACGAATTTAATGCGTTCCAAACACACATTCGTAAGTAGAAAAAATTTGTAAGTCGAATCCCATAGGAATGCATGGGGAGAAAAAATTCATAAGTCGAAGCAACCCTATCTAAAAATCCGCAAGTAGAAAAAATCCTATCTAAACAGCATCCAAGATGGCGGACGGAGCTCCATTCGTAAGTAGAAACATTCGTAAGTCGAGTCATTCGTAAGTAGAGGTACCACTGTATTTGTTCAATTAGCAGCGAGATTAGACCTGCTTAAAGGCAAGGTGGTGATGACCTGTTCAGGGTTAACCTAGATCTCTCCTCTTCCCTCCTCCAACAGTCTGCAGCTGCTTCAGCTGAACTGGGGAAGCTGTTTCTAGGTTATATGCACACTAGCTTTGGCTCCTGGGAGAATACACATAATTTGTGGCTATAATTTATCCTCTAGGAAAAAGGATTTTCCAGGCTTTTGTGGGGGATGTAGGGAAGGATATGTGGTTGGCTACTTCCCCAATTTCTTTTATTTTATTCTGTAGGCCTGCAGTTTGCCTAGCTTCATTATAGATCCCAGGACAGGCACCTTTACTGCACCTTGCCAACAGTTTCCTCGATCATCTGTTTATTGGAGCATGATTGCCACTACTATATAGATTAACAGAAAGAAATGATCTTGCTTCTCCCTCCCCCTTCTCCTTTTCCGAGTCTGTACAAATATAGAACCTTTCTCTTCCATAGCCTGCCTGGTGTCAGCTGCTCTCCAGATCACCTGCCAATCATCCTGGTTTCCTCTCCCCCCTGCCTTTTTGGCTCATACTCTGTTCCATTACCACCATTTACCTTGTGCTCATCTCCCTCCTGCCTCTCTTTCTCTTTTCCTGTTTCCACCATTTTCCTTGACAGCAGCTGCCTTTGGAGTGCACCCGAGCCAACCTCCCTTTAAGCTGCATTAAAGGCCTAGTACATATACTAGGAAATCGGACGGAATGACTGTCTGATTGATTGACTGACAGCCAGTACAGTTGCAACTGATCAAGGCAGCAGGGCTAAAAACAAACCAGCGCCTCTCAGTTTTGCATAACTAATAACCATGTGGAACTCTGAGCTTTTGGTCACATAAAACATGACTTGACAGGGGTGAGCTTTCTCTCCCCCCCCAAAAAAAAAATCCAGTTGCAAATGACACTGAAACAGATTCTGCTACCGTACCAGGCAAGTGTTAATTTCTCCAAAGTGAGATGCTAGGGTTCAAGTTGGGCTAATAAACCATATCGTCTTACTTAGAAATCCTTTGCTTCAATCCCAGGTTAGAGAGTTGGGGTGCAATGGGGGTGGGGAGAAGAGATGCTTTTATTAAGGCACTCTGCATACGCTCTTTTCTAATATTACAAGTTCTTGTGTTTTTCTTCTGGCACTGAAAAAAGGTTTCAGGTTTGTTCTAGCCACATCTTATTTGCTAAAGAGGGTAAGATATGTGTAGGGCACTATACAATAGTATAGGTGAATTGTACAGTATGTTTCTTTCTACACAGTGTTGCTGCATAGCAGCAGTAGCAACAACTGATTGAGAAATGGACAACAGCTGGGAAATGTTTTCTCCGCAGCAGTGGATACAAGAGCAGAAGCCTTAAGTATTCTCTTTACAAGCCTGAAAAACTTTATGTAGAGATGAAAATTAAATCCTGGTTACAGACTTCTCGGATAAGGTTAGGGGAATTATTTACGGTGCAAGCCAAATAATATTTATTCAGAAATAAGTCCAAATAATGTTTACTGAGAAATAGGTCCCACTGGACTTCTATGGAGATTACTCCCCACCCAGTTAAGCGTGTTCAGGATTTCACTGTCTGTCTTCTAATAGTTAAATCCTTTACAGATTTAGAAGAGGAAGAGAAATGTGACATAGGGTTTTTCATACCAGCAATTTTCTCTGGTACTGGGAGCTCATTTGTTCATCTCAAACTGTGGCATTCCCATGGTGCCCCATGTGCTGGAAAGACTTCCACTACAATTGCTGCAAAATAATTTTAGGGGCGATATTACAGTTGCACGACTGCCTCACCTGGGATAATAAAGGAATGCTTGCTGGTGCTATTGATGACTGTATGTAATCCCTCCTCTCCCCTCCACCATTATTTTGTTCCAAAAGAGTGAAACTAACAACACTCCCCACTATCCACCACAGAAGGCAAACTGACCCACGACACTGGCATCCATTTCATCAGGGTTCTCCAGTCTTGCTCTAAGGCAGCAGTGGGGGGAAGCCTTATCATTTTCACCATGTGTACATCAGCACTGGCATGCAGTGATTAAAAAGTGCTGGTGAAATCGACTGTGCTTCTCCCTATCTCTGCACAGTGATTAGAGAAGCCTGGGTAAAACCAATAAAATAACAGTTTCCCTGGGGGTTCTCAAGGCTAAGAGAAGGGAGGGCATCTTGTTAATTTCATCTATGTCCAGCAAAACAAGGAAGAGTCTTGTGGCACCTGAAAAGATTCTGGGCTGTTTTGGCTGCAAAAGAGCGACACAGTTATTATCCTGCTGTAAATCTATGTCTGGATACGAGTTTGTGATGCTGGCGCACCAAGGGAAAAGCTCCATGTTAAAAACAGCTTGCTGAGTCATCTTTTTATGTTGTCCTGCCCTCAAGATATTTCTCTCTCACACTCTCTGGGGTGTTTTTAGTAGTGTTACATCAAACCCCTACAACAGGCATAGGCAAACTCCGTCCCTCCAGATGTTTGGGACTACAATTCCCATCATCCCTAGCTAACAGGACCAGTGGTCAGGGATGATGGGAATTGTAGTCCCAAACATCTGGAGGGCCAGAGTTCGCCTATGTCTGCCCTATAACCTTAGACCTGCAATCTTCAACTGGTTGGGTTGGGGCCCACTAACTGGGTTCCGGCTTAACCTAAGGTGGTTTACAACAGAAGCACAACCACAACCACCACACAAATATATGCTAAAGAAATCATTAAGAAATGGGGCCCCAATTGCATCTGTGGGCTAGTGGTGGGTCCTTCGTCTGAAAAGACCAAAGACAACTGCCTTAGACAGTGGAGAATATAGTTCTACTTTATTCCTTGTAGGTGTTGGGCTGTTTTTGCCTGCAGAATTCAGCCAGCCCCTCAGCCTCATCTTTAATAAAGGGGTCTCTGACCTTTTGGGGCCCATGGGCACATTTGTGAGAGGCTTCTTACCAGCCTAGAGACTAGCGTGAGAGAGGACCCTGTGGGCACCAGAGAGACCCCTCCTCTTTTGCATGATTGTATTTTATTTGATCTACAGGGTTCCTTCTTTCCTCATCTCAAACCTCTTAAAGCACTGCAGAATCCCAACCCTCCTCTTTTTCTTCCATTCCCAGCTCAGGCTTCGAGGTGTTGCAGATTCACACATGGGGTTGGATAGCTGTGTGGCCCTTACTTCTTAACTGTCACCATTATGCAATCATATTCTGGACTTCCGGAAAGGCTGCTTCACTGTTTGAGTGCACTTGTTTGAGTGCAAGTGTTAATACAGGTATAGGCAAATACAGCTGTGTGTTTTGAAACAGGGGGAGCAAAACAGAGATAGGCCTAGTGCTGGTGGAGAGATAGCTAACTGTCTTTCAAAAGGACTGCTTTCTTCTTTGCAAAGGAACTGGATAGTGTACAATTGCCATTGAACATTGCTTGTGTTAGGATAGCATTCATTTTCTTCTTCTTTTTTTTCTTTTGGCAAGTGTGTTGTTGTTGTCATCTGGAAGTAACTTCAGCAAGAACTTTAAATTGTCCAGATGCTGAATTCTGGGTCCAGTAATAATTTTGGAATGCAAGAACAAAGAATTGTGGAATACACAGGCACTGGATATGCCTTTGTGTTTGGTTTGATCTGATCTGCTTGTAATTAGAAAGGCTGAAGGTTAAAAGACATATTATAGACATATTAATCTCTTTTTGCTGTTCACTCCCACCCCAGGTTGCACAGCGATTATTAACATTTTATTTTCTTCTTTTCTTACCTTCTTTGGTTTCTCGTGGTGGGAAACATGCTTCTCTTGAGTAGGTGACACCGACCGGCTCCTTCTTCCAGCAATGAAGGAGCCACCTCCGGAATGGCGCGATGTCTTCTGGAGACAAATGGGAAGTTGGGGCAGGTGATGGATGAGGATGGAGGGGTGGAAAAGGAGCAGAAAAGAAAAGAAAATAAGAGCAAGTAGTAGGAAGAACGGTCCCCCTTACTGGATCTTGGCTTGATGGTTTAGAATAACCTCTTCCCTCTCAGATGTCTCCACTGACATTATTTTTGCACAGCAGGTTGCAAGACCCAAGTTCCTCAAAGGCATCAGAGCTCATTTTCAGCCAGTGGGGCTATAAACTAATTTTAGGGCACTTCCAGACAGACTGTTTGTTGAACATTGGTCCTGATTTGTTTGTAGGGAGATCAGACATCACTGGCTATTTAAGGAACCTTCCTTCTGATTTGTTTGTAGGGAGGCTGGACGATGCTGCCTCAAAGCAAGTGTTACCCCATGCTTTCCACTGCATTTTCCCTGTCACTTTCCTTGTTGCAAAAAGTCTGATCCTGTGAGGAAGCAGGTTTATTGCAAAAGAGCTCCAAATCAGCTAATCAGAGGCACCAGTCAGCTCCGGGTGAGGGTGCTTAACCCTTTCCCTTCCATGCTCCCCCCCCCAAGGGAAACAGCACACACCAAGGGCCCCTCCAGAATGATGTTTTATTGTGGGTGTATTCTGCAAAACATTTTGGACATAATGATAGTGCATTAGGTAAAGGTAAAGGGACCCCTGACAGTTAAGTCCAGTCACAAACGACTCTGGGGTTGCGGTGCTCATCTCGCTTTCAGGCCGAGGGAGCCGGCGTTTGTCTGCTTCCGCAGACAGTTTTTACAGGTCATGTGGCCAGCATGACTAAGCTGCTTCTGGCGAAGCCAGAGGAGCGCATGGATACACCATTTACCTTCCCGCCACAGCAGTATCTATTTATCTACTTGCACTGTGTGCTTTCGAACTACTGGGTTGGCAGGAGCTGGAACCGAACAACGGGAGCTCACCCCGTCACAGGGATTCAAACTGCCAACTTTTCAATCAGCAAGCCCAAGCGGCACAGTGGTTTAACCCACAGCACCACCTGTGTCCCTCGTTAGGTCGATAATGCATTAGTAGTGGATTAATTATGCTTTATTAGTTGTTTTGCTATGCTTCCCCAAAGCTACCACACTTACTGCTATATGGAGGAGTCGTTCCACAACAAAAGATGAGACAAAAAACCCCAAAACGTTTGTGGTCATGGTTATAGGATTCCAGCAGGAAGTTACAGGAAATGTGTCGATTGGAAATAAAGCAATATGGCTGCCCCAAAACTTCTGCAGGCACAAGCAGTATTGAAAGGGGGATCTCATATAACCACCATGAGAGCATCATGAGCACAAATCATCATGAATGTGTAATAAAAGGACGCCTGGAGGGGCCCTGAAATGGCTGTTAGCTCCTAATGCTGTTCTTCTTTTTTCCATCTGATGAGGTGAATGGGAGCAGAATTTATATTGGGGGGGGGGAAGGGGATGGAAGAGTTAAGAACACTCTCTCCAAGAGTGCCGTTCCCCTATCCTGATCTTCAAAGCAATTGCCTGGGGCTGCTAATTACTACCAAATTAAAGTGAGACGTTCTAATTACATCACGTCTAGTTTGGCCCTCAGTTCCTTGGTCTAAACCTATGGATCAGAGGCAGATCTACTAAGAGGGAAAATAAGGTGGCAGATTTTGAATAGCAGAGTGAGACAGATATGACCCCTGATATGTGGTCCACTGGCAATTCTCCTGAATAAGCTTAATTAAAACTGATGGGAGCTACACCCCCCCCTCCCCAGCTTCTGTATATATTTCAACCAGATGAGTGCTAGAGAACTTCCTGGCAGATTTAGTGGGTGGTGTGGGTGCCATTTGGATTTTCTGTCTAAGCTTCCAAACAGTGTTAAGGCCAGCATCCATAGACAGTAGTCCAGGACTCAACAATTTGTGCAAGTTAACCTGCTGACAAGGAAAGCCTTTTCCTTAGCCCCACGGAAATGGTGTCTCTCTGCACAAACTTGGGACTGCACTTCCTTTTGCTATCACTTCTCAGATTCCATCTCCCTGGCTTGGAAACTTAATCTATTGCTGGGGTTGAGCCCAGGGCTCCAGGTGTGCCCTGGGAGTGGCTTCTGCGTACCTACCTCACTGGGCTGTCAAAAAGACAAAGAAGATAAGCGATTGCAAGAGCAAATTTGCTCACTGCTATATAAACAGTTATTAATACTAATAATGAAAAAATGAAAATGAAATCATGTTGCTGTCTCCTGCCAGCCACAAGAAAAGCTCTCACGGTTGGGAGACAGCCAAATCTTTGCTTCAGGTAATCAGCAAAGCAGTGTACATCACCATGATTAACAAAAAGCAGGGTGTGGAGTTCTCTAGTTTGGCTTTGGAGAGGGGGCTGGTGTTATTAATCATTGAAGGTGGCATTGCTGATAAATGCTCATGACTTTCTGATAGCTCTAGTTCCTGTAAGCTTGCCTTGGGACCTTCCTTCCCCACCTTCCATTTGGGGCACCCAATGAACCAGGGTGATCTCAGCATTTGACATTCCTGGCTGCTGCTGTGGGTGCTGCCTCACTATCAAATACATATTTGCATAAATAGGCTGTAGCCTCTTTCTTTAAAACACGCACACAGACAGCACTTCCTGTAAAATGTCAACATTTGTTACATCTCTTTGGGATGAAAAGCAACTCACTGATTCAAGCATTCAACACATAAATCTGCCCATTCACTGAAATTATTCTGGTTGCTTCAGCCCATGCAAATCTATTTGGACACTATCAGGCGGAGGGTCTTTTCTGTGGTGGGACCCAGCCTTTGGAATCAACTCCTCCTACCGTAGACATCAGACAAGCACTGACCCTGACTGGTTTTAGGAGCGTCTGGAAGACTCATTATTTTCTTAGGCATTTGCTGCCGTTACTTCCTAGCTTTCAGTATTTGCAGAGTTGCATGCCATCTCAATCTCTGAGCGATGCAAGAATCCGGGGGCTCCAGGTGGCTTACCCAGGGTCCATGTTTACTTTTGGAAATGAGACACAGCCGAAACTGTGGTGTCTTTATGATATATGGTTTATTTACACATCTATACAACCTGAGCCTACGACAGAGGGGCTCACAACATTAACACTTGCTTCACCCATAGCCTTGGATTCAAACAGACATCGACCATAGCTGCAATCTTTTTCCTCCCAGTCACATTCTAGCCAATTCTGAAACTCTAAACCCTGTCCTTTGTTCAAAGGAGGGGCCCTATACACTTGCCTTCTGGCACAGAGCCTTTGCCTTCTTAATGACTTTCTTAATGGGTCATCCCTTTTTTTGTTTTGTTTCCTAAGGACTCATCACCCCAGGCAATTTCCTGGTCTGGAAACTGGCCTGGCTTATACGGTAAAATTTGCCCTGATTAAATTCTGACACTCACCGAGTCCAGGAACTTAGACTTGTCTAGCACCCACAAACTGACAGTATTATCTTATCTTATGTGGACATAGTATATTGTCTGGTTTCATTGTGCAGATTTTACCACTATTGTTGCAAACTCTCCTGGGATTTCTAATGTTTTAATGTTTTAATGAATAAACATAAAGTAAAGCTTATTATTGGGGGGGCATTGCAAAGCTGGGGTAGTACCACAGGCAATGAGCCCACCATGACTACCTCTAGAATGCTAAAAAAAAGTTTCTTAATTGAAGGGATCTTAATTAACCTGGTATGGGGAGAACCTACGGTAGCAGTTCATTCACAGTCAATTCTTCCAGCTCCCTCTAGAAAAACAGGCTGTCTTAATCTGTGCTAGGCTTTGCCTTAGGGATTAACTAGGGCCAAACTAGACATGATTAGGGCAGACATGATTTTTTTTACTTGCAGACCTGCCCCATTCCATTAGAAAGCCAGAGCTGGACTACCCCACAATGAGAGGAACCATGTGCTTTAAATGTATGGTTGATGCACACTTAAGAGACAAACACTAATGATGTAGAGTGGTGGTGATTCAGGTAGATGAATATGGCTTGAAAGGGGAATGTAAATGCATCCCGATTTACCAGAGGTGAATCAGGTTTTGCAGTCTCCATGCAACTTATGCTGCCCAAAACCTGTTGGACAAAATACATGTATGCGTACTATCACCGGAAGCAAAGCCTTTCTATTACAGTATTTTAAAAAACCTATTGTTTACCATCGCTACATAGGGTTGAAGCGATTAAGGGCTTTATGGGTCAGTCAAAACCATTTACTGTCAACTAATAGTCCAGCACCTGCAACCTTTCCTTTAAACCCAGGTGCCATTGGCCATGCCTTCTGCTGTAGCTGCAACCCCATCTCTCTCCTTTGTTGGAACAGGGGTGTCTCTCTTCTTCATTGTATCATTTGCAATTTTGTGAGTGAGCACCTGGGTGCACCTGAAAACCAAAGACAGAGTCAGACCACTGGGCCCAGCTAGTCCAGTGCTGCTTACTTGGGGGGTGACTTTCCACACTGAAGTCAGTGTACGTTTAGAATGGTATATACAGCATTCTTCCCCGGTACCACTGACCGACAAATCTTCCATCCTCTAATGCCAGAGATTGAACCAGGGATATTTTATAAACAAAGTGAGTTCTTTACCATGCTTTTGGATTTGGAATAAAACTATCTATTTTGTTGTTGTTGCTCAATCCTAGCACCTGCTCTGTGCTTTTGGGTTTTGATGATGACAAGGGACTCACCATTTTATTGAAGTGGTACTTGCAGTAGCCACAGTATTTCACATTGTCGACTTCCAAGACTTCTTCTTCACACAGGAGCCCAGCCATCTGAGCACTGAAACGTAGAAACAAGTTGGTTGTGTGAGCTGAGCCCAGGGCAGCACAGACAGCCAGGTTCCCCCCTCTTTCCACACCAAGCGCAGAAGCTTATTGTTCTCCTGCTCTATTGTTAGCTTCTCAGAAAGGGCAAATAAAACCATATAATTAGGATAAATAATCTACTCTGGGGGTGAGGAACCTCAGACTCAAGGGCCAATCTGGTCCTTGGGACTCTCCTCAGGCCTCAGGCCTCTGCAGCCACATCCCCTACTTCAAGGAGGGCATGAAGTAGGGGTGGTGAGAAGTGTGGCCTGAGGAGAAGTGAGTTCCAAGGGCAGACAGAGAGAGCTGAGGGCCACATTTGGCCCCCAGGCCTGAGGTTCCCTACTCCTGGTCTGTATGAAGTTCATGTGTGGATGATGATCCTGACAAACCTTTGGATAAATGGCACATCCAAAACTCAGTTCTTTGAAGTGTTATGATTGCTGGGGTGAGGGAACAGATATTTATTTATGTGCATTATCTATTTCTTTAGGGGGGGAACATAAAAATACCAATGATATGTCCATGTGGCTTTCATAAAATAGTAAGTGAAAAATGTTCTCATACAGCTGTTTAAAACGGTTTGAAGAGGGAAGATAAGGCAGGCAGGAAGGCAACCGAGAAGGTTCAAAGTTCCCGGCGGAAGCAACCAAAGAATCTGTGAAGTCCCTCATCGTAACTCACTGGCGCAGGCTTATCTCATGACTATGAATCCAAAACTGATGTGACAAAATTGGTGGGTTTGGAAACAGGGACCAGGGAGGAAGGAAGTGACCATGAAACAGACACAATCATGGACTCACCAGGTGACATGGAAGGCTTGCCGACAGCCGTGACGGTTGCAAGTCATGCAAGCTCCAGAGGCTGCTTTGCTCTCCCTGCCCTGCTCTTCACAGATGTAGCAAGTCTGCAACAATAGGAGGCACAACATAGACAGCATGCATTACCCACTGTGGTGAGCATACTTTGAGAGCCAAAAAATAAATAAATGTATCTGATGGTTTTTGGGGTGACATCAACTTGTCAGCAGATAAATTTAAAAATCACAGGAGAGCATAGGAGATGGGGAAATCATAATAGGACAGTCCTCTGTGGAAGAGGCAGAAACAGGGGGTGCTGAGGGAAAGCATTGTACGTGCATGTCTCTTTTACCTTGCTGAACCGGTCGTGGGGTACATACTGGAGGACGATTGGCTCCATGGTGAGAACATTAGCAAATTGCACTTCGGGAATGTACAGAGCGCAGACGACATGGGCCCAGCCTAAGTCAAGGACAAGACAAGACATAGGTCAGTGATGGCGAACCTATGACACGCGTGTCAGACGTGACACGCAGAGCCCTCACTGCTGGCATGCGCCCCATCGGCCCATTCGTGCTGTTGTTGTTGGGTTTTTCCCCCCCATTTGTTCTCCCGCTCCTCCTACAGCTTGTCTCCACTAGAGCTTGTCTCCGCTACAGCTTGTCTCTGCTGTTAAAACCTGGATCCTTTGTTGTTGTTGTTGCTGCTGCTGCTGCTGTTGCTGGTAGCCAGAGATTGGTTTTTTAACCCTTTCTGTGCTGTTTTTTCTGGCGCTTTGGCAGACTATGATTGGGTGTAACAGCATTCATTTTTTAACCCGTTCTGTGCTGGGTTTTTTTGGCGCTTTGGCAGACTATGTCGGTGCTGCGTGTTAGTTCCAGCGAAGGTATTATTCGTCATTTATTTCTGTTCTCTTTTCCCCCAAAAAAGCGCAGCAGCTTTGGGGCATCCCCTCCCCAAAAAAGCAAAGCAACTTTTGCACCCCCCCCAAAAAAACCTCCAAAACTTTGGTCAGCAGCTTTCCCCAAAAAGCTCAACAACTCTGGGCACTTTGTGATAAATAAGGGGATTTTGGTTTGGTTTGGTTAAATAATTAGTTTTTGGTTTGTTAAATACAGTTATATATTACAATTATACATTTTTGTTATTTAAACTATAAAAATCGTGAAATTATGGTGTGTTTTTCTCGAAGTGACACACCACCTGAGTTATGCTCGGTTTTTTGGCGAATTTTGACACACCAAGCTCAAAAGGTTGCCCATCACTGACATAGGTGGAAAGGCACAGAGAGGCTTGAATCAGGCAAATATAGAGTAATGGCTTCTGTCTCCAGTGGGAGGCAGCAGTGGGGTGGGACTGGGAGACTCAGTTTTCACTGTGGAAGAAAACTTGTATACCTCAGACTCCTGGTGAAGGCTAACCTCACAATGCCCTTCGATACAAATACAAACAAATCCTTCCATACTGAAAGCTATGCCTGAGAGAAGGGTTCTGGCCTTGACCTCTCCCTGACATGGAAATTTTCTATGTGCAGAAAATGAAAAGGGCGGTTGGTGGTATACAAAGGAGCAGTCAGTCCTGCAAGTCCCCACGTGTGGTCACAAGTTGCATAGCCCAGACACAGGCTTATCACCTCAGTGAAAACTAGGCTAGCATCCTTAGCATTCCCAAGACCACTAAATAACCATATTTCCTTTCCCACAACCCTTACCCCTTATAATCTTTTCCTCGCTAGTAGCTCTAATATAACCATTATGGTTTGTGTGTGTGTATGTATTTGTTTGTTTGTTTTGTGTGTGTAAGGCTGCAATTTTGTGGCAAGAAACTATGTTCTTATGTTTAAGAACATAATAGCCCTGCTGAATCAGGCAAGTGGCCCAGCTACTCCAGCATCATGTTCTCACTGTGGCAAGCCGAATGCCTATGTGAAGCTCACAAGCAGGATCTGAGCACAACAGCACTCTCCAACAACTCGAGACAGAACAAAGACAAATTTCTCCCGCATAAATTTGTCTAATCTTGCTTTAAAGTGATCCAAGTTGGTAGCCATCACTACCACATCTTGTGTCTGGAAGGGGTTGGGGGCCTACTGAGGCCCGGGCCTGTTAAGAGGCCTACTGAGAGCTAGCATCCCCATCTTGGCTCTCACTTCACTGGGCGCCACACCAAGGCAGAATATGTGCAGCCATAGTTCCTTGAAAAGGGCCTCCCTCCCCGCACCCTACAAGAGTCCGTGGTAACCTGGAGTCAGTCTTGACTGGTTTGTGTCAACATTTGGTTCGAAAACCTTAAAGGCTGAGGCCTGCAGGGCTACCATGAACCAGCTGCTAGGTCCTGATATGTGAGGAAGCAGATATTCCATGAGGGACAGGGGAAGGGGAGTCTTTTTTTAAAAAGCCTGGATTATATGCACAGCAGCTTCATATTAAACCAGAAAGCAACACTGAAAACTTGGATGCATTCGTTCCTGTGATCTGAAGGGTTTTTAAACACACATGTAAGCAGGGTAATGCATATATGGCACAAGGCCTGTCAGGTATTCAGTCACAGTAAATTAACTGGCCTCAGCCCCGTATACCTGAACGGCCTCGGCCCACTATACCTGAAGGAGCGTCTCCACCCCCATCGTTCTGCCCGGACACTGAGGTCCAGCGCCAAGGGCCTTCTGGCGGTTCCCTCACTGCGAGAAGCAAAGCTACAGGGAACCAGGCAGAGGGCCTTCTCGGTAGTGGCGCCCGCCCTGTGGAACGCCCTCCCATCAGAGGTCAAAGAGGTAAACAACTACCTGACATTTAGAAAACATCTGAAGGCAGCCCTGTTTAGGGAAGTTTTTAATTTGTGACATTTTATTGTATTATAATCTTTGCTGGAAGCCGCCCCGAGTGGCTGGGGAGACCCAGCCGGATGGGCGGGGTACAAATAAATAAATAAATAAATAAATAATAATAATTATTATTATTATTATTATTATTATTATTATTATTATTATCATTATTACTGTGCAGTCCCATTCACTGAAACACCACACCACACCAGGGCTGGATAATCTGTGGTCCTCCAACTACAGTGGTACCTCAACTTACGCGACAACCAAATTTTTCGACTTACGAATGGGGCAAATGGCCGCACGCTTACGAATTTCTCGACATCCGAATGGAAACCGCAGCGGTTTTAGATAGGGTTTTTTCGACTTATGAATTTTTAGATGGGGGTTGCTTTGACTTACGAATTTTTCCATTTCCAATGCATTCCTATGGGAAATCGCGTTTCCAATGGCGCTTTTCGACTTACGAATTTTTCGACCTATGAAGGTGCATTCGGAACGGATTAAATTTGTAAGTCGAGACACCACCGTACCAGCGTGGTCAATTGTCAGGAATGGTGGGAGTTCCAGGTTCCTTATCCCTCAGTCTCTCTGCCCCCGCACTCAGTCTAGGACAGTGTTTCTCAACCTTGGATCTCCAGGTGTTGTTGGACTACAACTCCCATCATCTGTTCCTGCTAGCTAGGGATGATGGGAGTTGTAGTTCAACAACATCTGGAGATCCAAGGTTGAGAAAGGCTGGTCCAGGAGAAACCTGCTACAGGTTCAGTTTTTGGAGCTTCACCAGGGACCTTAAATATGCACTAGCCATTAACCCAACGTTACCCAAAAGCAGGTGAGCATGCCCTCCTCAACTGAGTTCCTGTATAAATTCTGGGCTGTCTCTGCCACCTTACAATGGGATGCTCACCTCCATTATCAGTCCGCTTCAATGCTCCATCCTTGTGGGGACACAGCTCACACCTCTGAAAATTAAAGAGCAAGGTTAGGACTTCTATATACGGTAATAATGATAATACTTAAACATGTCTATAGAACACTCCAGATATTAGGCTACATACTAGGCTACATACACATCATCCATTTAAAGCACACACACCCAGAAAAAGAATTCTGGGAACTGAAGTTTACCTGTCACAGAGCTATGATTTCAAGCACCCCTAGCAAACAACAGTTCACAGGATTCTCTGCAGAGGTGCATGCTTTAAATGCACAGGTATGGTGTTTACATCGTTGTTACCCTTACAATAACCCTGTCAGGTAAGATAATATGACTGTCTCCCATATTGCAGTTGTTGTTGGGGGTGGGGGAAGAATGGCTTCTCTAAGGCTACCTTGTGAGATCATGGCAGAGCCTAGATTCAAACTGAAGGCATTCTTGTTCATAGATTGATTGATTGATTGATTTTGGCTATTACATAGGTATTTTCACTTGCATCAACCATGGCAATATGATGAACAATACAGGCAGTGCTGAGAAAACACACACACAATAAGACAGCTACAGAACAAGTGGAAAGAATTATAAAAATTCGGATGAAAGAACTATTAGCCATGCCTTTGTTTTTACACCTCCAGCTCAACTTTCCCTGAAAGTTCCCATTGCCATATCACTGAGCAAATGGGCTATCTCTAATGGAATAATTTATCATTAACTGACAACAACAGTAATGAAGTTGTATAAACCACCTCCAATTTTGTAAGCACCACACATATTTTCCCCGCAAAAAATTTCCCTGCCCACAGGCACATCACGTAACAGACATGATGCAAAAGGAAAAAAGGAAGAGTGGGCTCCTTTAACAGCTGATGGATTGGGTCAGGCTGCTCTTTCCCTTGGCATGATTTTTAATCTAAAAAAAGTCAGAAATCATTTGAGATGGTGGCAATGAGCCCACGTGCGATATGCTGATGCTGCGTGGCCTATACTGCAAAGGCTAAATCTCTGCATGTGGTATGTGAACTATGGAACAAGGTGGGTGGGGTTGGACTTTGGTTCCCTTTAGTTTCTATGGTTCTAGAATATCCAGTTTTGCCAGAGATACCTCCTGCTTCACACTATCCCACTGAAGTGGACTACAGTGGTGCCTCGCTTAACGAATGCCCTGCTTAACGAAATTTCCGCTTAACAAAAGGTTTTTTCTAGCGGAGGTTGCCTCGCTAGACGAATTTGTTTTACGAAAAATTCATCTAGCGAATGACGGTTTCCCATAGGAATGCATTGAAATTCAATTAATACGTTCCTATGGGCAAATTTTTTTTAAAAAAAAATTCAATGCATTCCTATGGGATTCGCTAGACGAATTTTTCGTTATAAGAAAAGACCCGTGGAACGAATTAAATTCGTCTAGCGAGGCACCACTGTACTGGCAAATTCTGCTGCCACAGCTGCTGTTCCCAACACAAACCCCTCTTGCCTGTCAACTGGGGAGTTAGAAAAAAATCGAACCTTAGCAGGGCAGATTTGGAACATAAGGCCACCAGTTGCTGACCCTCCATTCTATAATATAACAACACGGAATGCTTTCTAACACAACTAGGGAAGGAATTTTATCTTTTCCAATGCAAGCTTCACACGATCCACATCTCCTGGACTATTGTGCGGAACCTGTAGCTTTCTCACTTCCTGAATGTTCTGGTACAACTCTTGGTCGAAAAAAAGTATCAAAACACATTGAAAATATGTCTTTAAATATGCATTTATATGAGAATCTTCATATATATATATATATATATATATATATATATATATATATATATATATATATACCGTGTTTCTCATATTATAAGTCATGTCTTATATTAATTTTTTCCTGAAAAAAACACAGCATGGCTTATTTTCAAGGGATGTCTTAATTAAAAAATAAGTACCGGTACCGGTATCTGTACAGACGACAGACCTGCTCCCACCGGGTCTTCGCGCACGGCAGGCAGAGGCTGCAGCCGGGTCCTGGGGCTGCACGCGCGGCAGGCAGAAGCTGCAGCCGGGTCCTGGGGCTGCGCGCGCGGCAGGCAGAGGCTGCAGCCGGGTCCTGGGGCTGCGCGCGCGGCAGGCAGAGGCTGCAGCCGGGCCCTGGGGCTGCGCGCGCGGCAGGCAGAGGCTGCAGCCGGGTCCTGGGGCTGCGTGCGCGGCAGGCAGAAGCTGCAGCCGGGTCCTGGGGCTGCGCGCGCGGCAGGCAGAGGCTGCAGCCGGGTCCTGGGGCTGCGCGCGCTGCGCGCTGAGGCTGCAGCCGGGTCCCGGGTGTCCGCGCGCAAAGGCTACAGCCAGGTTCTGGGGCTGCATGCGCTGCGCGCTGAGGCTGCAGCCAGGTCTTGGGGGTTAACGCGGCAGCAGCAACCCTTCTTTGCCACAGACCTTCTTCCACCACCCAGTACGGCTTATTTTCGAGGTATGCCTTATATTTTTCCACCTCAGGAAAATCCTGCCATGCCTTATTTTGTAGGGATGCCTTAAAATATGAGAAACACGGTATATATATATATATATATATATATATATATATATATATATATATATATATATACTGTGTGTGTGTATATATATAACCGTAGCAAAGCAGGTTTACGGTTGAACATGTGCAGAAGCGACATGGATGGGAAATAGCCTGCATTAAAGGTGGTGATTGGTCCAGCTCCAAAGGTGGCTTCTGCGGAGATGTCTCTGTAGTACCTTTTCAATAGACTCCATTTCCCGCGTCACAGACTTTCCTGTCCAGAAGTTGCACTACACCCCTAAATTCAGATAACTCCTTGGTGCTCCATAGTATCAAGGTGGTATATTGACCTCTGGTTTATTCAAGTGGCTCAGCCTTAATGAAAGGGGACTGGCTTTACCCAAGTTAAAAAGTGGGGCACTCATTGAGCTATTACTCCCGGGGGGGGGGAATCTCCCCTATCCTTTGGACCTGATCCTGGTTGCAAGGTGTCTTTCTGAAATTGCACATGCAAACATATGCATAGTATCACACACCCACACCCAAAACAACCTACCCCACCAATACAACACAAGCTGGTTTCGGCGGGGGAGGGGGGAAAGTAACAGTGATGGGGGTGAGATGAGGAGGAAGAGGCTAGTGTCTCAAGATCTTTGGTGGGCTGCCTTTTGAGGGATGGAGGTCTAGGGATTCAGGCCTGCTATTGCAAAGGATGCACTCAGAACTCAGGGAGACAGAAGAAGAGCAGGCGGCAGGGGGTCTTAACATTGGGAAATTTGCACTTGAAAAGGTCCCTCCATCCCTTTTGGATCAAAGCACTTCTCCCACCACACTATTAGCGAAGCTCTGATCATTAGCAGGAAGGGTTAAACAGCTCTGCCAGCCAGCCGGCCCACCCACCCCTTGGAAGGCTTTAATATCCTTGCTGTAACATGACTGTTAAAGCCTTCACATGATCCCCCCCCAACTTCCCTCCCTCCCTTTCCCACGAGTTGCCCTCCAGCCAGTCCGTCTCAAAGGGCCAGCTAGACAATTCCTTTACAAAGCAAACAGAGCTTTAGCACTTCCTTCATCTAATGGAGCACAGCATCCCCGAGGGGGCTTTGGGAATGCAAGGAAGAATGAGAATGAGTGTGTAATTCCTAAAATGAGGAGCAGCTGGGACTCGGCCCATCTGGACATTTGGAAGCTGTTTAGTCTCAGACATTTGGGATCCAGCTGTGGTTATGCAGGGGCAAGCACTCTGCACATGCCCAGAGGCATTTGTGCATGTACAGTATTACAGCTCTTTATATTACACTGGCCAGGAATACAGGTGATGGTAGACTGAGCCCTAGCACAAATTGAGCTTCGGGCTCAGTTTGAATTAGTGCTTGGCCCCAGAAACTATTGCCAACACATAGCTCTGGAAGAAATGAATACATAGTCATTTGTGAGGCCATAACCACCTTATGGCTGGGGACTTGTGGAATGTGCAATCGCTGTGCCTCTAGGACAGGCATCCCCAAACTCGGCCCTCCAGATGTTTTGGGACTACAATTCCCATCATCCCTGACCACTGGACCTGTTAGCTAGGAAAGATGGGACTTGGAATCCCAAAACATCTGGAGGGCCGAGTTTGGGGATGCCTGCTCTAGGATTTTTTTTGGGGGGGTATATCCAAGCAGCTGTGGGGCTAGCACTACCTGTACTGTCTGCAATCCACCCCTTCCCTGGAAGAACCTGCAGAAATCTTTGTGGAAACAGATCTTCACAAGTTCAGCCTACATCTCCAATGCTCTCATCTTCAAAGGAGGCCAGGTGCCACTTCCTACTTTTAAAAGCTGGGGATGGGTACCCAAGTACAGAATCCCAGAATCCCAGCATCTTGTATCACTTGAGAATGGTGTGCTTGTTTTTAAAAACATTACTTTCCACACAGAGAATCTGCACAGGATTGACCCAAATCAAAGTAGTCCAGCAACTTAAAAATGGAAAAATTAAAAATTGAAGGTCAACATAAAGAGAACAGGGGATGTATCTAGGGTTGCCATACATCCGGAATTTCCCAGACATACAGTACCCAGAATACTGCTGTTGGAAGCTGTGTCTAGCTGGAAATCGGCAAAATGTCCAGGAAAATATGGGTGTATGACAACCCATGTTGGCAGTGCCATTTCTGGCAATTTTACTTTTAAAAAGCTCAAAAACCTACATTTTTACAACTTGGGCAAAAATAACAATAATCACTTTTTGAAATGGCAACCCTAGTATTGCTGTACGGAAGTATGCTAAGTGTCAGGTTATAAAAGAGGACACAAGGGTGTGTACAAGAACACATGCAAATCAGGGTTCACTATTTTTCTCTCCTAAAGCTCAAGCCTGGCTTTCTCCTGCTTTCACAAAGCATTTGACAAATGTATTGGCCAGCAAACTGAATGGCGATTCAGTACCATTTTGCCATTTGTGCCATGCTTCAGGAAAGCTGGCCGCCCTATTAAATTTTTTTAAGTGCCAGACAAGAAATTCCCTCTTACTGAATCAGACCACTATAGTCTATATTGACTATTCAGACAGGAATTTTCTCTGGCCCAATCTCAATATTCTGGGGATTGAACCCAGGATCTTCTTCATTAGCGATGTGGAACCTGTGCCCATCTATATGTTGTTGGGTTCCAGCATCCATAAGCCAGAGCCAGCATAGATGATGAATAGGGCAGATGGGAGATGTAGTCCAAAAACTACAGGTTCCCGATCTAAATGCAAAAACTTTCTATCTTGTGTATGTCTACTCAGAAGCTAAACTTAATGGGACTAACTGCATATCCCATCATACTTACTGAGGAGATAGTCCAACTGGTTCAGGAGAGATGTACAGTGGTCCCTCGACTTACGAACTTAATCCGTTCCGAATGCACATTCATAGGTCAAAAAGTTCAGAAGTCAAAATGCGGCTTCCCATAGGAAAAAAAAAATTATTCGGAAAAATTCGTAAGTCGAAAAAACCGCATTTAAAGTCGCCAACGGTTTCCGTTCGGATGTAGAAAAATTCGTAAGCGTGCAGCCGTTCGTAAGGCGAAACCTACGGATGTCGAGTAATCTGTAAGTCGAGGGACCACTGTATTAATAAATATGCATAGGACTATGCTGAAGGTCTTTTAATTCTTATTCACCCATAGTGCTGACCAGCTTGGCTGTGAATCCTGGAAGACCTGCTCCCTGCCTTGCATGCCTTTTCCCACCTGGCCTGGGAGGGTGGGACCATTTTGGTTGTCTCTTAGTGCAGACTCGGGTCATCAAACCTTAGCTTCCACAGCTTCTACCTACCATGAACCACAATAGGCAGCAACAGCAGCAGATATGTTCTGTGCTTATGATAACAACTTATTCTCTTGCTAATTGTGCTGCTTTAAATGTGCATTTTATATTTACTTGATCACTGCAGATGGTGACAACAGTCACAAAATTAAAAGACGCCTGCTTCTTGGGAGAAAAGCAATGACAAACCTAGACAGCATCTTAAAAAGCAGAGACATCACCTTGCCGACAAAGGTCCGTATAGTTAAAGCTATGGTTTTCCCAGTAGTGATGTATGGAAGTGAGAGCTGGACCATAAAGAAGCCTGATCGCCGAAGAATTGATGCTTTTGAATTATGGTGCTGGAGGAGACTCTTGAGAGTCCCATGGACTGCAAGAAGATCAAAAACCTATCCATTCTGGAGGAAATCAGCCCCAAGTGCTCACTGGAAGGACAGATCCTGTAGCTGAGGCTCCAATACTTTGGCTACC
Source organism: Zootoca vivipara (assembly GCF_963506605.1). NCBI lineage: Eukaryota > Metazoa > Chordata > Lepidosauria > Squamata > Lacertidae > Zootoca > Zootoca vivipara. The sequence continues at coordinate 22,257,313 of NC_083288.1, read as the reverse complement.
TCATGAGAAAAGAAGACTCCCTGGAAAAGACGCTGATGTTGGGAAAGATGGAGGGCACAAGTAATGTTTTCTTTTGAATTGTTTTAGGTAATTTTTGTGGTTGTTAACTTTGCTGTATTAAATGTGCATTTTGTAGTTGACCTTTATAATGTTTTCTTTTGAAATCTTTAAGGTAATATTTTAGTTTCTTGTTAGTTATGTTGCTTTGAAGGTATACTTTATATTTGACATTTTCTTCAGTAATGTTTCTTCAGGATTGTTTTATTTATTTGATGTTTAAATGTGTTATTAACCACTTTGAGATTTTTTCCCTTAAAAATATAAAGTGGTATAGAAATGAAAATAATAGTAATAACAATAACAATAATACTGATGGGCCTTGAACTTTGTTTTATAGCCATGGTTTTAGGCAAGAGTCCCAACTGTGCCATTTATTAAATAGGTAAAGGTAAAAGGGTTGGGAAAGATTGAGGGCACAAGGAGAAGGGGATGACAGAGGATGAGATGGTTGGACAGTGTTCTCGAAGCTACAAACATGAGTTTGACCAAACTGCGGGAGGCAGTGGAAGACAGGAGTGCCTGGCGTGCTCTGGTCCATGGGGTCACGAAGAGTCGGACACGACTAAACGACTAAACAACAACAACAAAAAGACCTCTGGATGGTTAAGTCCAGTAAAAGGCGACTATGGGGTTGCGGTGCTCATCTCGCTTTCAGGCTGAGGGAGCTGGTGTTTGTCCGTAGACAGCTTTCCAGGTCATGTGGCCAGCATGACTAAACCACTTCTGGTGCAATGGAAGACCATGACATAAACCAGAGTGCATGGAAATGCCATTTACCTTCCTGCCACAACAGTACAGTACCTATTTATTTATCTACTTGCACTGGCATGCTTTCAAACTGCTAGGTTAGCAGGAGCAGGGACCAAGCAACGGGAGCTCACTTGGTTGTGGGGATTTGAACCACCAACCATCCGATCGGCAAGCCCAAGAGGCTCAGTGGTTTAGACCACAGCGCCACCCACGTCCCTAAATCAGCGTTTCTCAACCGCTGTTCCGCGGCACACTAGTGTGCCGCGAGACGCTGGCTGGTGTGCCGCGACGTGCGGCGACGAGAAGGGCGATTTGCATTGTCATGTACACTACACTGACCCGCCGGAAAGGAAGCCGGCCGGGTCACGACGCGGGGCGAGCGCAGCTCTCAACAGCCACCACCACGGGAGGGTGGTTTTAGACAAACTTAAAGAAGCTGGCTGGATGAGCTCAACCTGAAACTTGCTGGCAGAGAAATCAGCGGCTTGTGAAGTCTTATTACAGGAGATTGCAACCAACACAGCAATTGGCAAGTGTTTCTTACAGTCATAATTATATAGTCAATATAGGGCGGCACAGAGTTAAATTTTTAAACTTTTTTAATGGTGGTGTGCCTCGTGATTTTTTTCCATGGAACAAGTGTGCCTTGGCCCAAAAAAGGTTGAGAAACACTGCCCTAAATGACATTATATTCAATCCCCCTCTTTAAAAGCAGTGGGGAAGCAGAATCCCTTTTTTAAATGCTGAAAAATTGCTTTGATGGGGAAGGAATATTGACATCACCCATTTCCAGCCAATCAACACAGCACTGCAAACACACAGCACTGATTTCCCGCAACCTCAGTCTAGGAAAGAATATGATACATCTAAAAAGAACATGTGGTTAGTGAACTTTTACAAAGGCTTAGTGCTTAAATTATGTACTTCTGTACCCACTCAAAGACATGAAAGCTTCTTAAGGGCTTTTTTTGTTTTGTTTTTAAGTAGAGAGAGAGAGAGAGAGCACTTTGATAATGAATCAAGCTTTGCAAGAACATCAGAAGTGATTACACATAATGTCAGCTTTTTTACACAAATCTATGTACATCAGATCTAGCATGTGCAAACACTATTAAAAACTCTCTCTATAAGCTAGGCATGCTAGCATCCCCACTGAAAAGAATGCAGTAAGCTAGAGGCACCAAATAACAGCTACATAGTTTAATGAAGCAAAAAAGAGAGAGAGACCCCCAACAACTGCAGGAAAAGACTCTCAGGTGGATTGCTCTTGCATTAATCCTGAGCCACACACTCTGTTCCTCCACCCAATGTATGTTTAATCAAAATCCCTCCAGGGCACCTTATCATTTAACTAACGCTTCACCCCCCCAAAAAAAATAAAAAAAAATAAAAAATCTCATCAACAATGGTGTGTGGATCACGTTACTTAGTCATGTGACAAGCAGCAGATGGAACCAATTTTTATTTACTCAGAAGAAATCCGAGCCACAGGATGCCTTGTCCGTGTGCATCTGTTCCTTCCAAGCTCGGTTGCTCCCCCTTGCAAGGCTCCACTGAACTGGGGGAAATGGGAAGTCACCCAAGCAAATATAACAAACAGAGCAGTCTTATTTTCACCCTTCCAAACAGGTGAAAGTTATGCCCACTCTGCCACAATAGCTCAGGGCTCATCTCATTCACACTTCCGCTTGTCTCGTGTCTAGAAAGCAGGCGTCTGCGGGGAATTATTTCGCTTACACTGTGTTTTTGAGAAACGAGTCGGCACAGTTTTGCCCCACTACTTTCCCCTGGAAAACTCACTCTCTGGCGCTAAATGAGAGCAAACGTCAACCTGGAGAATACCTGACTGACATTTACTCTGATTCAGACGGTTTTCCCACTGGGAGCCTTTCTGCCAGAATTGGGGGGAAACAGCGTCTCAAATTCCTAGCAGAGGGCATCAAACTTCAAGGTGTCAGCTGAGGTTGCCATTTCAGTGTGCATAAACATCGTCTTTATATAGTTTAGTCACTAGGTGGCACTGGACTTAGTTGTAGCCAGGTGGAGTCAGGTGTTTCTTATCAAAGAATCATAGAGTTGGAAGGGACCATGAAGGTCAGGCATCCCCAAACTTCAGCCCTCCAGCTGTTTTGGACTACAATTCCCATCTTCCCCAACCACTGGTCCTGTTAGCTAGGGATCATGGGAGTTGTAGGCCCAAACATCTGGAGGGCCACAGTTTTGGGATGCCTGATGAAGGCATAGCTGCCAAGTTTTCCCTTTTCTCGCGAGGAAGCCTATTCAGCATAAGGGAAAATCCCTTTAAAAAAGGGATAACTTGGCAGCTATGGATGAAGGTCATCTACTCCAATCCCTTTGCAATGCAGGGATCTTTTGCCCGGTGTGGGGCACGAACCCACAACCCTGAGATTAAGAGCCTCCTGCTCTACCGACTAAACTATCCCTTCTCGGTGTTATAAGGATTTCGAAAACTGGAACCCAAATAACCTTGATTTGTAAATGGGTTGGTTGCCCTTGTGGGCTGTTCTGTTTTTCTTTAAGGGAGACAATAAAGTTCTTATCTAGCTTCCTGACTTTGGTGTTCTTCAACCTTAGGTCCCCAGGTGTGAAGAGACTAAAACTCCCATCATCCCCTGCCAGTGTGGTCAATGGCTTAGGCAGCAGTGGCTGCCACCAAAACTGATGGGGTAGAGCAGGCATAGGCAAACTTCAGTCCTCCAAATGTTTGGGACTATAATTCCCATCATCCCTAGCTAACAGGACCAGTGGTCAGGGATGGTGGGAACTGTAGTCTCATACATCTGGAGGGCCGGAGTTTGCCTATGCCTGGGGTAGAGTGTAGGGACCCTAAACAGCAGATGGAGCCAGTGCTCAGGTCAGGTAAAGCCATCATCTCCCCTGCTCTCCTCCCTAACAGGACAACACCAAGATTAAGGAGAATTAAGCTGGTCTGCTCAGCCTCCTATGGCAGTGGATACAGCTGCCACCTGGTTTTTTTAAAAGTCCTGTGCCACTCCTGTGTCTTTAATATCCATTTCATTTGGGGAAATCAAAGCTTTGCATCTCTCCGTGCTGTGAAAAGCTTGCTACCTACTCATGTACGCAGATCAAAGCCACAAGAGCAAAAGCCAATGGGAAAAGTTGGCAACTCTAAGGGTGGGAGGGACATTATTGCGGATATGCAAAATTAAATGACCAAAGGGGGGAAAAGGAAAGACCATTTGTCCCCCTTTAAAAACACAGCTATGATGTAGTGAAATAAGCAGAATGAAAGGCAAGAGGTGGGAGGGGGCGCCCTGAATTTTGGCCTCACACAGGGCACCGCTGAAATTTTAAACACCCCCTAGCACATTCTGTATAAAGTCATGGTTTTTTTATTATTATTTTTTAAGAATAATAGCTACTCAGCTACTATTCTCTAGCTACTCAATGTATAGAGCTAGAGAGAAAATGAGAAATATAGGTGCTCCTGCAATACAGGGGGTCACATGAGGTAATAAATAAATACAGACAGGGAGTGCTACTTCTGTGCCCACCTCAGATAGTGACCCCAGAACCAGGTCTGCATAGGTGCGGAGAAAATGGCAAATTATCTAGGCACCAGTGCCAACCATTTAGGTGCCTAGTGCTCACTGGCCTTGAGCCTCCACCTTCAGAGGCAATCTACCTCCACGTTCCAGATGACAGCATAAGCAGGCTGCTGCCTTCATGTTCTGTTTCTGTGAGCTTCGCAGATGCACCTTGCTGATCACTGTCGGGAACAGGATGCTGGGCTAAATGGAACTTGGGCCTGACCCAACACAGGGCAATTCTTCTGACATACTCACCACCCTGGCGGCTCTTTCTTGGGATTCACATTTTCGACAAAACCACGGTCCAGTGGGAACCTGAACAATTCCATAGCACGCTGTGAGGGAAGAGGAAAATTCAAAGAGTGAAATGTACGGGTATGTACTGTGTATATGTTTAGAAGCTCCCATTCCAGCTGCACATCTGGGCTGGTCCCCTTCAACACAACCCTCCCCTCCCCTTATTAAGAGGCTCGGCTGGACTTCTCAAACCTCATGCTGTAGGCCTGCACAACTTGTGATGCACTGAGCCAAACATATCCAGCTCCATAGAAGACAGCTCAGTAAACCTTCTGTTTTTTGTGGCCTGCCCACACCACAAAACAGGAGGTTTTCAAGCAGTTGGCAGGCCACAACTTGAGCTAGTGGCTCCATTCAGCCTGGTAGCTTCATAAGCTGTGCAGGCCTACCAGGCTGCAAATCTGCCAACTCTCCCTGCTTTGGTAGGAGCACTCTGCAAAGCTAAGCTTCGTAGAGAACATAGTTGCCTGCCTTTCCCTTTGTTATGAGTAGTGTTTCCAAAAAGTTATTGTCAATTAAGGCAAATTGAGAGCAGACCTGAGCTTGCTAGATCAAAGCAATGTATCCCTTCCCCTCAAAAAATAACCATATAAATTCTACCCCTCAGTGAGTCCACGGTTTCTTGACAACCTGCATCTTAAAAAGGCAGCTCAGCTCTAAGGTCCTACAACCAGACTTTAGATTTGAGCTCTATAGTTGTAGCAAGGTAGGGTTAGAAGTACACTGCCCCATTGATTTGCCTGCCTAAGTTTTAAGACCTTCCATCTGAAGAATAAAATCTGCTTCTTTTAGGGACGTTTCTGTCCGTTAAGTGATCCTGTGGGGGGAAGACTCTTTGAACCTGGCACAGTGCTTAAAAAGGTAAGAGGTAACATAAAAGTATCTGAACTTAAAAGCAGCTGCTCCCACTCAGCTTAAATTTACTGACCTTAACCATTCAGAAACAATTTGGCAACAGGTTTTAGAACACAAGTTTCCCAAACTTGGGTCTCTCCAGCTGTTGTTGGACTACAACTCCCATCATCCCTGGCTCAGCAGTCAGGGATGATGGGAACTGTAGTCCCAAAACAGCTGGAGACCCAAGTTTGGGAAATCCTGTCTTAGAAGTATCTTGGTTAGGAAGGAATTTGCTAGTCATCTCCTTGAAGCCCTACCTGGAAACATAGAATCATAGAGTTGGAAGAGACCACAATGGCCATCCAGTCCAACCCCCTGCCAAGCAGGAAACACCAAAGCATTCTTGACATATGCCTGTCAAGCCTCTGCTTAAAGACCTCCAAAGAAGGAGACTCCACCACACTCCTTGGTAGCAAAACATGACAACCCTTGACCAGGCGGGGAGGGCTAAATGGGAGATGCCACGGATTTGCTTAGAAATGTGGAAGAATAGTTCAATTTTGTGCACCCTTTCCTGTGAGTAAATTAGACTGAGGAGGCAGGCATAGGGTGGCACTATGAATCTGTTACACTGCCTTGAGACTTGGGACCAAGTAGAGCTGGCCTAAGGCTGCAATCCCACACCCCAGCTGTCCCCTAAAACATCTGTCACCCCTGACCACGGGCCACATTTGTAGGTTGCTTTCGGATTATTACTGCTTTCATGCAGGATTAAATAACACGCCAGCAAATTCAGACTGCGCAGATTCCTGCATTGCAGGGGGTTGGACTAGAGGACCCTTTGGGGTCCCTTTCAACCCTACAATTCTATAAATCAGAGTTGCTTGCAAAATCTCACATAACAAACCTGCTTCCCCAAGAGATCAGAGTTTTCAACTGACAGGGGAAATGATCTGGAAAGTGCGGGGGTAACGCTTGCTTCGATGCAACGTCACCCAACCTTCCCGCAAACACATCGAAATGAATGCTCAATAAGTAGCCAATCTCATCTTAATCTCCCTGCAGGCAAATCAGGATGTGTGCTCAATAGAGAGGTAGTTGGAAAGCACCTGTAGCCCAAAACATCTGGAGGGCACCAGGTTGGGGAAGGCTGCTACACACATGTACCTGGAAGTTTGTGTGTAATTCCCACTGCATAGACATGCCTAAGATTGCACTGTTAAGGCGTTGTGGTTCCCGAAGCAGACAAGCCAAAGGACATAATTCCTACCAATAAAGATGGGTTGGAAAGTCTCTATAAACATGAGCATTCAGGCACGCTTTCAAGGCAGTTTGCCACGAGATCTTACAAAACTAAAAGCATAATACAGAAAATACAATCCAAATGGAAAAGCACAAAGCTGCTGCAGCAGCAACAGCAGCTAATCCCTCTCACCCACCCACCCCAAAAAAGTTAACATTCTAGCAGAATAAAGGAACACCTTGGTCTCATTCTGAAAGTACAGCACTGTTGGCACCAGGCAAGCCTTCCTGGGGAGGGAATTACATAGGCAGGGCACCAACACAAAGAAGGCTCCCCAGCACCACCACCCTCCATCTCTTCTCACTGCCTCTTGCTCTCCAGGATGGAGGGTGGGGAGATTGTGTGTGTGTGTAAAAATCTATGACTCGTGAGAAGCTGGAATACAGCCTGCTGTGCAGAGGTATTGCCATTGCTCCGCCCACCATTGGCCCTCGTAAGGCTCCCTATGGTGGAATGTGGCCCCCCAAGCTGAGAAAGTTCCCCCACCCTAGAGCTACAACTTATGAGGACTGTTTTATTGTGTTCTTTGGAACTGCTACATGGAATCCTATGTTGGGAACAATATCTTGAGTTTGAGCAGCAGGAATGGTTTAAAATGAAATACTGTATATAAACTCTGAATACTGTACTAGACGCTGGGAACAAAACACTAAGGGGAGAAACTTGGAGCTATGCTCCTTACCTGTGAGCTTCCCAAAAGTTGGCCGCTGTTGTATACAGGAACAGAATGAAGGTCTATCTAGAGCAGTGTTTCTCAACCTCCAGCTGTTTTTGTACTACAACTCCCATCACCCCCAGCCACTGGCCCTGCTAGCTAAGGATGATGGGAGTTGTAGTCCCAAAACAGCTGGAGGCCCAAGATTGAGAAACACTTATCTAGATGGATTTTTTGGGGGTGTAATTCAGCAAACAAAGTAGTGAGGAAAGGGGGCTGGGAGCTAGAGAATAAATCACTCTCTCCTTGTGATTTGCAACACTCTGGCAGACCTGGTGTTGTTGGACAGCAGCCTACAACAACCCAGGCCAGATGTAAATTTATTCCATGCCTCTATCTATGGCTCAAAACTTAACTTGAGCCAAAAGAAGGTTGTTGTGGTTTTTTTAAAAAATAAAAATAAGATGACGCATTGAAATCAGGAGGGAAAGGCCAACTCCCCAAAAAGAGCCCAGGAGTCCAGACAAGTATGGAAAACAGAGAGCTATATATAAGAGTTCTGGCAGGCGAAAAGGTCTTGGGTCCCACTTTAGCAGGAGAGGCAAGAATAATCCAGCGCCACTGAGAAATTGTATTAAAATCCCTTCCTGTTTATGTTCCTTCCTGTTTCAAGGAAGAGATGAAAGGAATATGTTATGAAGGCAAGGAAGAGAACGAAGGATAGGGGCAGGAAAGAAAGCATACGAACTTATAAATGAGGGGAAATGCAATTGATAAAAGTACATCAGCATTGAAAATGAATATATATACAAGTGAAACTCGGAAAATTAGAATACAGTGGAACCTCGGTTTACAAATTTCCGGTTTATGAACGCCGCGGACCCATCTGGAACGGATTAATTCACTTTCCATTACTTTCAATGGGAAAGTTCGCTTCAGTTTATGAACGCATCAGTTTATGAACAGACTTCTGGAACCAATTACACCCATGCTTCGGGTTAAGTACACTTCAGGTTGAGTACTCCACGGACCCGTCTGAAACGGATTAATCCACTTTCCATTACTTTCAATGGGAAAGTTCGCTTCAGTTTATGAACACTTCAGTTTAAGTACTCCGCGGACCGTCTGGAACAGATTACAGTGGAACCTCGGTTTATGAATACCTCGGTTTATGAATTTTCGGTTTACGAACGCCGCAGACCCATCTGGAACGGATTAATCCACTTTCCATTACTTTCAATGGGAAAGTTCGCTTCAGTTTATGAACGCTTCAGTTTATGAACAGACTTCCAGAACCAATTGTGTTCATAAACCGAGGTACCACTGTATCATCGAAAAGTGCATTTATTTCAGTGATGCAACTTACTGTTTTTTTATTTTAATTTTAATTTTTACAAATGCTTTCTTTTGGAAATTCCACAGTAATAAAACAAATAGTTACAATAATACAAAAATAAATATCGCTATTACATTTCATTAATTACATTCCATTTATAATTGACCTGCCTAACAACAAATAATTACAATTACAACAAATAAAGGCTTGACATATTTTGCTTTGCATGCCATGCATCTATCTCATATATTGGTTTCACCTTTTAAGTTGCGTTACTGAAATAAATGCGCTTTTTCGACGATATTCTAATTTTCTGAGTTTCACCTGTATATATATATATATATATATATTTGCATTGCTATTTTAAAACTTTGCTTATCAAAAACAAAAGGTCTTTGTGGAATTTACAGCTTTATGTAACATGAGAGGTGTTCAGGGCAGTCTGGGCATCTTGGTTTCTGTTCTGAAAGCTGTGCACAACACAACAGGGAGAAGAAAACACTCTGCGCATGCCCAGTCACACTTTTCTCTTCGAGTATAGCTTGAGGTCACCCAGAACTTAGCACTGACATTCAGGAGAACTATTTCATATACATATTAATAGGAGAGGGAGGGAGGCAGAGAAAGAGAGTTTCTCCACAAGCTTTAAAGCTCCTCTCTTGGATATATTTAAGACTAAGGGTGCAATCCTATACATACTTTACATGGGAGTAAGTCCAAATGGATTCAATAGGCTTACTTAGGAACAGACACTTACAGAATTGCACTGTAAGTTACCACAAAAAAGGTTGCTTATTTTAAGAACATATGCCGTGACTCTTTTTATTCCCCATAATAATTATGGCACTGCTGCCAGAAATTTACGCTTTCATTTCTTTTTCAGAAGGGTTTGTGACTTGGGTAACTGGCATGCATACTTAGTGCACAAGTACACTTCGCTGTTTATATGAATAGTCATTCAGAGTGCAGAACCAGCAAAGCTGGCCAAGGGATATCGGTTCCACGTGATCTGAAACATGTGAGGGAGTGTGTTTGTGGGTCTGTCCCTGGCTGCCCTCCCTAAATTGCGCTCTGGCTTAAATTAAGCGGGTATTCCCAGCAGTCACGATGAAGGGCTCAATGTCCTGCTGAGTACTTTGGCCCTTTCCTGAAGCAAAGCAAAACACCCAAATTCACCGAATATAAGCACATTTGCTTGACTCACACCATGGATGCAGAGATTAGAATGCAATTTCTGACCATGCAGAATGATTGCACGGGACATGCCTTAGCATCATGTTGAAATAAAGCCAAATAAGTCAAATAACGTTTTGCAAGTGCCACCACTATCGATGGGGGTGGGGGGGTGGGGAAACTTGATTTGATTCACATTTAAAGGCAAACCTACCTAATTTGCTCTTTCTGAAACAGTATACAAACTGAAACGCAGCAAACCTTCAAAAGTCACACTTCTCCCATTTTTGCAGTACAGGTCTCCAGCCATGTAATGTGTACGAAAACTGGGGTAAAGTGTGCATAAAAATGCATATAATAGTGAAAGCAAGCATACAACAATGCGTTATATCTGGGGAAATTGCTTTGCAAAAATGTGTAGCTTAGGCAAAATGCCACACACAAAAATGTGTATATGGGGAGAAATTTGCACCAAAATGCTGGTGAATGTTCATGAGGACTTAAAAAAATATATTCATGAATTGATGTGGCAATGTGGAGAACTGAAGACTGGCATAATTAGATTCTGGAACTGACAGATTTCCCATCCTTTGCCACCTCACTCTCTGTCTACTGAGACCAAGAATTCTACATGTAAGCAATCCTCCAGCGACTGTACCTTTTTCGTTACTAGGGCAGAGAATTGTGCATCTCATTATTTACCTACATACACAGAACCTGTGCCAGAGAACTTAAGAAGCTGGCTTCTCAAACTCAAGCCGGAATTTCCCTTAAGATCCATGGCTCTGATGTTTCTAAAGCCCAGGGCCTCTCTTCCTCCTTCCTTTGCCACAAATGCTTCAGTCCTAGGAAGCATACTTCCTAAAGTTCATATCAAGAACAAATTAATTTGACACAAAATTTAAAAAAATCCTTCCAGTAGCACCTTAGAGACCAACTAAGTTTGTCATAGGTATGAGCTTTCGTGTGCATGCACACTTCTTCAGATACGAAAGCTCATACCTATGACAAACTTAGTTGGTCTCTAAGGTGCTACTGGAAGGATTCTTTTTATTTTGTTTTGACTGCGTCAGACCAACACAGCTACCTCCTACCTGTACTTAATTTGACACCTTAGCTTTCCCCTCCAGTTTTCCAAACAAAGTAATAGCAGTTTCGTTAGGCGGTCTTCTGAATCGCAGAGAACTCTTTTTCAACCTGGTGGACATCTGTGTGATATCCTGCTCGCCCGTTAATCTGGGAGCAGTGAAGTGGGTCCATTTTTGTCCCATTTAAGAGATAGGCAGCATAAGCACTCAGCATCAAGAGACAGCTTCAAATTGGCAGTGCATTAAAATGAATACAGAAGGAGCCCCTTATAAATGTTCTGACAATGTGCTCTGCAGAGCTGTTTTATTTCTTTTAGAAAGCTCATAGGATCAAATGCATCAGTGCAGTCTTGCAAATCATGGTGCTATACCACTGCAGAAATTCAAGACTATGGATGAACTTTGCAGCACAGTCCTATGTCTGTATGCATTGAGCGTAGTGGGCCCAAGCTTGTGGAACTCCCTCCCTCCCACCTTGACCGTAGACAGGCACCCTCTTTGCTGAACTTTAGGTGCATCACTAAGACCAGGCATCCCCAAACTGTGGCCCTCCAGATGTTTTGGCCTACAACTCCCATGATCCTTAGCTAACAGGACCAGTGGTCAGGGATGATGGGAATTGTAGGCCAAAACATCTGGAGGACCGAAGTTTGGGGATGCCTGACTAAGACTTTCGTCAAGCATTTTAAGGTAGTGCTTGGGTTTTATGGCACATTTTAACTATGTTAAAATCCCCATGTTCTGTGGATTGTTTTTTATGTACACTGCTGAAATGCAAAGAATAAAGTACAGTAGTATATACCGTATTGGCCCAAATATAAGCCACACTTCGGCCCCCCCCCCAATTCCAACCGTGTAAAGTTAAAGTGTGGCTTATATTTGCGACCTTACGATATCGCTGCTGAAACAGCTGCCCTAGGTACGTGGCCCTGCCTTGCCTTCCAAGGCTCCAAGGGTTGTTGGGGGTGCAGGACAACGGCGCCCATCCCAACCGTGGCTCCCAAGCCTCCCCTATGCCGGCTGAGAGAAGGGGGAAGGGGGAAAGGCCGCGGGCAAAGCGACGCTGCTCCCCACCCCCTGAAAGCAGCCCGGGAGCTTTTTTTCCCCTCCCCCCTCCATTTTAAAGGTGTGGCTTATATTCGGGTGGATTTTATATTCAGGCCAATACAGTAAATATCTTTTTAAAAATAAAAAATAAAGTAAGATCCACTGTGTTCAGTGGGACTTACTCCCTGGTAAGTATGCCTAGGATTGTAGCCCAAGCATACAAGTTTGAAGAGCACAATAAATGCACACAATACAGTGGTGCCTTGGTTCTCAAACACCTTGGTTCTCAAACAACTTGGAACCCAAACACTGCAAACCAGTAGTAGGTGTTCTCGTTTGCAAACATTTTTTGGAAGCCGAACGTGCTCCGTTTTGATTGTTAACCTTCCGATTGGAGTGCCACACTTCCGTTTTGAGTTTTACGCTGAGGTCTGTCTGTGTTTGCTATTTATTTTGTGTTTTTGTTTTTGCGGCTCACTTTTGTTTTGTTTTTGTGACTGTGTCACAAAGAACCTAGTACAGCTGCTGATTGATTGATTGATTGATTGTGTGACTGCAGTACATTGTTTATTGCTTTCATTTTATGGATCGATGGTCTCATTAGATAGCGAAATTCAGGTTAAATTGCTGTTTTAGGGGTTGTTTTTAAAAGTCTAGAATGGATTAATCCATTTCGCATTATGTTCTATAGGAAAGCGTGCCTTGGTTTTGGAACACTTTGGTTTTGGAATGGACTTCCGGAACGGATCAAGTTTGAGAACCAAGGTACCACTGTATTGTGTGCATTGGAGAGGAGGCAGAGTGATGGAGTAGCAATGCAAAGGACTGTCTTGCCCAGAATAATGCAGGTGAGGACCAACCGCTTCCCCCTGCTCTGAGACAGACCTGACAATAAGCTTCTCTTTTCACAAACTCAAAACAGTGCCTGTGGGTAGTTCAGTATTCCTGGACACTCCATTTCTGACTTCGGTTAAGTGACAACGATAATGTCTGCAAATAATCATACCCCTCCCATGTTTCACAAATGGAAACAGGGACATACTTGTAATTCCCCTTGCTCATAACAAGGATCACTGCTCAAGGTTCTGCCACCACCATCATTACAAATTGCTGAAGGCCAGTCTGCTCTGCATGCTGTTTCCGTTTATTCTGTCACAGCCTGTCCTGTACTGGTTTTAAGAGGAGGGATATATGTTCCCCTTTAAAGAAATACTTGAACAGGAAAAAGGGAACATGTGCTCCCTTTCCTCGTTGGACTCCCAAATCTCATCAGCCGCAGGCAGCATGGCGATTGATCAGGGATTATGGGAAATGTAGTCCAACAAAATTTGCAGGGCCATAGGCTGCCTGCCCCAGTTAGAATGTTGGACCAGGACTTGAGAGACTTGTGCTCAAATCCCTTCCTCAGTCATGAAGCTCACTGGGTGACCTTGGGCCAGTCATCAACTCTCAGCCTGACCTGCCTCACAGGGTTGTTGTGAGGATAAAACAGGGTGGAAAGAACCATGCGCATTGCCTTGAGCTCCTTGGAGGAAAGGTGAGGATGAAATCTATCCACCTGGATGGATGGTTGAATGGATGCATGAATAAATGAATGGGCAGAGGGCAAATTCAGGTCTGCTGGGAGAGCTCTACATGATTTGCAATAGGATCAGCAAGGATTTCTGTGTCTAATTGTTTAGCAATACAGTAGCAGCAACAATAATGCTTTTTTAAAAAAAATCTAAATTATGGTAAGCTACTGAAATGAAGAAAGGTTAGCAGAAAGCTAGGAGTAGATTTGTGTGTGAAAGCTCAGTTCTGGTGCTTAAAAAAAAAAAACCCTCCTGGACTGAACAGGTGCTTTGGGTATCCTGCCTCTTACTTCTAATGGTATGTCATTCTGCCTACCCCGAATCTCTATTTTCCGCCTGATTCTGGTTGGTAAGCCTCAGGACTGAGAAATAAAATATCCCCTTCAAGTTTGAAGCCTGGCAGCTCCCGCCTTTAAATGTCCGTGCATATTCATTAACATGACTGTGTACTAAAGGCAAGTTGTATATACAGCACTGTTGCTAAACTACTCCCAGATATTTAAGCTGTCAAAACCCCAGGGTGATAGCTGAGCATGGATGGACGGTGTCTCAGAGTCTGGAATCTCATGTGAACAACGCTGCAACAAGGCATCCCAAAAGGCAAAGCGTGGGGCTGCAATTTACCTGGAACAAAAACCAGAAAGCTGGGTCTGACCCTGATAAATGGGGATATTTAGGCTGCAACCTTGGACACAAATACCTGGAGTAAGTTCATTGAAAACGAGACTTGCCTATGCGTAAACATGCACTAATGGTATATATATATATTTTTATCCCATCCATCCTTCAAGGAGCTTTCCCAGTTTCTCCTCCTAAACGATGTGCCTGGGGTCACCTAGACTGAACTTCATCATGCGTGGTTTGGAAAAGTGGATAGGGAGAAACTTCTCCCTCTCCGGGGGACATCCAATGAAAATTCAGGACAGACCAAAGAAGCAACTTTATCACACAACACACAGTTAAACTATGGAGTTCACTCCCACCAGAAGTCAACATGGAAGGTTTTGAAAGAAGATTAGACAAATTTATGAAGGAGACGGCCATTGATGGCTTATAGCTTCCCTACAAGGATAAACATCTGGTTGTCCACTGTGAGAACAGAATGTTGGACTAGATGGGCTTTGGCTGAATCAAGCAGTGTTCATCTTACTATTACCAAATAATTGGTACCTGGGTCTCCCTGGTCCTTGTCCAACACTCTAACCATGACATCACATATTTGGAGCAAATGAGAAATAAGTTAGCCCTGAAAGCCTGATCCATCGGTTTCATTAGCAGATTTATCGACTAAAGCTTTACCTGATTAATCTATAGGGGCCACCCCACCCCACCCCACCTACAGACTCTTATTGGTTACGGCATGTTTTCTATAATAGGAAGAGGAAAAAGGACATACTAAAGAAAGCTTTTCTAACAATGAATATTAGCTTTTGTAGACTTAATTGTAAGTTACCTTACACTTCAATCAGTATGTCAGAAACTTAACAAGACACCTATACTGAGTGCTTGGCAAAATACAAATGTATTGAAATTTCTTCCCTCCATTCACTGGCTAAAAGGCAGATGATTAATAAGCCAAAAATTCTTTTATCAGCTAACAAGTCATGCCCACCCATTCAATGTAGACAAAGCACTTGCTGTATTTCTTCGGCAAATATTTTGAGGGGAGGGGGAGGGAGGAGCTGGTTTCTGACCTTAAACAACCTTTTTTTAACAATCCAAAGGAAATATCTCATCAAGGTTCTCCCTGCTGGAAGTCCGACTCAGCCACAGGCTCCAGCTTTTGCAATCTTAGCAGGCAAGGCTGTTTTCTCAGTGCTAAGGACTAGCGGCTTCTCAGGTGAAAAAAGTACCGGATTCTTTACACAGCACCCAAATCCTGCACTTACGAAACAAGCACAGTTCCAACTGAGTCATACACAACAAATGTGGCCGACTGCCCATTTTAAAGGACTAATATGAGATTGTAGGGAGCACTAATAGGTTTGCTGCCGGCTTCTGTGAAAAAGCCAATTGTCTAATTTGCCCATAATGGTGCTGTTTATACGGGTAAGGAAGGAAGGAAGATTCCCAGATACATGGAATTTCCGGTCTCATAACAGGAAACCACACCTCTTGCCCAGAAAATAGGGACATGTGTACATGTCTAATTTGACAATTTAATCAAGGGCGTTCATAAAAGATGCCACAAATAAAAGAGGTAGGCAGGGGCAGCAAAATGGCAACAGTTAGGAACATAGGGAGCTGCCTTATACTCTCTCCATTCCAGCTCCATATTGTCCACACTGGCTGGCTGCAACTCTCTGGAGTTTAAGATGGGAAATTTTCCCCAGCCGGATCTAGAGAGGCCAAGGATTTAACCTGGGACCCAAGGCATGCCGAGCTGGTGCTCTACGGCCAATGAGCTACCGCCCTTCCTGCTTGCTTGTGACAAATGAGGAAAGGAATACGGTTTGGAACCTGACATCAGCCCATGCATTTGCTTATCGAGCATAATCACGGCACATAGTTTCTTAGTGCCAGCAGGCAAATGTGCTTGGCTTTTCCCATGACCCCCTGTGTTCGCATGACTTTCCACTTGGCTTAAATCTTTGCCTGTTCTCAGCTCCACATCCCTTGGCCTCCTATTCTCATGTCCTGTTTACTGTCTGTACCTGTTGGTTATCTTTTATGCATGAAGATTCCCTTGTGTATTTAAGGTTTTGCTTTTCAATCTACGTTTAATTTTTGTAAAGGTCAAGTGTTTGTTTCTTATGTATAATTCTTATGTACGTTTCTGTTTGGCAACAACCTGTATTGGGCTGCCTGATTAATAAATTTTAAATTTATGCATGAAACAGAACACCAGTTTATCAGGGAATGAGGGTAATGTAACAATAAAAAGGGAGAGAGAGAGAGGAGAGCCTCACTTGCTTGTGAAGTGCAGCTGTGTTTCTTATTACTCTTGTGACGTTTTAGATCAGAAACGAAATGTGCCAATCTAAACGGGCTAAACATATTCATTATTCGAATGCACATTTCGGTGATGTAACAAACAAATATTCACAGGCTGCCCTCTCCAAGAACCATGTTATTCAGCCTGGAATCTTATACACATTTACCTGGGGGCAAGTTACATTAAACTCAATGGGATTTTATTCTGAGCAGATGTGCATAGGATTGCATTGAAAGACTCTGAAATTATTAGGTTGTGAAGAATGTTAGTCCTGCTCTGAGTAGACCCATGGAAAATAATGAATGTGACTAACTTGGGCCCATTCATTTCAATGGGTCTGCTCTGAATAAGTCTTAGCTCCGGATAAAACTAAATATATGAAAAAATTAAGCCGGGGGCATGCACAATATCATGTGTGACATGCTTTGAGGAGACGAAAGTACAAGAGTGGTGTTCTCTTTTCTTTAACATTTAGTTGTCACACATACCCTCAAACATTTCTCCGATGAAAACAGTGATGTCCTTAATAATAATAATATTATACCCCACACATCTAACTGGGTTGCCCCAGCCACTCTGCGCAGCTTCCAACATATACAAAAACATAGTAAGTAATTAAACATTAAAAGCTTCCCTATACAGGGCTGCCTTCAGGTGTCTTCTAAAGGTTGTATATAGTTACTTATCTCTTTGGCTCGGAGGTCGCATAACTCCATAACTTCCAACATTTCTATAATAAAAATAGGGACATCCTAAGGAAAAGCAGGACATTCCGAGATCAAATCAGAAACTGGGGTGGCTTCTGTAAATCCAGGACAGTCCCTGGAAAATAGGGAGACTTGGAGGGTCTGGTCACATACCTTGTGGTGTGTGACCCTATCCCTGGCAAATTGACCCTATCCCAGCCTCCTGCCCATGGCAGATGGCGCAAACAGAGTTGGCAAAGTAGGCCATGGAGCTTTATGCTGTCGCTGCTGGAAAAGAGGCACCTGTTCTTTTACATTATTATTTATGTAGTTGAGAGTATTTATAACCTGCCTGTTAACTGAAGCCTTTGAGGCACCTAACACTACATTAGAAACACCATAAAATAGACAAGAGTTATAGAGCAAAGGCATACATATTTCAGTTCTCT
Organism: Zootoca vivipara; assembly: GCF_963506605.1. Classification (NCBI taxonomy): domain Eukaryota; kingdom Metazoa; phylum Chordata; class Lepidosauria; order Squamata; family Lacertidae; genus Zootoca; species Zootoca vivipara. The sequence continues at coordinate 22,239,551 of NC_083288.1, read as the reverse complement.
CCTAGTTCTCAGGTGCTCTGGCTGCCACTCTCAACCTCCTGGCCTGGAAGAAGCTGCTAAATTAGCCAGACATCAAGTCCCTCGCAGGCCAGGCCTTCCTCACTGGGCTGCTGCAACTGTCTCTTAAAGCCTTCAGCCCCTGTTCTGGTTAAACAAACCCCTGACTTCTTTCCTAACTTTGTCCGGTCTTTCCGCTCTGTGTGGATAGTGTCATTATACAGTTTAGTCACTAGGTGGAGTTAGTTGTGCCTGTGTGGAATCGAATGTTTCAGACAGCTGCTCTGTTTTTCTTCCGCAAACACAACCAAGTTGTTGTTTAGCTTCTTGACTGCTGTGTCCTCTATGCTTTCCATGACACTACGGACCACTTCACACAATACTAGGAAAACATTTCATATGCTACCAAATACATAGAAACATGAAAATTTGGGGAGGTGGGGCAGCCCAGAGAGATTATGGAAGGCCAAGCGAAGGTCAAAGGCCCATTATCCCCTAGATTCAAACTTATATGTTGTGTGTGAGCATTTGCAGTGGTTACTGTCTTATATAACTCATAACTATGCTACCCTTTATTTAAAAATGAGGGGATTTGTGCTACATATAGGGATTAAATTGTTTCACCAACAGTAGCTCAATGTAGCACACCAAAGAGATGGCCTGAGCTATGGGTGCTCCTGAGACCCAACCTAGACATAATACAAGCAACTAGTGTGGTGTAGTGGTTAGAGTGTTAGACTAGGACTTGGGAGATCTGGGTTCCAGTCCACACACAGCCACAAAGCTCATTGGGTGATCTTTGACCAATCACCACCGTCTCACAGCCTAACCAACCTCACAAGGTTGTTGTGAAGATTAAGTGGGGGAACCCTGAGCTCCTTGGGGGAAAGGTAAGATATAAATGCAATTAATAATGTTGATAATTTAAACAAAACAAATAAACAAACTACATTTGCTGTTTACATGTCTCACATCTAAGCCTCTCTTTATATTTATATATATAAAAGCCATCCCCATTTCAAATTTGAATGGGGCAGACCCATGAATAAACAAGTGTGGTTATCCCCATCAGATCTACTTTGGTCCTGAGGAATAACCGTGTGCAGCCTGGTACACGGAAGGAAACACAAAGGGGGTCGCACATACGAGGGCTGGCTCCAGGTTTAAGTGAAGCCCAGGGAAAGTGGTCTCTAGGGCTCCCCTCTTCTGTCAGTGGGCCCTGGTGGGTTTAACCTGGTGCTCTGGATAGCTGGGTCAAGCCTTCATTTTAATCTCCAATGATACTCCAGAGCAGGGGAAATGTATATGGTGGCTAGACTTGGAGTGCTAGGCTAGAAAAAAAATAGTTAAAGTGTTTCTTGAGACAGGCATTGTCAGTGGGTCTTGCCAGAGTCCTGCTGGAGCCCCAGCAGCTGCCCAAGGACACAGAGGTAAACACACACTTGACACCTGAAGTCACTCTCACGGCTGCAAACGGTCTTTTACTCTCCCTGATGTTCACCAACTCTGCGAATTGAGATGACCTAATGAACAATTAGAGCGGAGGCTTGACAAGAAAAAGAAAAAGGAAAGGGAATGCTTGTTGAACCTTTTGATGCGAGGAAGCAAATTTTTGAAGTGCCTTAACCCTGTTCCTTCCCATAGCTGCCAAGTTATCCCTTTTTCCCTTATGCTGAATAGGCTTCCTCGCGAGAAAAGGGAAAACTTGGCAGCTATGTTCCTTCCCCTACACACAAAATCCCCCCAAAACTGTTTGTGTAAGGAAGAGCATCTATCTTCCAGCCTTACTAGGAAATACCCTAAACCAACGCTCCAAGAAAGGAATATTGTGTGCTGTCTTAATTGTTCACTGTAACAGCATCATGGGGAGTTTATCATAGCAAAAGCAAACAAAACATTCCACAGCTGTTCAGAAGTTATTGTGATATCTGAAAGGTACACCTTCCTTTTCGCGTGAGCTATATCCTCATCCGTGTCTAGTGGAAGACAGTTGGTGTAATTTCTTGATGATTTTTTTGAAAGTCGTGATATCGTAGTAGTAGTAGCAATTGGTAATTATAGAGTTAAATATTATCTCCAGTTATTATGGGTTGGAGCAAAGACTCCACCTTTTAGCTTGTTCTTGTGTTTACATTCATTTTCCTATGTAGTTGTTTATTAGCCCAGGCTTCCTCAAACTCAGCCCTCCAGATGTTTTGAGACTACAGTTCCCATCATCCCTGACCACTGGTCCTGCTAGCAAGGGATCATGGGAGGGCCGAGTTTGAGGAAGCCAGTATCAGTCAGTAAACAGCTTCTTTTTCTGGGCATACAAAGTAAGCAAGCCTGCCTTATATTAAACGAAAATGTAACAACTATTAATATTTTGTAAAACTTGCTTCATATTCAATGACCAAACTGTGAACTTCGTGGCCAGGTGAAGCTCTGAGTTCTAGTCCCCAAAGTTTAATCACTGTACTACACATTTTTTTCTTTTTCTTCCTCCTCCTCCTAAAATCTATTTCTATTTTTATTTACATTATGAAAGTAACTATGGGCATTTTTTAACCATATATTGGTTACAATCTGGCTAGATGAAATAGTTCTGGAGACCAAAAGCAGACCACAGACCATTAACTGGCTATTCCTAAACCAGGCAATGTATTTCCTATTGCCTAGCAAAGCATTCCTGTCAGTGAGTAGGATTCTGTCCCACCTTACTGCCCTCCTACGGAGAGGGCGTGGACAGGGATGATGATGATGAAGAAGAAGAATTAATTAATATGCTGCCCATCTGATTGGGTTGCCCCAGCCATTCTGGGCAGCTTCCAACAAATTATAAACCACAATAAAACATCAAACATTTAAAAACTTCCCTATAAAAACACCCCTTCCAATGTCTTCTAAAAGTCAGATTGTTGTTTATTTCCTTGACATGCATTCAAGACAATGCATCTCTGACTCCCTGTGGCACAGCAGCATAATGCTTACATCGGCATCTGTCCCATGACCAGACCAGAACGAGCACAGAACGTGTTTACAGAATGCAGCCTAGTTGCTTTTTTTGGTCTGGTCTATAGATTCTGTTCTCTTGCATTTAGCAAACAGTTGTATCAACCTTTAAGTCTTCCTGAAAGGGTCCTTGTTGACAAAGCAGTTGCAGATTTCTTAGGAAAAGAAAGACAAAGGGCAAGGTAGCTAGCCTTTGGGGAAACTGGGCTCAGGTGCTGTGCCCTTCCCACCAACTTGCAAGGTAGGAGCCACAGGAAGCTGCCTAATAGCAAATTAGACCATTGGTCCATCTCAATGCTACTGGTTGATTGGTACCTTGATTGGTAGCGGTTCTCCAGTCTTAGAGATGCCTGGAACTGAATTGGTCCTCTCAAAGCATTTGGTCCCCTCAGCTTTGTATTTAACCATTTGCTTGGTAGCCATAGGTGATCAGGAAATCCAACCAGGCGAATGAATGAAATTCCATGAAGGCAAGTGCATAGGCTGGCAGAGAAGGAAAGGGTCAATCCATCCCTCCTTGGTCAGCCACCATGGCAGAAGGCAGGGGTTAGATTGTTTGTTTTAGTAGCCTGCTAAGAGACCACCAGCACGTGGGTGGCGCTGTGGGTTAAACCACAGAACCTAGGGCTTGCCAGTCAGAAGGTCGGCAGTTCGAATCCCCGCAACGGGGTGAGCTCCCGTTGCTCGGGCCCAGCTCCTGCCAACCTAGCAGTTCGAAAGCACGTCAAAGTGCAAGTAGATAAATAGGTACTGCTCCGGTGGGAAGGTAAACGGCGTTTCCGTGTGCTGCTCTGGTTCGCCAGAAATGGCTTAGTCATGCTGGCCACATGACCTGGAAGCTGTACGCTGGCTCCCTCGGCCAATAACGCGAGATGAGCGCCACAACCCCAGAGTCGGTCACGACTGGACCTAATGGTCAGGGGTCCCTTTACCTTTACCTTTAAGAGACTAACAGCATAGCCTGAGGTGTTTCCCCCCACCCCCAGGTAGACTGTGATGGAGGGGGCTTCCTTCCTCTGTAGCCAGCATGGAAATGCAAGTTTCTAGAGGCCAACTGAATTTTGTTGCAGGCTACTAACTTTATGGGCTTATTTACAAGGCAGGCTCTATCTCTGAGCTACAATCCTTTGCTGATTTGGCTAACTTTTTCCCCCCCAACCCTTCACCAGTTTCCCTTTTGCAAGGTGCCTTTCCTCACTTGCTTATGTGCATGAATTGTTTTTAATGGGCAGTTGATTCCAGAGGCAGCATCAAAGGTAGTGAAAGAATGGGATTTCATTTTAAGGCTAAATGTCAAACGGAGTCCCAGAAACTATCTTCAAAACCAAGACTCGGCTTGGAAACATGTTCAATTGCTGCACAGAATTTAAATGCTTAGGCAGGATTAAAAAATAAAAGATATAATATTAATTATATATTAATGAATTACCTATATAGATAGACAGATAAACAAAATTTAATTATTTCCTACTTTTCTGTCATTCAAAGCCACTAGAAATAAAACTAGCTATGTAAAATTTATATAAAAGCAAAACACGCTGGGTAACATCTGGTGTTATTAATATGATGTCTAAGTCTCTGAACTTCATTGATTTCAATGGGTCTGCTCCGAATATGACTGTTAGCTACCACTCATTGGAACAAGATAAAACATGAAACATACCAAGCTCAGTATGTCATGGTAAAGAAAATCAACTTCCATCAAACCTCAAAATCCTGTCTATAAACACCTGAGTTTTGATGTGCGAAGACAGTGCTTGTGAGCATGGACAGAGTGCCTTTCCTCCGCACTATGGAATAACAACAGGCAGCTTTCATGGATCTCGGATTAGGGATCAGAGACAGGATGCTTGTGGGGTAAGCCTAAGTGTTGCATCTTAGTGGTAGAGTATCTCAAGGTTCCAGGTTCAATTCCTGGCCTCTTCCCAGTACAGGTGGCAAAGACTAGCTGCCCATACAGTGTTGACAAGTACAATGTTGACAACACTTGCTAGATGGACCAATGGCCTGACTCGGTATAAGGGAGCCTTTGACGTTCCCACAACTGTTGGTCATTCTTTAATTTTCATTTATTTTAGAAAGCAAAGCCCTTTTGAAAAAGATAATGCCAGGCTCAGCACCAGCCCTAGATCTATGGGGCTGGGTGCAGCTGAGGTGATTCCTCCTTGCCCTTCTGTTTCCAGTGTTAATGATCTACTAACAGACAGAGTAGTAGCCCGGAGGCACACAAACCACACACACTGTTTTCCTTGTTCAAATGTGTTCTTTTGCAGAGAAAGGGTGTCCCCCAAATTCTGCTCCATCTCTCTCTGGTATACATCTCTCTCTGGTATACATTCCCTTCCCTAGCTTACCTTGAAACTGCAGGCTAGAGCACCCCTTCTACACACACACACACACACACACACACACACACAAGTGACAGCAGGGTGGCTAATAATAGCACCCCTGCTAATCCGGAAGGAAGCTGAGGGAGACCGTCAGAGGTCACGGCCATACGATTCTTCTGAAGCTACGTCAAATAATATAATAATACAAATACAAACATGCACACAACAAGCCGCCCGCCCCCGTCTGACCTTTCTGTCTCTGCTGCTGTTTTAGATCTCCCTCTTTCTCTCTCTCACACACACATATCCCTTTATAGGCCGGTGCAATTAAAAACGCATAAATAAAAACACAAAACAACGCGATAAACACACACACACACATCAGTGAGAGGAGGGGAAGCCTAAGATCTGCCCCCCCCCCTCCCGGCACTAGCAGAATTAAAAGAAAGCTGCCCTCCCAGCGATACAGACACAGCTCCGACCCCCCCCTTTTCTTCCTAAGGTTGCGCTTCTGCATCCCCCTCCCCAAGAAGGCCCTGTCAAGAATACCGTTATACAGAACAATAGAAATCACACTACTTACTATGAACAACAACGACGCACACTTAAAATCCTCCCACCCGTTTTTCTTTTCTTTTTTTGCAACTCCATGCCTAAACATCTTTTATTATTATTATCATTACCACTATCATTATTATTTGCTCAAAGCTTTGCCAAGGCTTGAGATGAATGGAGGGGAAATTACCCTGTCTAACCACCACATCTCTCTATCTCTCTCTGTTGACTCCATCGCCAGAGCTATAGATATATACGCGCACATAGGTTTATATAGATATATGCATCTTAGTCTGGCAAAGCCCCGAAGAGTTAAGATGCAAAGTGGGGCTTGGTTGGGGAGGGAGGGAGGGAAGGAAGGAAGGAAGGAAAGAGAGGGTTAGGGAGGGGAGGGATGGAAAAGGTGTCAATACGGACGGAGGGATTGGTTTTTTTTGGGGGGGGGGTTCCTTACCTTGATGCACCGCCACGTTACAGCCATGCCCATCACAGTACACCAGGGGGTTTTCAGCCCAGCCCCGCTCATCAGAACAAACGCAGCAGCCACCCACCATCTCCTTCATTCTTCCATAAGTTTCTTCTGAACTGGTTTCCTCTCACTACCCTCCTGTTTGTTGTCGTTGTGGGTGATGGTTGATGTTGTTGTTTCCAAACACGCAGTCACTCCTCGTCCTTTTTCCCCTTCTTTTATAATCTCCGGGCTTGTTTCTCTCTCTCCTCCCCCCCCTCCACCTCCCCTCCCCAGCTCTCGCTCTCGCTCTCTCGCTCTCTCTCTACCCGATCCGCCTTTCAGAGACAACAATCTTGCTAGGACGGCGGAGGGAAAAAAAGAAGGGGACTCCGGAGCCTCCCCGCAGGACAAAAATGCCACATTGTTATTTGCAAACGGGAGATCGGCGGCATTGCTTGAGCTGAAGCAGACGCGGTTGCTAGTCATACACACAATCACACACACACATGCACACACGCTAGACTCACGCACACACGCACAAAACGTCGCCTTGGCGGCACGCAGCCCACAACCCAGCAATCATGGCTCCACGCGCTTGCAAAGTCTTAGGTTCAGGAACAGCTGCCTCACTTGGGAGGGAGGTATTTTTTTCTGCTTCCTTCCTCCCCACCCCCGCCAGCAACTCCCTTTTGCAATTATTGAAGTGTTCGGGGTCCCCCACCCACACCGCCGCCTTTTCTTCCTTTCCTTTCTCTTCATCCAGGGGAACGGATCTGGCATCTGAAGTGCACGAGCAACATTTCCACCCTCCCTTCTTTTTTTCTTTTCCTTTTTTTTGTCGTTGTTCAATATGGAGCGATCAAGCAAAGGACCAAAAAGGGGGGGGGAATATCTCCCACCACCCCCTTAAATCCTATTATCTGTAACGTTGCCTTCTTTTGACAGATAAGGGTTCCGCCAGCGCCACCCTTCGGCCAGTGAGGAGAACTTGATCCCCCAACAACAAGAGGAGCGTGTGGATTTCGAAACCTACCGGTATATATACTGAAACTTGTCCTCCAGACATCCTTTTATTAGTGTGCGTTCACTGATGATTCAAGCTCATTCTGATATTGGGGCGGTTATACATAAGCCTGCTTTCATTATTGTTTGTGCCCGCAAAAGTTTGAGAGGCGGACATACAAATGCTTCGTTTCCAAGCTGCTTACTGAAATTCTGCAACTTTTTAATACAGTACTGCAAATGTTCTTCCGGTTTATATAGGTTTTGTTATGCTATAGTGCAAAGAAGGCCCCTCCCTCCAGGCAGCAATAATGCAATGATTTTGGAGACACATTGCAGTACAGCTAATGAAATGGAACGTCTTGTGGACAGCCCAGTATAAACTAATGCACTATGACCGTGACAGTGACGTTGCAGAATACACCCCCCCAAAAAAAAACTCCCACAAAAAACACAGTCAAGACTCAAGAGGGACCCTAAAAGGTATAACAAGTTACAGGATTTCAGGAGGAGGTTGCGGGTCGTGCACTGATTTGAAACAAAACTGTATTTTCGACCTGAAACTTCTGCAGGCACTCAAGCAGCACTGAAAACAGGATCACGAGCACAACTCACCCCGGAAGCACAATAAAAAGGACATCTGGAGATTCCGTGAATCTATTTTATGCTCTTCAAAGCAGAGTTGGAGGTAGCCTTGCTGAGTCATTAGGAAAGGGGGGGGAACCCCAAAGAAAGTTTGGTAACACCTTTAGGTCCAACCAACCAAATGGTCACAATGGAAAACCTAATAATTTTCTTACAGCACTGTAACTTTTGGATTATGTTTGAAAGGGACCTGATCGCACTCCTCAGATACCAGAAGCGCTGACAGAAGAGGGCAAGGCCTTGTTCTCAGAGAGCAAGAGTTAGATCTCCAAGGCTTAAGGGACAGGAGGGTAGATTTCAGAAGAACAACAGGAGAAACTTGCTATTCAAGCAAGAATACCAGCAAGCAGAGATCAGCGTGGCCTGAGCTGGATATGAATGCCCTCATAGCTTTGTTCTGGCCTTGAAGAACTGATCTCCCTCTATCTTTTCCCTCCACTCAATTGCCTTTGTGTTTCTTGTCTTTTAAGTTCATAAGACTGATGGCAGGGCCTCTCTCTCTCTCTCTTTCCCCCTCCCTATTCTTGATCCAGGTTGGAGACAATACTTGTCCGAAAAGCAAAGTAAAAAATGCAGTAAATAAAATAAATGGCGAATAGTGTCTGAGCGGTAAGTACAGGTTGACACACTGGAACCACTTACCTAGGCTATGAACACATTAGCAGCTTAAAATACAGCAGGGTCGCTCCCCCATCCTACTGCATTTTAAGTCACATTTGCACATTGCTGTATGCACCAGAGAGGGGCAAAGAGTGTCTTCACTTGAAGCGCATCACCTGTTTCGTTTCTCCATGCCTAAAACTCCCACTGTCTGAAATGTACACACTTAGCTTAACTGCCAAATGAATGTGGCTTAAGTGTTTCTTTTGGGTTGTTAGTATTTTTTTTTAGTGTATTTCTAATCCCTCCTTCCCCCCCCCCCAAGTTTGGATTCAAGGGATACAACACTTAAAACTCTGTAAAGTACAAAGTAATAAAAATGAAAACAGTAATTAAAATGCAGCAGAACACATTCGAAACCAACAGTTCAAATCCAGTTTGCCCTGACCGCAGCCCAGCGATTAGTGTTGGCAGCGCTTTAATTTTCAAAAGCCTGTCTGAATAGGAAGGTCTTAGATTTCCAGTGGAGAGGCTTATTGGGAGGCAATTCCACAACATAGGAGCAGCCACAGAAAAGATTCTCTCGTGTCACCACCAATTATACTTCTGGTGTCGATGGGACCAAGAGGATCTTAGCACCTGGGCAATACGTCAGGTAGCCTGGGCCCAAACCAGATACAGTAGAGCTTTATAGGTCATAAGGTATTGAAGCTCATTTGAGGGAAAACAGCAAACAGCAGGAGCCTTTCTCAAGGAGCTGCAGGATAGCTCGGCATCGTGGGTAATGTTATGCGTACACAGATTCAAAAGCCAGCAGTGGGAGCACACTGGAGCCAAAGTAAACAGTAATATGCACACAACCTTAATTATACCGAGTGTAGGCCCACAATGAAATTAATGGGCCTTAGTTAGTCATGTCTATTAATTTCAATGGGTTTATTAGGAGTATGACTAACCTTGGATACCACCCAGTGATTCTCTCTTTGGGGACAGGCCCAAGCAATTCTCATGCTTGTGGTTCAAAATGCAGGTGGCCTGCCTCTAGCTCTGAAGAATGAACCTGGGGGCAGAATCCACCACAAAGCTCCCTTGAGCAAACGTCATCATTGAATGCAGGGGAACTTCCCTTAACACTTCAAGAAGAGACCTGCCGAGCCAGACCAATGGCCCTTCCAACCCATCACCTTGCTTCCGACACTGGCCAATCAGAAGCCTGGGGTGGGGTACTAGGTATACTGCCTCTGAATGTGGAAACTCCATTCAACTGCTTGCATGGCTGTTGCCAAATGATAGATTCGCCCTCAATTTGTCTAATGGCCTTGGAAATACATCTAAACTCATGGCCATCACCACCTCAGTGGGGCAGAAAATTAACTCCACCAGTCGGTGGGTGCCTCGGTGCCGGGGCTGGTGGCGTTTACCACTCTGCTGACTTAATGTAAAGGTAGTAGAGCTTTTGACTTACATGCAGAAGATATTAGATGGTGGGGATGGGAATGCCGCTTACCCAAGAGCTTGGACAGCTGTTGTCAGTTGGAGCAGGCCAGAAGCCCATTATCTCAAAGCTGCAGCACTAGTACAAAGAAGGAAAATGAGAGGCGATATATGGTCAGCTGTTCCTGAGACTTATGCATCATAACGAGCAGCCTGGTACATTTGTATTTACAATTCAGGACACATTCCTGCATTGGCATTGCAGGGGGTAGGACTAGATGTCCTTTGGTGTCCCTTCCAACTTTACAATTCTATGCTTCTATACATCCACACTATACATTGATAGTGCTATGATACCGCTTTAAACAGCCATGGCTATCCCACCAAATAATTATGGGAACTGTAGTTTGTTAAGGGTGCTACCAGTTGTGAGGAGATCCCTATTTCGTTCACTGAGTTGCGGCTCCCACTGTTCCCTGTGAAGGGGGACTGCCAGTCCCTCCAGTACATACCTGAACTAAAATAATAACACACTTGCTGGGGATTGTAATATTATTATTTTTATCAATCTGGGGGGGGGGGATTGTTGTCTTTTGTGTACATCTCAAGGTGGCTAGTAAAATCATACTACCCCGTATATTCCGGTGTATAAGATGACTGGGCGTATAAGACGACCCCCAAGTTTTCCAGTTAAAATATAGAGTTTGGGATATACTCGCAGTATAAGAAATACGACCCGGCGTATAAGACGACCCCCGACTTTTGAGAAGATTTTCCTGGGTTAAAAAGTAGTCTTATACGCAGGAATATACAGTACTTCAACAAAACAGCAGTTAAGCAAGTAAACTGAAGAAATTAAAAATGCAAGCCAGTGTAATTAAAAGGGAGGACTAGCTATCACTTAAAAAAAAAAGCCATCAACATTAATAGCCCAAGAGAACAGGTGGACTTTGCAAGGCACCTAAAAGATACAGGGGAACATGTCTAAGAAGTGTGACCCATAATTCAGGCCTTGTCAGTGAAAAGGCCCTGTTTGGTTGTCACCTGCCTAACTCCTGAAAAGTGAGTGCACCTGTCAAACAGCCTTTTAAAAGATTCAGTCGGCAAGGAAGTTCATGTGGGAGAACTTGTGGAAGTACCACATTTCTCTTTTCCCCTCCCTCCCTTCCTCCAGAGGAACAGGCTGAGTTAACAACCTGTCAAGCAGATGGAAGTAACCAACCACCCTACGGGAAGGATGTCAGCAACTAATTTTAGTTGCTCGGCCAGTGCTATTTTTCTAGAAAAAGTGGTGCTGGAACTCACCATGTTCTCTTATAATTAATGGCAGTCGCGCCCAACTGAGTTCCAGCGAGTTCCATCTAGAGGGGGGGGAGCCCTCGGCTTGGACCTTAGTTCAGAGTCAATTAACTGTTTACATTTGAATTGACTGGTTCAATTAAAATGCATTTGCTTGTGACTAGTTCTGCATAAAAAGTGTTACTTGATTGGGGGGGTGACGTGTGAATGTGTCACAGTAGACACCGCCTTAACGAGGATTTCCCTCCGCTGTGAGCAAGAAAAGGAAATGCCTTCTCTAAACTGAGAGTCCCATTTTCAGGTGAGCTTCAATGAAAACCAATGTACAAAAATTATTTACTTCCCCGTTAATTTGGAACACCTTTTCGATCAACCAAAAAGTTACACTTGCTTGTTAGGGGAACCTACAGGCTTCCAGATGTTCTTTAGCCCCCACCAGCATGGCCAATGGTCAAGAATGTTGTTGGGGAGATGTAGTTCAACATCTGGAGGGACACAGCTTCCTCTTCCCTGCTACAAAACTGGAAGATCCTTGCTGTAGAGGCTGGTACTATTGGCAGAGGTGAATTTTTAGGGGAGTGCGATTGGTTTGTCCGCACTCGGTGCCAAGCCAATAGGGCGCCGCAGCGAGCTCTGCAACAATGACAAACAGCAGAAAGCATGCAGTAGTGTGTGTGTGTGTGCGCGCGCGCCAAATTTTGATGTCATTGCCGAAATTTTAAAGCCCAAGGTACATCACTGGCTATTGCTGAGTTTTAGGGCTGACATTTGATTTGACATTTGATCCTCATGTCTCAGTTCCTCACATCACCAACACTCTTCATCAGTGTTTCCCAAGCTTCTGATAGTTCAAGTTCACATTCTTACCACCCCAAAAAATTAACATCGAAAGATGACAGGGGAATAGGTTCCTTATTTCCTTATTTATGGAAGGGTTCCTAATTTGTAACTCTGCTTACTTGAGAGTTAACCCCATTGAATTCAACAGGACTTCTTAACAGTCATGGTTAGGGTTATGCTGTAAATAAGGGAATAAGGAGCACTGTGGCTAGGCCTTTGATGACTAGCAGATCTCTCTCTGTGTGGACAGATTCCCTCAAAAAGCATTTACGTTGATGTGAAAGTTCTGTCGGCAGCATCATGTTCACAATAGACCAATTCACACACATACACATCATCATTTGGTATCACAGTCATCAAGGGGTCAATGTGAGCCAGGCCAACGTTGCGGTGGAAACTGTGGAATGTGGACTCCAAAGCCCTACTGTTTCATTCCTATTGTGCGGCAATATCAATGCGGCCCATTCCTACTGTTTCGGTAAGCTTCTGCCATGCGACAGTAGCATCCTCCTTAGGTGAGCCGCAAAGGCTGTCTGCGGCATAGACAACCAGCCTCCCCACCCCTTTACCCCACAACCCTGTCTTCTTAAGGCTCCTTCTGTGCTCACATCACAGAGGAGAACCCTCCCCAAACAGCCCAATAATCAGTAGTTTAGGACCTTTTATGCTGCACCTGTTCAAGCGTCACATCAAGGGAAGAGAAGCCAGAAGCTGCCTGCTGGGACCCTGTCTCCTTTTTATTACATTCCTTTGAAAGTTGCAAGGGCAGACAATATGCTCGCCACATTGGTGGAAGCTCACTCAGCCTTGCTGCATTCTGGGGAGGGGGGGGAACGGAGGGGGGCGGGGAGAGAGGAAACTTTCAATTTTATCATCTGTATTCTGTTGCCAAGTTTCAAAAGGCGGGTGTGTATCCAGTACTCTCTGTTCACACGTGTGTGTCTTTGTCTTTATATATAGCCAATTAAATATACCGGTATATATATATATATTGACTTTTAAAAGTTGTATGCGGCTGCTGCACAAAAAGTGAGGGGGGGGGAGGGAAAGCCAGGATTCAAGAGAAGTGCTTTCTCTACTTGGCTGCATGAAAAGACACTTGGACTTGAACTGCAAGGCTGAGCTTGCTTTTAAAGGATTAAGTTCCCATTTACATAACTCGCCCCTGTGGTGAAGGAAGGACAGAAGAGAGGGGAAAGTATGTGGCAGGCAGGGAAGCGGGCAGGGGGAGTCAAGGCGATGACAACAGGAGAAAAATGCTTGGGGGGGGGGAAGCTTGAGGCCAGTGGATATACTCAGGGCACCCACAGCAGCATTAAATGTCTGCATCAAGGGACTCTCAGTTCTGCGCTAAGAAAAGATGGATTCTGCAATATGTATATATCATGCACATGTGTGTGTTGCTTCCCCTCCTGCCTATAATCTTGCTCTGCAATTTATTTATTTATTTTATTTACCGCTGCAGCCTTATAACCCTCCTTACCTGGGAATGAATAATAATAATAATAATAATAATAATAATAATAATAATAATTTACTATTTATACCCCACCCATTTGGCTGAGTTTCCCCAGCCACTCTGGGCGGCTTCCAACCGAATATTAAAAACAATACAGCATCAATCAAACATTAAACATTAAAAACTTCCCTAAACAGGGCTGCCTTCAGTTGTCTTTTAAAAGTAAAATAGTCGCTTATTGCCTTGACATATGCTGGGAGGGCGTTCCACAGGGCAGGTGCCACTACCTGTAACCTCACTTCTCGCAATGAGGGAACCGCCAGAAGGCCCTCGATGCTGGATCTCAGTGTCCGGGCTGAATGATGGGGGTGGAGACGCTCCTTCAGGTATACAGGACCGAGGCCGTTTAGGGCTTTAAAGGTCAGTACCAACACTTTGGATTGTGCTCGGAAACATACTGGGAGCCAGTGTAGATCTCTCAGGACCGGTGTTATGTGGTCCCGGCGGCCACTCCCAGTCACTAGTCTAGCTGCCGCATTCTGGATTAATTGCAGTTGCCAGGTCACCTTCAAAGGTAGCCCCAGGGAGAGTGCATTGCAGTAGTCCAAGCGGGAGATAACCAGAGCATGCACCACTCTGGCGAGACAGTCTGCGGGCAGGTAGGGTCTCAGCCTGCGTACCAGATGGAGCTGGTAGACAGCCGCTCTGGACACAGAATTAACCTGTGCCTCCATGGACAGCTGTGAGTCCAAAATGAGCTCTGCTTAACTCAAGGATACACTTTTGAGTTGACATCAGAGGTCTGCTCCGTATGTCATCTGATCAGTTTTTTGCAGGCTGTAATAGAAAAGAGAAATCAGAGGCAGATTTAATGCAGTGCGATCAGTTCCGGCGTACCGGAGGCTGAGCTTAGGGGGTGCCATAGGGCGGCACAACTATGACATAGTGAACTGAGCAGAACAGAAGTCGAACAGCAAGGCAGGGACCCCAAATTCTGGCCTTGCACAGGGTGCCGCTGAATTTTTTTTAAAAAAACCGAACCAAAGTCTGCCCCTGTTGTCGGCATTCCTGTGTATACACTTAGCACGTAACAAATTGTGTGTTTTATTTTATTTTAATAACAGTCACTCAATGGAATGCAATACTTTTGTATTGTGAGGAGTTAGCGGTGTACCGTGGTACCTCGGTTTACGAACACAATTGGTTCCAGAAGTCTGTTCATAAACTGAAGCGTTCATAAACTGAAGCGAACTTTCCCATTGAAAGTAATGGAAAGTAGATTAATCCGTTCCAGACGGGTCTGCGGAGTACTCAACCTGAAGCATACTTAACCCGAAGCATGGGTGTAATTGGTTCCGGAAGTCTGTTCATAAGCTGAAGCGTTCATAAACGGAAGCGAACTTTCCCATTGAAAGTACAGTAATACCTCGGGTTACGAACGCGATCCGTTCCGGATCGCAGTTCGTAACCCGAATAGTTCGTAAACCGAACGCGATGGGCAGCGCCATCTTGCGCATGCGCAGACCGCCCGCGCGCCGCTTCTGCGCACACGCGCACGGCGAAAACACTTCCGGGTTTGTGCAGTTCGTAACCCAAACTGTTCGCAAACCGAGGTGTTCGTAACCCGAGGTACGACTGTAATGGAAAGTGAATTAATCCGTTCCAGATGGGTCCGCGGCGTTCGTAAACTGAAAATTCGTAAACCGAGGTGTTCATAAACCGAGGTTCCACTGTACAGCAATGGTTCCTCTCCTGCCCAGACCTTCTGTTTTGGGGTCTGGGACCCATTCATAATTAGCTGGTGGCATCTCTTACCTTGTGCTCAGGTACCTGCTGAAAAGAGTCACCTTATCTATTGCTTAGCCAGGAGCAGCTCTTGCCAGGTGTGCAAGGTCAGTTATGTAATTCCTGAGAATGTGTATGTCTGCAAGATATAAAAAGGGCTTGGAGATTCCGCCACACGAATCTCGCCGTTGTTTGAGACGGTGGAAAGTGCTTCGTACTGGCCATTGCAGCTGCTCAGCAGTTGCTGTTCAGAGGTGTTCCCAGTGACTGAAGGGATGTAACCTGCCTGTCCTTTTTCATTTGCTTTGCCTTTTGTTCCTTGTAAATAAAGTCTGTTTATCCAGGAAAAGGCCCAGCACACTCTTTGCCTTGCCCAAGTTCAAAAAGAACCTCTGCCCTTGGCAGAACACTGGTTGTAGCGCTGGGGGCCCAGACAGAGGGGGGGGGCGCATATGGGCCACTTGGCCCAGGCCTCCGATTCCAAAGGGGGCCTCGGTAAGCATATTCACAATCAGTAAAATGAAATATTTTCCATTTTCTCTTTATATGCAGATACGGTTCAAGCCTTGAAATAAAATTATTTGTCAGCATAACTTTTGTGAAAATTAATTATATACTTACTTATTTATAAAACTTCAGTGATCCCCAGGGTGAAAAAAAGGGGGGGCACATTATCTACCTGGCCCGGGCCTCTGCCTGGCTCTGCAAGGGCCTGCCCTTGGACTGCTAGAAATCTTATTCAGCAACTTCTAATGTTTTAGCAGCAATTGCCCACAAATCTCCAGGCATGACACCACAGCCATAGGGACTAGAATCTTGATAAGAAAGAAAAGAAAGGAAGCTGTGAACCTCAGGAAAAGGAATTGTGTACTTCCATAGTGTGACATAAGACACAACTTTTCCTATTCAGTGCACTGTGGGATTCTGTGTTTTCAAAAGGTTCCCAGCAAGAAGAAAAAATGTGACTTTCTCTTGTTCTACCTGGCATGAAAAATTAGGTGCCACCCAAAATTAGGTGGGACAGGTATGTGGAACACAGTCATCCTGGATAAGAAGTCAACTTTTGCACCAGAACTCTTTACACACAGTGACAGCTGTTGATCTGCAATAGCAAGTATGCAAAAGCTTGATGGGGGGTATCCAATAATGGGACAAACAAATGCAAAAAGCTCATACACAGGGCTGATTCACTAACCACTGCAAAATCAACATTATGAGGATCTCAGGTAACTTCTTTCTCCCACACAGCTTCCTTCCTTTTTTATTGAAAAGAAAAGGCAAGTTTCTATCCCTCAAGGCTCCAATAAGACTTGGTTTTCAGATAACACCTTTTTTGTTTGCTTGCACAACAATAGGAAACCATGCTATAGTTTTATTTCTCCCAGAGCAAAATCCAAGCAACTGCAAAAGAAAAGGAAGGAAGTCAAATTCTCGCCCCCTCATAGTGTGATGAAGGGTTGGAGCAGGTCAGCATACAGAAAGAAGGCAAATGTCACATTTTAAGTGCGGCGAAAGAGATTCCAACACACATTCTTCTGACAAACATGTGCTCAAACCACTTCCACTACACTTAAAATGTGATGCTTGGCTTTCACACTGTAAGTTCACTCCGTGTTAATTGGCACTGTGTTTACTGACACATTAATACGGCAAATCATCATTTCAATGTTAACGCCTTTGCAGACTGCAAAAGCCCATTTTGAAGGTACCATTTTGAAGATCTCCCTAGAAAAGTCCCACTTGCAATGTACTTCTATAAAAGACAATGTCAAGCATCCTATCCCCCTCCTCCAACTCTCTGTCACACTGCAGTGTGACCAAGAAGCAGAACACAGGACAAGAGGCGTGCAGAAAGGTGGTGGTTTTCAGCTTTTGATGTTACTTTTTCATCACATTGGGAATAGAGACTATAGTACAGTAACAAACCAGCTCAGCAGTGGCTTAAATAGAGACCTCTCCATTTTCAAAACAAATGAAAACAGTACGCTGCCTTGTATTGAGTCACAACATTGCTCCATCTAACTCAGCATTTTCTACACTGACTGAGGCAACACCTCTTCCATCTCTAAGGGGAGACGCCAGGCACTGAGCAGAGGACTCTTAAATTGGCAACCCAGAAAGATGCTAAATTCTGTGAGGCTTAAGCATACACTTAGGCGGAGTAAGTTCTATTGAATTTGTGGGGCATGACTTCTGAGTAAACATGCATAGGATCATGCCATTTAACTTTCTTTTAACTGCCGCACTGATGGAACATGTACGGTATACAAATGCATGTGAAACAGGCTCAACAGCCACTTTTCTGAAAGAAAAGCAGCTTCGCGAAGGAGTCATTTTGAGCAGAGAAGCAGCAGAAAGAGGTGGTGCTTAACCCTTCCCCTGAAAAGCTACGCTGCCCAAGTTGCTTCTTCTCCCACTGGAGTCCCCAAGGCAGGCAGACAAGATGTGCCTGGATACTTTGGGGGGAAAGCAGCTTGGTAGGGTGAAAATGGAGGAGAAAATAACTGGTTGAGGAAATTTTTTAGCACCCCATCCCCACCCTCTGTTTCTATGCCCAAAACAGGCCCCCCTCTGAGGCTGTGTTAATTTGGAAAAGTTGCCATAGGGACTGAGCTACACATATTTGCATGTGATGTGAATTATGACCTCAATTATTTGGTTCCATCAGATCTGGCAGAGGGAAGTCAGGCAGACTAGGTGCTTCTGTGCACAGCAGTGGATCCCTTTCAAAGCCTCCCATTCCAGAGACTACTTCATGCCAGCCCCACCAATTCACCAAGGCCAAACGATGAATCACGGATTCTGCTTTTGGTTGATGAATCATACCGTTAACCTGTTAAAGCTTGCAGCGCTTAAAAAATGTATCCCGATCGTCATCGTGTACGTAAGAGTCATACAAGCTGGGTCTAAAACAGATCTTTTTTTTATTTAAATAAAAATAAAAATGCAATTGAAATTTATAAATCGATTGCTTCCACAATTCAAAAACAAACAGCATATCAAAAACCCAGCTAAACCACACTATGTATCACTAAGAGCACAGAAATGTTACCACCAGAAAAGATGGTGGAGATCTGCATAAAAAAGTGCGTGTGCTGTTTTATATCTGTGGATGCAAATTTACAAATAATTACTATAATTTAAATAGAAATATAATACATCTCACCGGAGATGGTTGTAACCAGATGTCTTCTGCTGATCATATGCTGCTGGCTGCGGATGGGGAATTTTAAGGAACTTGCAGGCTCCCTTCTTAGGCTTCATTCTCTTTAAACCAGACATGAATTGGGACAGCCCTACAGCTACAACAGGCCTTCAAATACAGGGCTGGTTTTTTTCCTGACAGTAGCAGAACTCCAAAACTGCATTACAGACAGAGAGAATGTGGGTGGGTTGGTGGGACTAGGATAATTACAGAGAAGTAAGGTTCATAACATCACAGATAGTTCCAATCTTTCTAAATCAGAATCAACATTCCAATAACTTGTTTTATTTTATTTTTGCCACTTCTGCATTATTTAGGGGAACCTCTAAAATTAAAATTTGGAACAACACAGCAAGGGATTTGGAACAACTTAGCACCTTCAAATTTGGAACCAAGCGGGTGGCGCTGTGGTCTAAACCACGGAGCCTCTTGGGCTTGCCGATCAGAAGGTCGGCGGTTCAAATCCCCGCGACGGGGTGAGCTCCCGTTGCTCGGTTCCAGCTCCTGCCAACCTAGCAGTTCGAAAGCACACCAAAAAGTGCAAGTAGATAAATAGGTACCACTCCGGCGGCAAGGAAAACTGTGTTTCCGTGCACTGCTCTGGTTTCTCCAGAAGCGGCTTAGTCATGCTGGCCACATGACCCAGAAAAACTGTCTACGGACAAATGCTGGCTCCCTCGGCCTGTAAAGCGAGATGAGCGACTGGACTTAACTGTCAGGGGACCTTTACCTTTTAGATGTAAATTTAAAAATGATTGCTATAAAGGAAGCATCTCATCACAGTAGGAAGGACTGTGACCAGGTGACCTTCTCTGGACCTAGTCTCCAGGTGCCATGAATATGTAACTTCTGTGTCTCTGCTCTCCCCTCTTCTAGGTGACCTTTAAATCAGACTTGCTCCAAGCAGCCTTTCAAATAGAGAACTGTAAAGTAGGGAACACTGGCCACCTTAATGAATGGGCCCTCAGTGGGCACTTTGTCTAGGAAGCAGGCCCCGGTGAGAAACAACCACCAAGTCTTCTCGACACGACATTCCCAACACTCGGATATATTCCAATAAATTCTATTCAGTCCCTGTCTATGAGGGGTAAGATTACCATGGTGGCTGGTGGAGCAGAGTGCAGGGAGCCCAAACAACAGGTAGAAGCACAGGCAATGACAGGCAGGACCAGCATTGGCTACACCTTTAAAGCACATCCCATCTGAAGCATGTTCTTTCCCTCAAAGAATTCTGGGCACTGTAGTTTACCCCTCACAGAGTGATACTTCCCAGCATCCCTTCACAAACTACTGTTCCCAGCATTCTTTGAGGGGTGAAATGTGCTTTGAATGTGCTTTGACGGTATCTAGTGTGCATGGTGTCCTAATTCTAGCTTTGTTCCCTGTTGTGTTCCACAACAACAAGCAGCCCAAGCCTGTAAGAAAGGAGGCTCCATTTGCCCTAATAGACCAGCCTCACTGGCAAGATATTCCTTCTCCCTCTGCTGATGTGGCAATTGTGCAGGTTGATGGGTGATGAGCATCAGCAGGAAGGCATAGGAGTTTTGGTGGTGCAGGATGAGGGCAAAGTGAAAACCAGCCTCATTTCTCAGCTCCTTTCCATTTCCTCGAATCCACCCAGCTCTTGCAAGTTCTCGGCAAGTAAAAAAGAAACAGGAAAAGATCAGTGGCTTAGAGGTTTTGTGTGCATATGTGTATATATGTGTTTGTGTTCAAAGAGTCTGAAGTCTCAGAAAGAGCATCCTGTCTCAGAGTGTGGTTGCGGAGGTGGGCAGAACGACGAAGAGGGGATGTGGTCAAGCCGTGGGGTGGTTGAGAGCTACCTCTTGAAGAGGAAGCGTTGATGAAATGAAACTTCATCAAAGAGCTTCTGATTTGCCAGATTCCCAAGGTTTAACTTTAAAAATAAAATGCTAGCTAGATGCCTGTTGGCATCAATGCAAGAGGAAGGCATGGGAAAGACTCAATGGCAGAGTATTAATCCAGATTTAATCTCTAGGTAGAGTTGGGAATAACTCCTGGTTTGCTGCTGTGGAATCAATATACTGTAGACAAGAGGTTTAATGCCTCTCTCAAGACAAATCTAAAAAAATGTAGTATAAACACCGACAACTGGGAAACACTGGCCTGCGAGCGCTCCAATTGGAGAACAGCCTTTACCAAAGGTGTCATGGGCTTTGAAGACGCTCGAACTCAGGACGAAAGGGAGAAATGTGCTAAGAGGAAGGCACACTTGGCAAATGGAAAACAATCTTACTCGGCTACAAGTGATCGCCAAAGAAGAAGAGATGGTGGACCGGCTCCCTCAATGCCGTGTTTCTCTGAAAATAAGCCATACCCCGAAAATAAGCCATAGTGATAGGCAGTTTAACCTTGTAGGTTAAACTGTACTATACTTAATTTTTTTTAAAAAAAGACACCCCCTGAAAATAAGCCACCGTGGGGTTTTTTTGAGGAAAAATAAATATAAGACGGTTTCTTATTTTTGGAGAAACACGGTATAAGCTCCTAAGGTCTGCATATTGCAGGGACCCCCCTGACACACTGTACATGCATCCCTCTTTCACCAAATGAGATGCCCAAAGAGTGGATCAGTGCCATGCCCCACCTACAACATTGCCTCCCAGAGCAGAATTTCACTTTTCTCCATAGGAATACACTGCAACCGCCAAAAGCTGGGGTTTCCACTGGAATAGTACCTAAGTCTGCCAACCTGCCTGGCAGCCCGTGGGGTTAGAAGGGAAAGGATGTGTCCCTTCTCACCTGTGCCCCCTGCATTGCAGCCAGTTTAGTTGTTTCTCAGAGAACACAGAGGGAGACAGAACCAGCCAAGTGCAGAGCCCCGCCCCTTCATCTGCATAGCTCCACCCCGATTCCTCAAAATGGTACTGAAAAACAATTATTATTTGTCCTATAATGATAGTCTGTGCAAAAACAATGCATTTTGGTAGACGACAACCTTCTGGGCTGTTTTTCTTTCTTTCTTTTAATGCTTTGAACTTTTTTATTAAGAACAAAAATGGTCAAACAAACATCACATCACAACAAAGCATGTCCCATCAAGAAATATACAATACATGATGAGTGTTTTAATCTGGTTTTAGTTCATTGCCGATTTTAACTTTTTTAAAATAGTTGCTTTAAACTGGGGTTTTTTAAATTAATTTGTAAGCTTATTTGAGCTTTCTTACAAATTTTATTGAAGCAAATAAATATCATAGACCTTCATTTCTTTTGAAGAAGAGTAGGCTATTAAGGTTGCAATCCTATACACCCTCTTGCCTTTGGGAGTTCTTTTGGGTAGCCATGTATACAGACTGGTAAACAACTGTTTGACTTTTAGAAGACACCTGAAGGCAGTTCAGGGAAGTTTTTAAGGGTTGATGTTTTATTATGCTTTTAATGTTGCTGTTGTCGTAATTATACGCTTGTACTGCAAATTACAACAATTTCAAAGTGTTCAGAGCACTCCGCATGCAATCATCTCAGCAATCATCACAACAGCCCTGTACGGTAGACCAATACTGCTAAGCACCGTGCGCCACATCCTGCAGATGGAGAACTGGAGTGGAGAGAGGAGTAGACGGTAGCTCTCCTGAGTCTACCTACCTAGTGCCAGTTCATGTCTGGGATGTGAGATCCTGAGGTCCTGGAAGCCAAAAATAGGTTGCTAGTTGAGTTGTTAAAGCCCAGAAACTCCATGCTACTCGTTTCATGAATTGGACCAGCTACCCTGTTTCCCCTATTTTAAGACGTAGTCATAAAATAAGCCATAGCAGGATTTTTAAGCATTCAAGGAATATAAGCCATACCCTGAAAATAAGACATAGTGATAGGTGCAGCAGCAATGCTGGCTGTGGCAGGAGGAGGAGGAGGAGGAAAATAAGACACCACCTGAAAATAAGCCATAGTGTGTGTGTGTTTTTTTGAGGAAAAAATAAATATAAGATGGTGTCTTATTTTCGGAGAAACACGGTAGATAGGTAGAGCTGGGGGGTCTCAACACATGGATGAGATGTTGCTGGTTGGGAATAAGGTTTTCGAATTGTTAGGCACTGGGGAACACCTTGGAACATGGTGAGTCTTGTTCCTCTTGAACTGCGTTGGAGTCAGAGGTACAGTACTTAATATCAAAAAGGTTGTAAATCACCCTTTTGTGAAACTGATTTCTGGGGGGAGGCCAGCCAGAGGTGGGGAACACCCAGTTCAAGATGGCTCACCTTTAAGGAATGTGGTTATAAATGTTCTAGGTGACCTAAATGGGGATAAGGTTGAGCTTGGCAAGGAGCAAAACGAAAACAGATGCAATGTATTTGCTAACCGTCTTGGTAGGCCAGCTGAGCGCTTGGTGCTAAACGAGGACGTAGATAGAGATGTTGATTGAGAGAATCAAGAGGATGCAGTTATCCATGGAGAGAAGGTCTATATAGTGAGGACTGGGAAGGGCATTCGGGGAGAATGTTGCTCTAGATGTCAAAGAGAATCCAAAGAAGAAAACTTAAGAGGCCTTTCCAGGGGTGCACCACCCCTGGTGAGCATCCCAGGGGGTGGCACGGCGATGTAACCCCCACCCCCGGGACGACACCCAGGGCGGACCGCACCCACCTTGCTCCACCTCTGGCAAGATCAGGCCTGATCCATGCACCAGTTCCATGGTTGTACAGACAGCTGAACGCCATGGAACTAAGCCAGCACTGGATCTGCTGGACCCTAAACTGGTCTCACTGGTCTCACTAGATCTAGTGCTGGCTTAGTCCTGCCCCCTTCCCACCCTTGAAATGCCCAATTTCAGGACTTTCCACTGTGGTCTCTATTGGCAGGGATACCACTAGTGGAACTCCGGGCCACATGTTCAGAAGACGGAAGCGGTAAGTGGGCAGCAGTCAATAGAGTAGGGTGGGGGAAGAGTCTCTGCTCAATCCAAACATCCCATAGGATGTAAAGCAGGTTTGGGTTGCTCTGTCCATCTTGAATGGTGTCCAGAACCAGGAATAACGAAAGAATGATTGAGAATCATGACCATGGTGTTATCAGATCACATCAGGATTGGTTTATTTTGTATCCGTCCCCAAATAAGAATCATAGAATCATAGAGTTGGAAGAGACCACAAGGGCCATCCAGTCCAACCCCCTGCCAAGCAGGAAACACCATCAAAGCATTCTTGACATATGCCTGTCAAGCCTCTGCTTAAAGACCTCCAAAGAAGGAGACTCCACCACACTCCTTGGTAGCAAATTCCACTGCCGAACAGCTCTTACTGTCAGGAAGTTCTTCCTAATGTTTAGGTGGAATCTTCTTTCTTGTAGTTTGAATCAATTTTTTAAAAAAAAGGGAACTGCATATCCACATAAAGTTGAAGAAAATGAAAATGAACTTTACACGGACTCGAACAAAGCTATATATAAAAGCATAAAGCAACTTGACATTCTAAATTCTGCTGGTGACACACAGCTTCTTCTTTAAAGATTGTCCAATCTACTATCAAACTCAGTCTATGCGTAAGTGGGAATTTGCCCAGAAAGTCCAGCACAGTCACATCTGATTTCAAAAGAGGAAACTTGCTTTAAAATTAAAAGGAAGCTGAAAATATGAGTCGGCAAGACTCTCCAGGGTGCTTGGAGTTAGTTAAAATGATGGTCACAGAAGCTAAAATAGCATGAAGTTCACATATTAAAACAGGCACAAATAAGTTCAAGAGGATGTCGGTATGGCTAATGAGCAGAGTCAAGATGAAAGGCTAGAAGTCTTCCTTTAAAAATAGGTTGCCCCAAATTAAAGAACAAAAAAAAGGCACAAATTCTGGTAAGCAATGAAGCAGGCAAGTTGGAAGATGTCATCAAATTCTGCAATACGGGAAAACCCAAGCAGACCACAACGAAATCTAAAAGGATCTCTCGAAACTGGATGAATGGGCAACAAAATGCCAAATGAAGAATCAAATAAATAAGTGTAAAGTGATGCACACTGGGGCAAATAATTCTGGGTTGGATTCAGCTCCCATTGAAAAGTTGCTCATCATGACCCCACTAATTACAATGGGACTAAGTCCATCTAACTTTCCCTGGATCCAGCAAATATGCTGATAGGGTCTGAACTGGCAGTGGGAACTCAAGAAAAGCATCTTGGGGTCAGGTGGGTTGATGGATAACTGAACGAAAACATCAACTCAGTGTGCAGTACAGTAAAGGGAAATTCCATTCTAGGGGTTATTTAAAAAGGGAAGGAAATTAAAGCTATCTGCATTGCAAACCCTATTAGCAAGCTGGAACAGAACTGACTGAACAGCTCAGCTGGCCTGCTTTTATAAGCAGCCGGCTGACAACATTGTAACAACAACAACCCAGGGTTTCCCGCCTAAATTAACTGACGTGGACCTGAGTGAAAACTATATACAGTGGTACCTCGGTTTATGAACACAATTGGTTCCGGAAGTCTGTTCATAAACTGAAGCGTTCATAAACTGAAGCGAACTTTCCCATTGAAAGTAATGGAAAGTGGATTAATCCGTTCCAGACGGTCCGCGGAGTAACCGTTCATAAACTGAAGCGAACTTTTCCATTGAAAGTAATGGAAAGTGGATTAATCCGTTCCAGACGGGTCCGTGAAGTACTTAAACTGAAGCATTCATAAACTGAAACATGGGTGTAATTGGTTCCGGAAGTCTGTTCATAAACTGAAGCGTTCATAAACTGAAGCGAACTTTCCCATTAAAAGTAATGGAAAGTGAATTAATCCGTTCCAGATGGGTCCGCGGCGTTCATAAACCGAAAATTCATAAACCGAGGTGTTCATAAACCGAGGTTTCACTGTACACTATACCCCTGCTGGCCAGGGTGAGAACTTCAATACAGTCATACCTCGGGTTAAGTACACTTCAGTTTGAGTACTTTCAGTTTAAGTACTGAGCGGACCCAGAAGTGTTTACTTCTGGGTTCTGCTGTGCGCGCATGCGCAGAAGCGACTTGCGCGGTTCGCGCATGCGTGGAAGCACTCTATCAGCGCTCGGATTAAGTACTTTTCGGGGTGCAAATGGCACCCCGGAACCAATTAAGTACTTAACCCAAGGTACCACTGAAAGGAAAAAAATTATCATCTAAAATAATGTCTTATTTATTTTATAGTACAGTACATTGATTATTGCCTTTATTTTATGGATCAATGGTCTCGTTAGACAGTAAAATTCGTGTTAAATTGCTGTTTTGGTTTTTTTCCATAATCTGGAACAGATTCATCCCCTTTCCATTACTTTCAATGGGAAAGTTTGCTTCAGGTTAAGTACGCTTCAGGTTATGTACGGACTTCTGGAACCAATTAAGTACTTAACCTGAGGTACCACTGTACATAACACTTTTGGGCCCCCAATGTTTTTTTTTAGGGGGTGGGCCCCTTCAATGTTCAGAGGGCGTTTGGCCCCACCCCGACTCCTTGTGACATCACATGACGTCAGGACATGGCGCAACGTCGCATGCGCAACATCAGGCCCCCTCCAACATCTTGAGAAGTTGGCGCCTCTGGTTCCCAGAATTCTTTGGGGAAAACCATGTCAGTTTAAGGGGGGGGGATCATAGATCTTTCAATGTATGGTGCGAATGTGGCCCTCCCAGTTAACAGAGGTAAACATAAACAAAGCAACCTTTGGCCCACCCTGTTTTGGAATCCGCCATACTGCAGATTCTGAAATGGACAATTGCTCCAATCCAGGTCACGATCCGTCTGGTTTGGTCGAAGTGACACGTGTGCCTCTGGCCTCCCAACATCTCGACGCTGCTCCACACACATTCCCATCTGTTGCTTGAGGTAGCCGACCCAACTCTGCCTTAATTGTAGGGCTGCCCCTGCTCCCCGGCCCCCTCACCATTTCACTTGCTGCTGTTCCTCCTCACCCCATGACTCACCAGAAATTTAGCAGTTAGTTAGAGCATGTTACTTCCACTTGTACAGTCATGTGTGACTAATTTCTGACTAATAGGTTTTTCTGTCTCCCAGGAGACGCTAAGTTTCTAGAGCTTTCAGGTTACCCATTTCGCACTGACTGAGCAGCTGTGACAGAAGGGGGAGAGTCCCTGAAAATGGCTGTGGTGAGGGGTGAGAGAGAGGGGCTGTTTCTCTGATTCGTAGGCTCCCTCCTGCCATTCCCCACCCCACCCCACGAGCTGTTATTTCGGTTTTGGCCATGATGCTTTAATCTCTCATGGGAAGTTGTAGTCCCAAACCTCCGGGTGGGGACCAGGTCGAGGAAGCCCTGAACACTCCTCCAATCCTTTATCCTGAGTGTTCATAGGACAAGAAAGGCATGAAAGCAGCAGAGAGGTTTCTGAATTTCAAAGCTAAGCAGTTGCGGGCAAATCAGTCAATGAAAAATGCATTTGTTAAACAAGACAGCTGTGACAAAGAAGGGCAATTCGTCACCAATGGAAACGAAAATCCAATACACAACATAATCTTTTATATATATATATTTAAAAAATGAAAGCCATTGCTGCTCTGCTTGGAGTGTTCCATCAGTGGTGGAGCCTGAGAGGAGGTGTGCTAAGTGGTGTCAGGGCCACAATGGATTGATGGGGTACCAAATCCCCTGTTCCCCCAAACTCCTTTTAAATAGGTTTGGAGCTGCATCGAAACTTGAGTTGAGGGCCCCCGTTCCCTCCAATGGGGCACTGGATGTGGCAGCGACATCTTCTCACAGAAACCAATGGAACAAGTTCATCATGCCTTACCTGAAATGCCATTGATTGTCCCCCGGTTATTTGGGGAGGGATTTGTAATAAAATGGTATATGTGGTAGAGGTGCCTCTGGGTAAGAAACCTGAAAGAATTCATAAGGATGGGTGTGGGGGGGGTTTGAGGAATTATTCTGAATGGAAGTTTTCTTTTTAAGGCTTCCGTTTTTGCCCAGGTGGCGCTGTGGGTTAAACCACTGAGCCTAGGGCTTGCTGATCAGAAGGTCGGCGGTTCGAATCCCTGTGACGGGGTGAGCTCCCGTTGCTTGGTCCCAGCTCCTGCCAACCTAGCAGTTCAAAAGCACGTCAAAAATGCAAGTAGATAAATAGGGACCGCTACAGCGGGAAGGTAAACGGCATTTCCGTGTGCTGCTCTGATTCGCCAGAAGCGGCTTTGTCATGACCTGGAAGCTGTACGCCGGTTCCCTCGGCCAATAATGCGAGATGAGCACGCAACCCCAGAGTCGGTCATGACTGGACCTAATGGTCAGGGGTCCCTTTACCTTTACCTTTTGCTTTTCATTTAATTGATGACAAGGGATAAAAATCCTTCCAGACCCCTCTGAAGTGCACTGTATAATACTGTAAAGTATAAAAAAGGAGAACCCTGTGAAAGTTTTTTTTCCATTTGGAAGCTACAACTATCAGTCACAAAACTACACACACACACACCCCTGATGGAAAGCATGCATAGAAATTTATTAATTTATGCAGGTGCCGCCTCTGTCTTTGTGTCCCTCTAATTTGTTCCCAAAACTCTAGGAAGAGCTTGATTGTGTTCAGCTACTTTAGAGCACATCCACTTCGCTTCTGGCAAGCCCTGAATTTAAATTGTTCTCATGTGTTTTAT
The DNA here is from genome assembly GCF_963506605.1 of Zootoca vivipara. Classification (NCBI taxonomy): domain Eukaryota; kingdom Metazoa; phylum Chordata; class Lepidosauria; order Squamata; family Lacertidae; genus Zootoca; species Zootoca vivipara. The sequence goes on along the minus strand of NC_083288.1, from coordinate 22,211,387 downwards.
TATTATATGTATTTATTATGAGCTACCTTGGGCTCCCTTTGGGGAGAAAGGGCAGGTTATGAATTAGGAATAATCAGTATTTTTATTTGGTGGGGGATATACTTTTAAGACCTCATTTATGTGCATTCAAACTTTTGTGTGCATGGGTAATTATGGAAACAGGGCCATTCTATTTCATTCACAGGTTCTCTCTCTGTACATCAAGTTTGTTTCCAAAATATGAGCGCAAAGGGAAAGAACGTATGAATACCGTGTTTCCCCCTTTTTAATACGTAGCCATAAAGTAAGCCATGGCAGCATTTTTTAGGAGTTGCTATATCTAAGACACCCCCCGAAAATAAGACATACCTCTCATACCGTGTACAGCGAGACCGCCGAGCGCCCCAGCCAGCCAGCGGAACCCAGCCAGCCAGCGGGGCCTGGAACCAGCTGCTGCAGCGGCAAACCACCTGCCGGAACAGGCGGCTGCAGAGTGGAGCGCTCCGCAGCGCCGAGCACTCAGAGCGCACAGCAGTGCCGAGCGGAGCGCCCAGCCACCCGCCTGGCCTCTTCCTGGCCCAGCCGAGGAGGCCTGCCGCCCCGCCGCCAGAACAGGCGGCTGCAGAGTGGAGCGCTCCGCAGCGGCGAGCGCTCAGAGCTCACAGCAGTGCCGGGCGGAGCGCCCAGCCAGCGGCCTGGCCTCTTCCTGGCCCGGCCAAGGAGGCCTGCCGCCCCGCCGCCGGAACAGGCGGCTGCAGAGTGGAGCGTTCCGCAGCGCCGAGCGCTCGGAACGTCCAGCAGCACCAGGCGGAGTGCCGAGCCAGAGCGGCAAGGCAGAGCGCATGGCCCAAGGCAGAGTGGCGGCGGGAGCCCCGCTGTCCCTGCCAGGGTGACGGGCGGCGGCGGGAGCCCTGCTGGCCCCTTCCGCGCCGCCGGAACATTGTGGGCCGCATGGCCCAAGGCAGAGCGGCGGTGGGAGGCCCGCGGGTCCTTCCGCGGCGCCAGGGCACGAACGGCAGCGGAAGCGCTGCTGGCCCCTTCCGCCCCGCCGGAGCGGCGTGGGCTGCATGGCCTGCCGCCGGAATTTTGTGGGCAGGAAGCGGGAGGCAGGCAGGCGGGCTGGGCGATGGGCCCGTGGCTGCGCTCGGCGGGGCCAGTAGTGAGCTCAACGCTGGCCTGCGCTGGCCTGCGCCAGGGGCTCTGGCTCAGTCCGTTGCCGGCGCACGCCGCCTCGTCGTGGCCAGGATCTGGGTCATGGTTGGGTGAGTTCCCTCCCCTCCCATAGCGGCACCCGGGACAAGGCTGCCTCTGAGCATGCACAGAGAGACACCCCCTTCACATCCCCCCCGCCAGTCCAGTGCCGGGGAAAAGGGGTCTTGGAAAGCCGGGGTGGGTTTATAGCTGGGGATGGGGTGGTCTCTAAGCATGCACAAAGTGCCTCCCTCACCGCTACCTTTGCTCTTTTTTCCGTGTCTCTTTTTAAAAGAAGTTGCTCCCCAGGGTGGGTCCATAATAAAAATCGTAATAAAAAATTAAGACATCCCCTGAAAATAAGACACCTTGTGTTTTTTTGAGAAAAAAAAGTTATAAGACGGTGTCTTAAAAAGGGGGAAACACGGTATTAGCCACTGGCATCCGACCATTATTGTCTACTTACATTATTGTCTAAGCTGGCTGGCAGTGGCTCTGTAGGGTTTAAGACAGGGGTCTCTCTCAGCCCAACCTCGATGTGCCAGAAATCGAACCCGAGTCTTGCAAGCAAAGCAGATGCTCTACTACCGAGCTACAACTCTTCTATCTAATGTGCATTGGCTGGGAAAAGGCCCTGACTGTCTGGAACGGCTGCTACATTGAAGAGTAAACAGCCTAGACCTAGACAGATCAGTCATCTGGCTGGATACCAAATGGCTTTCTAAATGAGTCCCACTCATTCCACCACATTACAAGGTTGTGGGAGTAGGCTGTGGTTAGTCAGTGTCAAGGGAAGTCACTCGGCACACACTGGCTGCTTTTCCTATTACTTCGCTGTGTTCTCCGAAAGCTGACCACAAATACAGAAGCGGCTCTGAGGAGCTCAGAGAGCCAAAACTCTGAAATTGTTGGCATCCGTCTGTCTCAAGAGTCAATGGGGGTGAAGCCAAACTGTTGTGTTAGCAGCACCAAAGTGACCTCCCCAGGATGTCACCCCCCCCCTCTCAGCCTCGCTGGTGTGGTCCAAAGGAAAGCGCAGCAATACGTTTGGCACCCAGGAGTTGCTGAAAGCAGGCGTACAAGGCACCATCCAACCATCTTAGGGACTCCACTTCTTAGCATAGGTGCCAACCCCCTGGGGTCAGGCCCGTCTTGCCCATTGGGTCTACTGGCACGGAGCACCAGGGCGCTGGGCGCTCAGGTGGCACTCAGGGGTGCCCCGGCAAGTGGAGGAGCTGCGCGGCAGCCTCCCTTGTCCCTTCTGCACACCCGCCAGCTGCGTCGCTCAGGGGAGAGCAGGGAGGTAAGCGAGGCAGAGCAGGCACTAGGACCTGTGTTTCATTGGAAGAGGCAACGCCACACAGGAGCGGCTCTACCAATTAAACACAGTGCCAGGGTCATCCCTGCTGGCGGGAAGGCTCCGTGGCGCCCATCTGGCCTCCGCTGCCGGCGGGAGGGCTCCAGTCTGCAGGAGGACCTTCGTAAGCCCTCTGGCAATCCGGGGCTCTTCCCGCTGCCCCCGTGGCACCCATCTGGCCTCCACTGCCAGCGGGAGGGCTCCGGACTGCAGGAGGGCCTTCGTAATCCCTCCGGCAGTCCGGGGCTCTCCCTGCTGGCTCCACGGGGGGGGGGAGCTGACCTCCTTCCCACCCTTGGGATCCTGAGCAAGCCCAGGGCTTGAGGCTGCCCGTCGCCTGCCCTTCCTCGTTGTGGCCAGGGCACAGCAGGTAATTCCTCCCAGAGCTGAGTCCCCGTCCCTGCACTCTGACTCGGAGTCGGGAGCCGTACAGGCTGGAGGGAAAGGGGGGGGCGCCGGAGAAATTTTTGCACCACGGCGCTGGATACCCTTAAGACGGTCCTGCTTGGGTCTTAGGTGCCTGAGCATCCACAGAATTCCCCATGAAGGCGCCGGGCACCCACAGCCCTGGGCACCCACGGGCCAAGCTGGCACTCCTGCGTCTTAGCTTTTTCTTCTCTCAAAGATGTCCCACAAAGCAGTGGAGGTTTAGGATGAGAGTTTTCCTTCTCCTATAAATGAGCTACCTTCCCATGTTAACAAGACCCATCTGAAATTAAGCCCTTGATATCAGGTACCAACTGGGTTGGGACCATCAATTGGAACATATGTAGTAAGAGAACAAGCATTAAGTAGCTTTCAGAGCAGTGAGTAGCTAACCCGTGGTCCTCCCAGGTGTTGCTGGACTACAACTCCCATCATCTGTGACCACTGGCCGTGCTGATGGGGTTGATGGGAGTTGGAGTCCGAAACCGTCTGTAAGGCCACCAGATAGCGACCCCTACTTCCGACAACAGGGACAGGCTTTTTCTTAAAAAGGACCACCGTAAGTGGTGTATGCTGAGAAAGGCAGATGATTTTGTGGTGGGAAAGTGACCTCTAGTGGCCAGATCAGAGAGCTACAGGTCTTCATAGACATTGCAGTCTTTGATTCCTTCAACATTGCCCCCAATTATCATTCAGGCTGCAATCCTATTTCAGGGGTAAGCTGTGGGGGTGCCCTCCATATTTTATGGACAATGAACTCCATCAGCCTCAACCACGATGGCCTACGGGCAAGGATGATAGGAGTTACAGTCCAAAACTTTAGGAGGTTAACATGTTGTGAGTGTCATGCAAAAAGCAAAAATGAAATGGGGGTGGGGTGGGGTGAAGCAGACAGTGATGATAATCTGAAAGCAAAATAGTTACAGTCAGTGCTTTTTTTCTTTAAAAAAATGTTTAGGGGTACTCTAATCTTCCTACTGTTATAAGAATTTTGAGGTTATATATATATATATATATATATATATATATATATATATATATGTTATATATATATATATATATGTGTGTGTGTTATATATATATATATATATATATATATATATATATATATATATATGTTCATAAAACATGTACATGAATGTACAGAAACATGTCTGAAGCAGCACAGGAAGACAGGCCTGAATGACACCATTTTGACTCTCTCTCTCTGACCAGGTGTTCCTCTGCAAGGAAGAAGGGGGGTGGGGGGAACCTTCTCATTGTCTCAGGAATTAAAGTGATAATCCCTGGCATCCTGATACCTGGGTACCAGACAAAAGGGTGTGATTAACTTGGCTGGGAAACAGGGAAATGTAAATATCTCTCTTTTGTTGATTAGGTTTTGGGGGCAGGGTCCAGGATGCTCAGATTACTGCCACCAGACCTCCCCTTTCATGATGTACCTATGATGAATCTAGGGAGAGGGGTCTTGGGCTACACCCCTTCTGTGACATATGGATGATGCTTTTGGGGGGTGGGCTGAAACCAATTTCAAATTTCTTTTTAAGGGCAAGACACCTTTGTTTGGGGTTCCTTCCTTGTTCTCCTGCGTGAGAGGAAGGACCCTGTTGCAACAGTGAAAATAAAAGTGCCTTGCTTCGTACGTCCTGGTTTGGTCTCTGTTATTTGGTGGGCAGGAGACGCTTAAATTCGTCTGCTTGCCTGGATCCTTGGGCTCTCCCTGGGTCAGGATCCATTTCTCTGGGTTCATAGGAACCAGCTTAAATTTTACTTCACTACTCATATTGAAATACTGCCCCTCAATGAGACCAAACTTAGATTCACAAAATGTTACTTTAGGAGTATGTGTACCCCTGCATCCCCCCAGAAAAAAAGCACTGGTTACAGTGAACAATTAATAGGGCAGGATTGGTGAAAGCTAGTTGGTAACCCAACTAGCCATAGCTGCCAAGTTATCCCTTTTTTAAAGGGATTTTCCCTTATGCTGAATAGGCTTCCTCGCGAGAAAAGGGAAAACTTGGCAGCTATGCCAACTAGCACATGTAGAGGAGTAACATTTCAATTCATGCCACAGGTGACCGAATTGAATTGCCTGATAACTTGTAACTCAGCAGTTGTTCACACTAAAGTTTCCCTTTGTTTAAGGATATTCACCTTCAAGCTAGTTTCAAGAGCATCTTGAAATTCTCTCCTACTAGCTTTTGGGTAGCGCCATTTCCCACGTCATTCTTGTGCTTTTGGGTAGCGCCATTTCCCACGTCATTTACTCTTCTGCCTAAAAGAGTGACCTGCTTGTTGTTGCTAAGTAGCTGTGGGGGGCGCTGTCTGTATGTAGGAGCCTACAAGTAGGAAAAGTCACTGACCAGGATGAATTGTCATGTACACCCCAGCCCTGAATTAACGGGCTAGCCTCTTATTCTGTGATATAGTTGATCATGCACCCTTGAATGAAGGCGCAATAGGTTGTTGGGCATAACATCACAACGATGTAAGGGTACAAGGTACTACTAACTACCGGTAAAACATGTCCTTCTAGTGGTGCAAAGATAAAAAAAAATCATCTTCTGAGCCCCTCCTTTGTGTGCCTCCTCCTCAAGAGGTCTGGAGGGTGGCAACACGAGAATGGGCCATCTCTGCAGTGCCTCCCTGTCTGTGGAATGCTGTCCCCAGGGAAGTTCGTCTGGCACCTTCATTATACACCTTTAGGTGCCAGGCAAAAACGTTCCATTTTAACCAGGCCTTTGGTTGATCTGATTGACATCCTATGCCCTTTTAAAAGGTGGCTCTTTTTTGAGGGGTGGGGTGTGTTATTGGGTGGTTGCTTTTATTTTGATTATATATATTGTGGGTTTTTATGTTGATCTTTTCTGTGAACTGCCCTGAGGCCTTCGGGTATAGGGCAGTATATAAATTCAATAAATAAAATAAAAAACATGAGCACATTTGAAAAGCTAAGCAGGATACAGCACGGTTTCAAAATTGGATGGAGGACGCAAGTTGAGATACCTGCATTGCAGGGGGTTGGACTAGATGACCCTCAGGATCCCAGTTCTATGATTCCATGATCCCTATGGTGAAAGGGCCAGGAGGAGTTCTTGCCCCTGATCAGGCAGTGTGGTGTAATGGTCAGGGTGTTGACCTAGGACCTGGGAGACCGTGGTTCAAATTCCCACTCAGCCACAGGAGCCAACTCCTAGGGGCCAAGGTCCCTTCGACTCCCCCAATTAAAATATTTGAGGGGCCTGCCCTCCCAAAGTTGATGGGCGAATGTGCACTGCATCTTGTGATCGATTATGTGAGGCGGTGCTTCCCTGCCCCGCTCCCCAATATTTTATTCAAGTTGGCACCCCTGCACTCAGCCAGATAGCTAAATGGGTAAGCAAGGGCTAGGTACAATCTCTCAGCCTAGCCTACCTCACAGGGCTGTTGTGGGGATTCAGTGAGGAGTGCGGGAACATGAACTGTACACCATCACCTTTGAGCTCCTTGGAGAAAAATGTGGGGTAAAAATGAATTTTGAGGTCACATATAAAAATTAAATGTTCATAACTGTACAGTATATATATAAACCACATGCCTGAAACAGTACAGGAAGACAGTCCTGGAACCATTTTGACTCTCCCAAACTGACCAAATGTTTCTCTGCGGGGGTGGGTGGGTGGGGAAAACTCCTCATTGTCTCTCTCTCTGTGCTCACAAATCCTGCCTTAAGGGCACATTTAAGGTGTGAATAGGGTGAGCCTGTGAGCCTGTCCTGACTCAGGAACTAAGTATTTATCAATTACAAAAGGACTGGCCAGATCCCCCCCCCCTGTGATCCAATTAACAGGTAGCTGACACAAAATACAAAAATTCCTTCCAGCAGCACCTTGGAGACCAACTAAGTTTGTCATAGGTATGAGCTTTCATGTGCATGCACACTTCTTCAGATACACTTATCTGAAGAAGTGTGCATGCACACGAAAGCTTATCTGAAGAAGTGTGCATGCACGCGAAAGCTCATACCTATGACAAACTTAGTTGGTCTCTAAGGTGCTGCTGGAAGGAATTTTTGTATTTTGTTTCGACTACGTCAGAAAAACACGGCTACCTACCTGTAACAGGTAGCTGACATACATGGGAAAAACAACGGATGCCCCTTTCTTGTGATGTATGATGATGGGGCAGGTCTTGAGTTTGACATGGGCAAATTCAAAAGTCTATATAGGGGCTGGCACACCTTTGGGAAGGGGTTCTTTTCTCCTGTGTGAGAGAGAACACCCTGTTGCAACAGTCAATAAAGATCAAGCTTAGTAGCAGCTTTGCTTCTCAATATTCTCTGGTTGGCCTCTGTTATTTTCTCCTACTGATGGAGAACCTAAAAAGGACTCTTGTGTACCCCATAAGGGAATAAGGGCATATTTTGTTTATAACAAATGCAATCGACCAACAAATCAATCATCAACTGATCAGCCCAGTTGTTTTGAAAAGTTGAGGACTCTTGAATGGAGCAGCTCTCCCCCTGGCGTCTAGGGGGATAAATGTATCAGGATCCAAGAAGGGTTTTTATTTAAAGCAGATTTTCCAGCTGCGCAAAATCCCCGCACTAAAAGGGGGGGCGGGAAGGCAAACAAACAAAAAGTGTGCTTTGCTCCTTGGCTACACCCTGAATCTGCGTTGGCTTCTCCATGGGAATCAATAGTTCTAAAGCACTATATACGGTGATGACACACTTACTTCTGAGTCTGCCTAAGCTCAGTAACTAAGAGGCACAAAACCAGGAGTAATTTAAAGGTATTTTTTAAAAAAGATGCGATGCAGAGATGAAGGCGAAGAAGAGGAAGTTCTGGCCCAAGAGAAGAAGTTGTTTTAAAATGGTTTAAAATGGTTCGGGCAGTTTGCTTTAAGCGTGAAAACTGAACGCTGTCTGCCCTCGACCAACAAATCAATCATCAACTGATCAGCCCAGTTGTTTTGAAAAGTTGAGGACTCTTGAATGGAGCAGCTCTCCCCCTGGCGTCTAGGGGGATTATCCGCCCTCACCCCTCCCCTCAGGTGGGCGAGGTTTGCGACACCGTGCGGGGCTTACCTGGCTGGTGACGCCTACCTGGCTGCGTCGGGCCTATGACCTGCCACCCGGCCAGTAAAGACAAAGGGCACCTGGCCGGTGGGGGCGGGAGTAAGGCCAAAGAAAAGGGACAGGAGCACCGTGGGGAAGCCTCTTTGTCCTTCTTCCTGTTCCAGTCAAGGCTCTCTCCTGGATCGTCGCTGGATTCCACAGGGCTTGAGGTAGGCCTCCTTGTCCTTATGAGGGTTTTTTGGTTACTTTAATTGTCCTGAGAGGACTGTGTTTTGCCCCCCCCCCCCAGCCGAACTGAGGGCCTTGCAGCCCTGGGGATTGGGAGGGTTACGATGGGAAGCCCTGGATCGGGATCGGCGGTGTCTGCGGCCGCGGCTTGGGGCCCGGGCGACATGGGGGTTGCGCCGCTTCGCGCCCCCCCTGTTGTTTTTGCTAGGAGGCCTCGGCCTCGCTGCATGGGGGGTGCCTGCTGCTTCGTCCGGCTCCCCCCCCCAGCATCGTTTTTTGGGCCTGCTACCGGGCCGCATGGGGGGGTGCCTGCCACTTCGCGCGGCCTCCTCCCCCCCCCGAGCGTCTTTTCGCCGGGAGGCCTCCCTTTCGCGGGGGCCTCCTGGCTGCCGAAATGCGGCCGCGGCTTGGTGCCGGGCCGCACGGGGGGGTGCCTGCCGCTTCGCGCGGCCTCCGCTCCCCCCCCCGGAGCGTTGTTTCGCCGGGAGGCCTCCCTATCGCGGGGGCCTCCTGGCTGCCAAAATGCGGCCGCGGCTTGGTGCCGGGCCGCATGGGGGGGTGCCTGCCGCTTCGCGCGGCCTCCTCTCTCTCCCCCCCCCGGAGCGTTGTTTAGCCGGGAGGCCTCCCTTTCGCGGGGGCCTCCTGGCTGCCAAATGCGGCCGCGGCTTGGTGCCGGGCCGCATGGGGGGGTGCCTGCCGCTTTGCGCGGCCTCCCCCCCCCACGGAGCGTCTTTAGCCGGGAGGCCTCCCTTTCGCGGGGGCCTCCTGGCTGCCAAATGCGGCCGCGGCTTGGTGCCGGGCCGCATGGGGGGGTGCCTGCCGCTTTGCGCGGCCTCCCCCCCCCCACGGAGCGTCTTTCGCCGGGAGGCCTCCCTATCGCGGGGGCCTCCTGGCTGCCGAAATGCGGCCGCGGCTTGGTGCCGGGCCGCACGGGGGGGTGCCTGCCGCTTTGCGCGGCCTCCTCTCCCCCCCCGAGCGTTGTTTAGCCGGGAGGCCTCCCTTTCGCGGGGGCCTCCTGGCTGCCAAATGCGGCCGCGGCTTGGTGCCGGGCCGCATGGGGGGGTGCCTGCCGCTTTGCGCGGCCTCCTCCCCCCCCACGGAGCGTCTTTCGCCGGGAGGCCTCCCTATCGCGGGGGCCTCCCGGCTGCCGAAATGCGGCCGCGGCTTGGTGCCGGGCCGCACGGGGGGGTGCCTGCCGCTTCGCGCGGCCTCCTCTCCCCCCCCCCGGAGCGTTGTTTCGCCGGGAGGCCTCCCTTTCGCGGGGGCCTCCTGGCTGCCAAAATGCGGCCGCGGCTTGGTGCCGGGCCGCATGGGGGGGTGCCTGCCGCTTCGCGGGGCCTCCTCCCCCCGAGCATCGTCTCGCCGGGAGGCCTCCCTTTCGCGGGGCCTCCTGGCTACCGAAATGTGGCTGCGGCTTGGTGCCGGGCCGCATGGGGGGGTGGCCTGCCGCTTCGCGCGGCCTCCCTCCCCTGGCCTGGCGCCCACTGAGCTGATGTCCAGGGGTTAAGAGTCTCGGAGGGTAGGCTCTTCAGGAGCGCTGTTTCTTTCGCCGGGAGGCCTCGACCGTCGCCGGGGCCCCCTGGCCGCAACCAAAGAAAAAACAAATAACAAACAAACAAACAAACAAGCAGCACAGGGCAGCAGTGCAATTGGCGATAAAACAGAAGGTGGTTGTTCATGCCCACCCAGGGGCAGAGGTGGGCAGGATTCCGGAATTGCAGGGGGTTGGGCTAGATGACCCCCAGGGTTCCTTCCAACCTTACAATTCTCATTAGCAAGGAGTGAAACCGATGGGAATACAGGCAAAATCCGAAGAGCCCAACGACCTTTTCCGAGAAGCAACCTTTCCAACGTTGCATCATGGCGGTGCTAGGGCCGGTTGGGATGTCCTTCCCGGGTCCAAAAAGGGCATGTGGCGTTTATTGTGATTCACTTGGCATGAATTAACCTTTTTTATTCTCTTCACACAGTTTAGCGTGCGTGCGCGCAGTTAGGTTGGCTGGTTCTGTCCTGAGTAGGTGATCGGTCAGACAAATAGCTAATCATATCACATACCATTTGAAAAAGAGAGAGAGAGTGAGAGAGAGAGAGAGAGAGAGAGAGAGAGGTTTATAAACAAACAAATAATTCAAGTTTGTTTAGAGCAGCTTAGACGCCCCTTTATCCTTTAGGTTGCAGGTCATGGCCAACGGAAGAGAGGAGAGTTCCCCCCCTCGTCCAGCTGAGTGCGCCTCCAGGGCCTCAGCAAGGGGCACTCCTAGCAACGCGGTTAAAGCAGCCAAGAAAATTAAAAAAAGGGCGTTATCGTCAGGCAGGAAGGTCCCTCCCATGAAATTAGTACTCCCTAAGAAAAAGGTTAGAGTAGATCAATTGGACGGTCCCTCCACCTCGGAGGCTAGGCTCTACCGGGCCTCCCCTAAGGTGATAAGATGTGTGTCACCACCTGAGTTGGTTTCAGAGAGCGATGCTTCATGGGCCAGTGTCGACGAGCTGCAGGAATTAAGGCGAAAAAACCGTATCCTGCAGCGTCGGCTGGATAAGGCTAGGGATAGGTCTGGATCCCCTCATAGACGCTCGCGCGTAGGGAGGCGTAAGCACAGGCGCAGGTCACCGGTTTCCAGCTCGACGGACAGCTCCTCCAGCCCCGATTTGCACAGGACACGACGCGGGAAGAAGAGGTCGCGCAGTTCTAGGAAGCATGGGCGCAGGCGCCAGAGGGATTCTTCGGATTCCTCCGACTTGTCGGGTACGTATGACTCCTCCAGCGGTGAGTCTGATGAGGAGCGTTGCAAGGGCTTCTGGGTCACAAATAGCAAGGCTCCCGGATTGCCGAGCTGGATCTGGGAACGGCGCACACGGCGTCACCGCCGCGCCTTTGGGGCCAAGGAGCCGTGTGGTGAAGATGGATTGGATGCAAAAGGGAAGGTACGGGCATCCAACTTTAAGCGGGCAGATCAGCCACCCGGTATTAGGCTAAAAAAGAAGCTGCGCAACAGCATATTAAATGGGGAATTCGTCGATATGTTTTCTCTCCTTTCACCAGCATATGTCTGTAGCTCAAAATACAAGCCAAAATTACAAAAAAAGAAGGATAAGGTCGAGGTGGACAGGACCTTTGATAATTGGCTAGTCGCCTATGCTTCTTATATGGGGTTAGTGGCTGCCGCTTACCCCGACCGGGCTTGGCATCTGGCTAATTACTTGGGGATCATCCTGAAGGCCAGGAAGATGGCGGGGGACAGTGCTGCCTTGGAGTATGATGAGGAATTTCGGGGACGGGCGGCCGCGGATCCCAAGGCACGCTGGGACATAAAAGATGCAGACATTTGGTCGGAAGTAGTGGCTCCCCATTTCCGTAAACAGCCTCATGGGGACAAATCAGGAAAACCCCCCTCAAAAATGCGGAGGGTGGTTACATCTGCGTGCTGGGAGTACAACAATGGGCAGTGTAGCAGGGATAGTTGCCGCTTTGACCACGCGTGCGAGCGTTGTGGCGGTTCACACCCACGTGCTAAGTGTTTTCGTGCCAGGCTGCCTTTTCGTGGCTTTCGGAAGACGGGTTCAGGGAGCACATTCAGTGACGCTAAAAGAGATTCAGGAGCCTCCACCTCAGGAACCCAACAGGCTAAGGCCAGCTCTAAGAAGTGAGGTTTTCTCCACCCTGGCCCCGACCCCGGTTTCCTTGGCAGCAATGTTACCTTTCCTGCAAGCTTATCCCAACAGGACGGCGGCCACCTACCTGGAAGCCGGATTTCGCCACGGTTTTCGCATTCCAATTTCCAGTCCACCGGTATCTAGAACCCCTCCCAATCAGAAGGCAGTAAGGGAAATGCCCTTGGTTGTGGCCAACAAAATCGAGAAGGAGCTGCGTCTGGGCAGGATAGCGGGCCCTTTTCCTGCCCCCCCGTTTAAAAAATTTATAGTTTCCCCGCTGGGCATAGTGCCCAAGAAAACCCCGGGTGAGTTCCGCATGATTCACAATTTGTCTTATCCTAGGGGTGGGTCTGTAAATGCTGCCATACCACGGGAATATTGCTCGGTAAAATATGCGTCTTTGGATGTGGCTATTAAAATGATTAGAGAACTGGGCCCGGGGGCCCTATTAGCAAAATGTGATATTGAGTCAGCCTTCCGGCTGCTACCAGTTCACCCAGAGGATTTTTGGCTCTTGGGATTTAAATTCAATAACAGCTGGTTCTTTGATAAGGCCATGCCTATGGGATGTTCTGTGGCCTGTGCGGCCTTCGAGGCCTTTAGCACATTCATTGAGTGGGCCATCAAAACAAGCTCTGGCTCCCCTTATGTGTCACATTACTTAGATGACTTTCTGATAATGGGGCCCCCTAATACCCCCACCTGCACCCGGGTCTTAGATGGTTTCATGCGCCTGGCGGCGGAATTTGGCATACCGTTGGCCGCCGATAAGACGGAAGGCCCTTCTACGGTTCTCACCTACTTGGGTATTGAACTCGACACTCATCAGCAGTCCTCACGTCTCCCCCAGGCAAAACTTGATTCCTTGAAAGTGCTATTGGAATCAATGTTACGGGCCAGAAAGACCACCCTTCGCCAGGTCCAATCGCTAATGGGCCATCTCAATTTCGCTTGTAGGGTGGTCGCACCGGGCCGAGCATTCTGTGCTCGTCTGGCACGTCTAACAGCCGGGGGGGTTGCCCCTCACCATCACATAAGGGTGACAAGGCAGATAAAGGAAGATATAAAGATTTGGCTCGCTTTCCTGCGGGACTATAATGGGGTCTCATTCTGGCAAGAGGTCGTCGACCCAGGCATTGAACTCCAGGTCCATTCGGATGCTTCTGGCCGCCATGGGTTTGGCGTATTCTTCAGGGGCCGCTGGTGCGCACACCCGTGGCCGCCCGCCTGGCATACAGCGGGCATCACTCGCGATCTAACCTTTCTTGAGTTCTTCCCTATTCTAGTTGCCATACGCCTCTGGGGAACCTGTTTCGCAAATTCCAGGGTATGTTTCTGGTCCGACAATCAAGCGGTGGTAAGAATCATTTCCAGATTGTCCCCTAAGTCCGCCCGGGTTATCAGGGTGATGCGCCTGTTTGTACTGGATTGCCTGAAGTACAATATTTCCTTCACAGCCCGTTTCATACCTGGTCTCAATAACAATATTGCTGACGCATTATCTCGTTTCCAGATGGAGCGTTTCCGCCAGCTAGCACCGGATGCAGCCCAGACCCCGGACGTTTTTCCAGACGAACTGTGGGAGATTGGAAGCGAGAAGTGAATCAGGGAGTATTGTCAGCCTTAGCCCCCTCCACTAGGCGTTCCTATTCCAGGGCCTGGGACGCCTTTGGGCGTTTTCGCGGCTCCACAACACGGCGCGCAACCGAAGGGGAAGTTCTTCAATTCCTAGTTCTTCTGAAGCACAGGGGCCTGGCCATAAAAACTCTGCTGCTTTACAGGGCAGCCATATCCTTCTTTTGCAAATTCTTTCGTTGGCCGGATCCATGCGACACATTTCACGTCAAAAAGTTGTTGGCGGGCTGGCGTCGCATTATCCCTCCGCGTCAGGACGGCAGGAAGCCCATTACCATCGACATCTTGAATCTAATTTGGAAAAAGTTGCCAGAAATTTGCTGGTCTAATTTTGAGACACGTCTCTTCCGAGCAGCATTCTCTCTGGCCTTCTTTGGGGCTCTGCGTATCGGAGAGTGTCTGGCAGCTGGGGCATCTCAAGCAGGCTTGAGTGATTCAGATGTCAAGTTCTCCGGGGACGCTGTCAACGTCAAAATTCGGTCATCCAAAACAGATCAGCTGCAGAGGGGTGTCACATTGACACTTGCCCCAACAGGGCGAGAGGGTGCCTGCCCCTATAGGGACTCACGCAGTTTTTTCAGGGTTCGGCCAAAATGCAGGGGGCCTTTTCTTATTCATGCTAACATGCGGCCTTTATCGCGGTTTCAGTTTACAGCAGTCTTGCGCAAAGTCTTAGCAGCTTGTGGAGCGGATCCCCTAGGATACTCGGGGCATTCCTTCCGAATCGGGGCTGCCACCTCAGCAGCAATCCAGGGTTGGGACCCAGCGCGCATCAAGACATTAGGTCGTTGGCGCTCAGAGGCATACAAAAGCTACATTCGCCCCGGCTCCTCTTCCTTAACGCTTTCAATTTAATTTTCTTGCAGGTTTGCCCGTCACGAAGATCTGGGTGGTAGGGCACAGCTTTGTACATTGGGCAGCGGAGCATGCCTGGCAAAAAACAGGGGGCCATCACCTCAACATTCACCCCAAGGTACGTGTTTATTGGATGGGCCACCGGGGCATGCGGTGGTCTGCCATGATGCCCACGGTTAGTAAGGCTGCAGCGATGCATGGCCCCCCGGGAGTTCTGGTGGTGCACCTGGGAGAAAATGATTTGGTCGAGCAAAAAGGCATTGCCCTTACCCTTGCTGCAAAGGCTGATATGGAGAGGCTCCACACCTTGTACCCATCAATGGCAATAGGCTGGTCCTATCTAATCCCCCGCCTGTCTTGGAGGGGGGTTTCCAATCCTTCTCGCATTAATTATGCGGTCCAAAAAATTAACAGAGCAATGCGCAACACCATGCAAAAAATTGGGGGGTTCTCTATCCCACACCCCGCCATTAGGGTGGACGCGAGGGACATTTTCAGGGCCGATGGGGTGCATTTGACCCCGCGCGGAAATGACCTCTGGCTAGATGACTTGCGGCAGGCCCTCTTGGACCGGGTGGGCGTTAGGCTCGGATGTCAGAGTACGGGTTATGGTCACTCGGTCGTGGGACTTGGCGGCGAGGCCCCTTAAGGGCCTCGGGTGGCGGTTTTTAGGCCTTGGCAAGGTTTCCTTTGTCTATCTTCATGCGGCGGCGTTGCAGGGGCCCAACTAAAAAGGGCAAAAATCGGGAGTCCCTGGCCCTGGAGCAGCGGCTTGTAGGTCAAACTCCCAGATGGGGTCAGAGGAGGGCATGCTGTGTAAGTTTGCGCTTTACAGTCCCCTCTCTCGGGCCCCGTCAACCTGCAAATCCTCAGCCACAGGGGCTGAGAGGGTTACCTGCCAAGGCCTGAGCCAAGTTTCCCACGTTTGAATTCAATAAAAGTTGTGGCCAATTTTAATCCATATTCCTGACTCCTGACTCTTTATTGGGGATGAGGGTAGGCACCACAGACAGGATTTAGCACGTGTGTACGCAATATCCGCCCTCACCCCTCCCCTCAGGTGGGCGAGGTTTGCGACACCGTGCGGGGCTTACCTGGCTGGTGACGCCTACCTGGCTGCGTCGGGCCTATGACCTGCCACCCGGCCAGTAAAGACAAAGGGCACCTGGCCGGTGGGGGCGGGAGTAAGGCCAAAGAAAAGGGACAGGAGCACCGTGGGGAAGCCTCTTTGTCCTTCTTCCTGTTCCAGTCACCCGCCCTCCCTCCCTCATTTAATTGCCTTTTGTAATTTCCTTCCTAGGTCAGCGATCACCGGGTTAACAGTGTTTCCGTTAACTTTCTTCTTTCCAAATAATAATAACAATAATAATTAAAAATTCCTTCCTAAGGCAGCGATCATCAGGCTAACAGTGTTTTCTTTACAGCATAACGTTTTGCGTTACAGGTGAGCGGGCGCTGCTGCGGCATAGTTGGTTGCTGTATTCAGGACCGGGAAGGAATTTCCCTGCATTGGCAGGTTTCGCCTTCCCCGCAGCAATTCGTCACAACTTTGGCGGTTTTTAGGCCTTGGCAAGGTTTCCTTTGTCTATCTTCATGCGGCGGCGTTGCAGGGGCCCAACTAAAAAGGGCAAAAATCGGGAGTCCCTGGCCCTGGAGCAGCGGCTTGTAGGTCAAACTCCCAGATGGGGTCAGAGGAGGGCATGCTGTGTAAGTTTGCGCTTTACAGTCCCCTCTCTCGGGCCCCGTCAACCTGCAAATCCTCAGCCACAGGGGCTGAGAGGGTTACCTGCCAAGGCCTGAGCCAAGTTTCCCACGTTTGAATTCAATAAAAGTTGTGGCCAATTTTAATCCATATTCCTGACTCCTGACTCTTTATTGGGGATGAGGGTAGGCACCACAGACAGGATTTAGCACGTGTGTACGCAAAAATGTATCAGGATCCAAGAAGGGTTTTTATTTAAAGCAGATTTTCCAGCTGCGCAAAATCCCCGCACTAAAAGGGGGGGCGGGAAGGCAAACAAACAAAAAGTGTGCTTTGCTCCTTGGCTACACCCTGAATCTGCGTTGGCTTCTCCATGGGAATCAATAGTTCTAAAGCACTATATACGGTGATGACACACTTACTTCTGAGTCTGCCTAAGCTCAGTAACTAAGAGGCACAAAACCAGGAGTAATTTAAAGGTATTTTTTAAAAAAGATGCGATGCAGAGATGAAGGCGAAGAAGAGGAAGTTCTGGCCCAAGAGAAGAAGTTGTTTTAAAATGGTTTAAAATGGTTCGGGCAGTTTGCTTTAAGCGTGAAAACTGAACGCTGTCTGCCCTCGTGCGATTGGTGTGCATGCTGTTCCCATTAGGTGCATCCCAAACACATATGCTTATGGTGTCTAATTCCCATTTTTCAAGCTGAGCATTATCCAGCTGCACAACTCCCACCCCCTACTACACATTCTGTGTCCAACTGCACACTAAACACACACACACACACACCTTGGGCCCGAAGGTTATTATTCTGTCTTGTTTCCCCTTGAGCCAGCCTTTAATGAGAGGGAGGTCGGGAGAGCATTTCTTCACCCTCCAGATGCCCTCAAGTGATCACCTCCTAGGCAGCAGAGGCAAACCATCTCTTCTCTCTGCCTGTGCCACGTGGAAGTTTCAACAAAGGAACTTGATTCAGCCAAGTTGAATGTGCCGCCCCCGCCTCAGTCTCAGAGTACAGTACTGTATCAGCAGGATGGAGGTGCAAATTACCCAAAACATTCTTCCGTGGCTCCTATAAAGGGCAACTAGCACAAGGCCTGTGCCAAGCGAAGGGAGAGGAGGGCTTGCAAGCAGGCAGCTGAAAGGGCTGGGGTCTGCTTTGATAGCAGTCCCTGCGTTGTCACGTACGTGGAAGTGACATACAGCGCTACGAGGAACCCTCACAATCATAGAATTTGTAGAGTAGGAAGGGACCCCGAGGGTCATCTAGTCCAACCCCCTGGAATGCAGGAATATTTTGCCCAACGTGGGTCTCAAACCCACAACCCTGAGATTGTGACCAAGCCACCTTTTGAACAATGTTTCATCCTGGCTAGCGGGCGGGGCAAAGTCACCCCACAGCAGGTGCTATTGCACAGAATATTTGCCTCGGATGCTCATGGGTAGCTCATGGCCTATTGGTTGCACGGTGGACCACAACAGCTTACTCCATGCGTAGGCAAACAAAGGCCTGGGGGCCGGATCCAGCCCAATCACCTTCTTAAATCCGGCCCACGGACGGTCCAGGAATCAGCGTGCTTTTACATGAGTAGATTTTTAAATGCATCTCTGGGTTATTTGTGGGGCATAGGAATATGTTCATCCCCCCCCCCAAAAAAATATAGGCCAGTCCCCCACAAGGTCTGAGGGACAGTGGACCGCCCCCCTGCTGAAAAGGTTTGCTGGCCCCTGGCATTACTCTAATAATAATAATAATAATAATAATAATAATAATAATAATAATACAGTAATAATAATTTATTCATCTGGCTGGGTTTCCCCAGCCACTCTGGGCGGCTTCCAACAGAAAAATGAAATAAAATAATCTATTAAACATTAAAAAGCCTCCCTAAACAGGGCTGCCTTCAGATGTCTTCTAAAAATCTGGTAGCTGTTTTTCTCTTTGACATCTGATGGGAGGGCATTCCACGGGGCAGGCGCCACCACCGAGAAGGCCCTCTGCCTGGTTCCCTGCAACTTGGCTACTGGCCCCGCGCCACCGGGACTCTACCTAGAGCTGGCCCTGCCCCCAGCTCCCAACCCCTCTAGACGGTCCAGAAGGATGTTATGGTCGATGGTGTCAAAAGCCACTGAGAGGTCCAGCAGAACTAGGAAACAGCTCTCACCTTTGTCCCTAGCCCGCTGGAGATCATCAACCACTGCGACCAAGGCCGTTTCAGTCCCATGATGAGGCCTGAATCCTGACTGGAAGGGATCCAAATGTTCTCCTCCAAATTATTGCCTTCCTACACTTTCCCCTCCCTCAATCCAGATTTTCTCATACTGCAGACCCTCCCAGTGCCCCTATTTTCCAGGGACGTCCCTGATTTAGAGAAGCCATCCTGGTTTCTGATTTGATCCCAGAACGTCCCTCTTTTCCTTAGGAGGGTATGGAGTTATCCGACTCCCGAGCCGTCTGAAGGCAATCCTGTAAAGTGAAGGTTTTTTAAAAAACGTTTAATGTTTTATTATGTTTTTATGTATGCTGGATGCTACCCAGAATGGCTGGGGCAACCCAGCCAGAAGTGGGGGGTATAAATAAGTAAAAATTGTCATTATGGAATGGGACATCCCTATTTTCATCAGAGAAATGTTGGGGGTGTGTGCTGGGTATATTTCAAAAAGGAAACGGTATAAAAAAAACTCGATTGGGAGAAGGTAAGGTGTGGGAACACACTGATTTGGAGGAGAAGGGGTAGAAGAGCTTGCTATCCACATTAAATAACAATATGGAGGAGTCTTGGGCGTTTGGGGGACCTTGGGCCAGAAACCCTATCTCATCTACCCCATCAATGTTATTGCTCCTCAAGATCCTGGGTGCCACCTCGATTGTAGCCAAAAGGAGGACGCTGAGAAATATTAGCATGCTTTGGGGAACTTATGTTTCTTGTTCCTGATCAGAAGGATGCAGGAGATGAGGCCTGGCTGCAATATCCACACAGAACATTTGAAGAAAATTTAAAACACATGGCTTCCCCCAAAATAATCCTGGGAAATGGTAGCTTACAGAGCTGCAATTTCTAGCACTCTTAACAAACTACAGTTCCCAAGATTATTTCGCAGAAGTCATTTGTTTCAATGTGTGGTGTGGATGAGCCTGTCTCTGCCTCTGCCCTGCCTCTCCTTCATTTTTCCTTTCTCCTCTTAATCCTCTCTCCTGAGGCCCTCCATAGAGAAATGTTTGGGGCGGGGAGAAACTGGGACAAGAGCTATAATGATTCAAATGAGAATGCTAAATAAACCATGGAATATATATTGACACTTGGTGTGTGTGTGTGTGTGTGTGTGTGTGTGTGTGTGTGTGTGAGAGAGAGAGAGAGAGAGAGAGAGAGAGAGAGAGAGAGAGAGAGAGAGAGAGAGAGAGAGATGCACTTGGAGGGAATAGCTGGCTGGAACCCTAAAAGGTAAAGGTAAAGGGACCCCGTGACCATTAGGTCCAGTCGTGACCGACTCTGGGGTTGCGCGCTCATCTCGCATTATTGGCCGAGGGAGCCGGCGTATAGCTTCCAGGTCATGTGGCCAGCATGACAAAGCCACTTCTGGCGAACCAGAGCAGCACACGGAAACACCATTTACCTTCCCGCTGTAGCGGTTCCTATTTATCTACTTGCATTTTTGACGTGCTTTCAAACTGCTAGGTTGGCAGGAGCTGGGACCAAGCAATGGGAGCTCACCCCGTCACAGGGATTCAAACCGCCGACCTTCTGATCAGCAAGCCCTAGGCTCAGTGGTTTAACCCACAGCGCCACCTGGGTCCCTTGGCTGGAACCCTAAACAGAAGCAATTCGGGCAAGCAGCAGAATGCACTGCAACATTTTGTTGCAGGTCCCATTTGTGATTTACCACAGATGAAGTCCCTACTTTGAAGCATTTACCATATAGAAATCTTCTTCCTCCTTTTGCGCTCACAATTGTAACAGCATGAGACAAAAGGAGCTGGAAGGAAAGAGGAAACTTTGTACAATCTGGAAGAGAGTGAAAGAATGAAAGAGTGGTAAAGGAATAATAATAATAATAATTAAAAAAAACACCTGAGAATAGGTGTGGGGGGGGGAGAAGAAGAAAAGTCAAATCAAGAGGGAAATACAAGAGAGAGAAATTGGTTTTTTAATTTATGAAAGTGAGATTGGGAAGAGGTCAGCCAAATATTGAGAGGGAGAGAGTTTGCCGTGTAAGGGGCCATGAGAGAGAAAGCATGGAGAGGAAAAACAGCACCAGGGAATGAAGGCTTAATGAGAAGATTAGTATTTGATGAACAGAGGAACCGAGGACAGGAACAGGGAGAAAACAAGAAGCAAGAAGGGAGATAAGGAGGAGTGAGATCATGACAAGACTGAAAGGTTAAAAGAAGACGTTAGAATGTGATACAGAACAATAGAGGAAGCTGGTAATGGGAAACAGATAGAGGTGAAACACTCAAAAGAAAGTAAGAAAGAAAGAAAGAAAGAAAGAAAGAAAGAAAGAAAGAAAGAAAGAAAGAAAGAAAGAAAGACCTAAATGAGTAGAAGGGTTGAAAACAGAGATAATAGGTTTAAAGCGAGAAATGGGAAGCTAGACAAAACACTGCAGTACACAAGAGAAAATGACGGTCTGTATTAAAATTTTAGTAGATTTTTAAAAAAAGGATGAATACAAATTCTGGAAATGTTATATGGCAAAAATGTGAGCAAACAAAGGGGGTGGGGAACAAATCAGTGGTAAGACCCAAACACTTTGGCCACTTCCTACCCATACATGTAAAACACTACAATACCACTTTCACAGTCATAGTGAAGAGTTGTTAGGCTATTCCTCCCACAGAGATACAGTTCTCCGAGTGGCTTAACAGTCAATGCTGAATGAGCGTCTCCACCTCCATCGTTCAGCCCAGACACTGAGGTCCAGCTCCGAGGGCCTTCCGGTGGTTCCCTCCCTGTGAGAAGTGAGGTTACAGGGAACCAGGCAGAGGGCCTTCTTGGTAGTGGCACCCGCCCTGTGGAACGTCCTCCCGTTCGATGTCATGGAAATTAATCACTATCTGCTTTTGAGAGGACATCTGGAGGCAGCCCTGTATAGGGAGGTATTTAATGTGTTACGTTTTATTGCATTCTAATATTTTGCCGCCCAGAGTGGGTCGAGTGAGCAGCATTTAAATAATAAAATTATTATTATTACTTATCCCTCTTCTGCGGGAAATCTGGAAAAACGGTAGCTCTGTGAGGGCAATGGCCTAACGACTCTCAACACCCTTACCTGTATACCTGAAGGAGCGTTTCCACCACCACCGTTCAGCCCGGACACTGAGATCCAGCGTCGAGGGCCTTCTGGCGGTTCCCTCATTGCGAGAAGTGAGGTTACAGGGAACCAGACAGAGGGCCTTCTCGGTAGCAGCACCCACACTGTGGAACGCCCTCCCATCAGATGTCGAGGAAATAAGCAGCTATCTTAATTTTAAAAGACATCTGAAGGCAGCCCTGGTTACGGAAGCTTTTAATATTTAATGCTGTATTGTTTAAATATTTGATTGGGAGCCGCCCAGAGTGGCTGGGGAGACTCAGCCAGATGGGCGGGGTATAAATAATAAATTATTATTATTATTATTATTATTATTATTATTATTATTATTATTATTATTATTACCAACGTTCAGCCCTCCCAGGATTCTTCAGGTGCAGCCATCAATGTCAAAAGTGGTATTGCAGTGCTTAAAATATAATTTTGTGGATATGGCCTGTGCCCTGGGTGTACTTTCTTTTATCCGTCCTGAATCTTCCAGTAGTCTGCTTCTCTGGGCGTCCGAGTTGTAGGGTTAGGAGCGAGAAAGAAACACTTCTCCTCTGTTTTCCTTCTCCAGTGCCATGCATGGGTTTATGAACTTCTGTCCTATCACCTCTTACTCCCCTCCAATGTCTTTGCCTGCTTCCCTCGTTCCCCTTTCTAACATCTTCATTCTCTCGCTCCCAGGCACTCGGCTCTTCTCTCTTCCTTCTTGCTCTCTTCCTTTCTTTTGGCCGCTTTCCCTTCCAGCAACCCAGAAATCCTCCAATCCTGGCCTTTCTCCCTTCCTGCAAGTGGAGGTCTTCTTCACCTCCTCTGTCATCCGCTTGGCACCTTCTGCTGGTGTATTTAAACGCCTAATTAAAAACTTTACACTCTCGGTTTTTCCTCCCTAACAAGCAGGCGTCTTCTCTCTCTCTCTCTCTCTCTCTCTCTCTCTCTCTCTCTCTCTCTCTCTCTCTCTCTCTTATGTGTCTTTTACTTGTAACTCTGAAAGCAAGGTCTCTTGTTTCTTACTGTATGTATGCTGGGGTGTGGTACCTTTTTAAAAAAAAATTCTGAGGGCCACATTCCCTTCTGGGCAAGCTCCTGAGGGGCCACAGGCCACTGGTGGGCGGAGCCAGGGGCAAAAGTGGGTGGAGCAACTAATATTACTTTCACCTTTCTACAATGGGCTAGTTTCCATACATACCTGCATATATGCCTACACACACACACACACTGATGTGAAGCAAAAACTTACTGAGTTGGACCCATGGCATATTCTGTGTTTCTAACACTGCAATCTTACATGTACTTTCCTGGTAAATGAACACTGCTGGACTCCAAAGGACTTACATCTAAGGAGAACTTGTGTAAGATTATGCTGGAATCCCAGTCTAACATTGGTGTGTTTTTAAAGAGCCCTTTCATACATGGTTTTTATCATCGTTTAATTAATTCCTTACTGCCCTGAGAGCACCCCCCCCCCACAATCATGAGGCAGAATATGCTTTCAAATTTTAACATGATCATTTGTTTGTTTGTTCCTTCATTCAAAATGGTATTTGTATGCCGTTTTTACACACCCACACACCATGCTCAATGCACTTCACAACAAAGGAAATATGAATGCATTTCGAAATCAAGCAGCACAAAAACTAAATAATAATAATAATAATAATAATAATAATAATAATAATAATAATAATATTTGTATCCCGCCCATTCGACTGGATTGCCCCAGCCACTCTGGGCGGCTTCCGAGAGAGATAAAAACATAACAAAACATCAAACACTAAAAACTTGCCTATATAGGGCTGCCTTCAGGTGTCTTCTAAAAGTTGTAGAGTTACTTATCTCCTTGATATCTGATGGGAGGGAATTCACAGGGTGGGTGCCACTACCGAGAAGGCCTGGTTCTCTGTAACTTCACTTCTCGCAGTGAGGGAACCGTGATGTCTTCTAAAAGCCTTATAGTTATTTAATCTTCTTGACATCTGATGGGAGGGCATTCCATATAATAAAACGACACAGTAGGAAATATAACAGCATACGAAAGCAACAGAAATTCAGTACTATAGATGTGTAACAAGGTTGCATCAACAACATCCAATCGTAAAAAAAAAATAACAAGGGAGCTTGACAGTTTCACCCTGGTCCTAGATTAAACACCTCTCCTGTGATGTTGCTTACAATTCCTCTCCCGCAGCAACTTCTTATGGGGCTTCCAAAGATGGCCACAACTCTTAGCAGCAAGTTGTTACGGATTGAAACAATGCAGCCAGGGAGCGCTTGACATCAGTTGAGCCTGGATCAGCTTGTTTGTTAACAGCTAAGAAGAAAAGAAAGCTGCCTTACACCAATCAGGCCATTGGTTCATCCAGCGCAAGCCCCCCCCCCTGCTGTTTCAGGTGGCGCAGAGCCTGCAGGAACCCGAGCCACTACATCACTGCCAGGAGAGGCAAGTGGCTCAGGTGTGCTGCAGGCCCAAAAGTAAGTGCCACAGGGGCATAGGAAGGGTGTGTGGGGGGGATGTGGTCCACCCCAAGTGTCATCCTTGAAGAGGACGACAAAATGGCACACCGTGGGGGGGGGCAGCACTTACCGTGGGCCTGGCCTGCAACAGGCCCGAGCCATGCATCTCTCCTGGGAGTGATGCGGTGGCTCGGGCCCCCACGCTGCCCAAAACGGCAGGGTGGGGCTTGCGCCCGCCAGGTGAACTCCGTGGGCAGCTCACCATGGCGCCCCCTGGATGGATCACCGCAGCACCCCTGTGGGCAGCTTGCCCTGCCCCTGCCACTCTGGGTGCCGGAGCAGGTAGCTACGCCCCTGAAGTGCTGCCCCCCACAGTGTGGAGCCCAGTGCCCCCCGCCCCGCCCCCAAGCTACTCCTCTGGGGACTCAGCTAGACTGGTAACGAAAAAGCGATTTATATGCGTTTTACAGTATATGCAATATAACATTGTGTCACCAGATGGCGATGTGGAGTCCCATTTTTCTCTACCAGTTTTCCCTGTTTAAATGTACACTTTAAACTCAAATGCTTCTTTGATGTGTCTAGATGCAGCCTAGCTCAGACAAGGGCTCCCCCCCCCCCAGCTCTACCTGGACATACATCTGGATTGCTCTCCACCCATCCTTTCTGAGATCCCTTAAAATGTTGGAAAACAACCGCCATGTTTCCTTTCCCCACCCTTCCTCTTTAATCTCTCTTTTTAATATCATCATCATCATCATCATCACATTTATATCCTGTATTTCCTCTGTGGAGTTGAGAGTCATTTATATGTGGGTTCTCAGTCCCCTTCCCATCCAGGTCCAAACCTGCTCATCTTCAGAGATGGACCACAATTCATGGTTTCGGGGCCAGACAAAGACATTTTGGCACCTGAGGTGAATCCACCCGCCCGGGAAGAAGATCTATATCAGGAACAATCCAATCCAAGTAACTTTCTTGTACTAGCCATTGGCCATGAGAAATCTGAACCAAAAATAAATACAAGCAAAAGGGATGCCGTGCCACAAATACTAGTCTTTATTGAGACCTCTGCGTTTCCCTTAAAGTTCAGTGCTATATTGTCCAGGGTCTTCTTTCTGATCTTTTTGGCTGCCAAAGCAAAGAGCTGACTTTGTGAGTCACTGAAACGTTTACAGTACATTGCTAAGAAGCCATAGGACCTTCTCTGCCAGGGAGAGTCAACTTTCCTGTACGGATGGATGGTAGGGTGAGAAATTGCCTGGGTCCAATGTATAGCAGGCAATATAGTACCAGTGCAACATGTCTTCCACCTGCGTTGCCCAAATATACAGAATCTGTGTTTGTATGGTACCCTGTTGTATTGTCTGTCTAGGATGGCAAAGAGCATAGCTTGAAAACGCCGCTCAGCAAAAGGGAATCTTAGTGAGGCTGGCCGGAGATTTGGCACATAACTGGTTCTAAAATGGACCGTTTTTAGTAGAGGGAACAGGGGAGAGCCTTTAGATTATTTGGTTGCTTTCAGATCACGTGGTGATTCCGTCCAAATTAATGATAATTTGTCTGTGTATATAATCTACTCTAGCTCGTGGAAATAATAAAAATATTGGATGTTAGATTGACAGCATCGGTTATTCTCCAATTCTGCATAGCACCGGGCTGGCAAGCAGGGCGTGGAGGACAGCTTTTTCAGGCAATTAAATCAGCTGTACAGTCAGCTGTACTAGAGAGAATAAAGATCTACATTGAGAAGCCCGTCCTCTTCGCAGTTTTGACTTTTGGATCCTTGAGTCACCTTGTAGCTCTCTGCTGAATCCTTCCCAGCTTGTCCCACAGTATACTTGAAACTGTACTGTGCAGCGTCGATCACATAAATCCGAAGAGACGTCTCCTTCCCAAAGCCCAGCAGCTGATAACC
The DNA here is from genome assembly GCF_963506605.1 of Zootoca vivipara. Lineage (NCBI taxonomy): Eukaryota > Metazoa > Chordata > Lepidosauria > Squamata > Lacertidae > Zootoca > Zootoca vivipara. The sequence continues at coordinate 22,185,636 of NC_083288.1, read as the reverse complement.
GGGTACTGTGTTGTGCAGAGTTGATCTGAAACATTTCCAATGGGCACATCTATATACTGGTGAAAATCTCGCCTCCTTATCCTGCCTTCCCCAAACCCCACCTCCTGCTCTGCGTAGTCTCTCCTCCCTCCCTTCACTTCGCCAAACTCCATAAAGTCTTCCATCAGCTAAGCTGGCCTGGAGTGCTCTAGGGGTCAAAGGGTCGCTGTGGAGGCAGTGGGGGTCAGTGTATAGCCATCCCCGGGTCAATAGGCAACAGATCACACTCCGATTCCAAATCGGGACTTAAAGAAGACAGAGAAATGGGGGGATCCATTCAGGCTAATAACAACCTTGTCAATCAAAACAGGCATGAGAAATAACTGAGGAAAGAAAGAAAGAAAGAAAGAAAGAAAGAAAGAAAGAAAGAAAGAAAGAAAGAAAGAAAGAAAGAAAGAAGCCATACTCAGTCTAAGCAGAGTGGGACAGGATGAAATTCTGCCCAGAAAATAAACCCATTCTCTTCCCACCACCATTTCAAAACTTTAAAGAAAATTCTCAACAATATCTTTCAATATTCTCCCCCGCCATTTTATTTTAAAAGGTACATTTGAAATGGGAAGGAGATGTAATGCTTAGAAACAATTAAATCTCTAAATCAAAGCTGGACTTTAATTGCACCGATTATAATTCTTCTGCACGAATTTATTTCAGGGGCTGATTTAAAATATATCCACCCGCAAAAAGATAAGGGAGCCGAAAACAAAGGCTTTGCATTTTACAACATTCGTCTTTAAAAATGTGTTGGCACTTTGAGGACACAGTTTCAATTCTGCAGATGCCAAGCAGTACACTTTCTTTTTGTTTCTGCTTTTTTAAAAAAAACAACAGCCAACAACCAACAACTATAAAATCAAAAGAAAGTAAACAAGGACGTACAGATCTGCCTTATATGGGAATGCCACGTTATGATGCATAGGAAACAAGAATCACTTTCTCCCCACAAAATATTCTCCCTTTGGCTGACTTCTGTTAAAACATACAAAACTCAACAGTTCAACAATGATAGCAATGTCCTGAATTCAGGAGAACCAATTTACTAAATGTAGCACAATTTGTTTGCATTGTAAAATGCTTGATGCATTTAGACCGCTATTCTCAGAGCACTTATTAAGAAAAGTCCTGTTAAATCCAGCGAAACTTAACTTCTATTAAGGCATGTTTATTTCTCCATTTAGAACATATTTTAATAAAACATTTGTTACCTTTTCAGATGCACAGAAGCACCTGAAAAGAAACCAAGGCACAAAACCTCAGTTGGCTGGAGGGGGCATAGCGACAGTCCCAATTTCTTATATTCTGAATACTGTATAGGAAATTGGGAGTGGTGGGTGGGAGAGAATACGGTACGATGGAAGGAATATTCCCTTATGACAATTGAACATATTGTTTAGGAAATTTCTAAACTGTCTTTCCACCCAACCAGATGCAGGCAGTCAAGAATCCTGGACTAAGATGGAAGGGCATTTTCACAAGTGATGCAAACATCTGGGTCAGCAAGTTCCATTCGTTCATCAAATTAAGAAGCAAGGTCTGTGTGAAAGCACTTGCAGAGACACATCTGTGTAGGGATCTAAATTTTCAAGATGGAAATATTAAAAAGGCATCATCCATCTGGAAGTTCTCCTGCAAAAGCTGAACTGAAATGAATGGGAGTTGTGTGCAGGAGTGTGCCTGCTCAGGAGAACTCTCTAGCAGACTGGGCCCAAGGTTCAATAAGAAAATTGACAGGGTGTGGGGAGGGGGGGGAGATACATTTTCATCAGGATTGTCTCAGTATACAAAGTTAAGGAACACTACCTCTGAAGTGAATGTATTTTCTAGTCCATATAAGTTTTTCATTTTACGTACAGACATGGGAAATATGAAAACAAAAGACCCCGAGGCGATCTAACGTGTCTCTTGTGAATGCAACCCAAGTAACAGAGAGTGATCAGGACACTTTTAGGATTCTGTTGTAATTCAAGTTATGGAACAAAGATAACTTGTTAAAATCAAATTGATGACCTCAATGGAATAACATGCCTTAGACGTTTCACCCGAACCTTTGCGTTCTCATCTGTCTGAGTTTATACACAGAAACCTCAAAATACAATTTTCACCTGAAAAAAGGAGTTGCAAAGAAAAAGGTCTGTTTTTATCATTCTTCATAATCTGCAAGCCTTCTCTTGCAAAAATAAATGTTTCTTTCTCTAAGAAGCTGAGGCAGAGCTTTTTTTTTTAAGCAGAGAAACAAATCACTGTGTAATATGGAAAATGTCAAAGGAAGGCAGAAAAATGGTACATTTTTTCCCCCTGTCTTGAAGACTGATGCATGAATGTTTTTCCTTGGGAATGTACAAACTCATTCTTTTTAAAGGCGGGCTGCTATCATTTGGAGAGGGGAAGGCAGAATAAAGCTATTTCTGTTGGGAACTAGAGGAAAATACAGAAGTGAATGAAGATAAAAAAAGAAAATCCTATTGGGGGAAACAGGGAGGGGGACCCCACAGAATTTAATGAACATGGCTGGATTTTTTTATACATGGTAGAAGTATTTTATGTTAGTTATGGAATTCGATTTGGTTATGGAAAGAAGCTGAGCTACATGGACACAATTAAGTCCCCCCCCCACTTTTATTCCCTTCAGGGGATCTATACAGAAAAGTTTATTGAGTATACAGCCAATAATTGTTCACCCATATGCTATTTTGTCCCTACCATGCACACTGAGGTTTTGTATGGGGTAGCCATCTCCATCAAGACAGGAGTGCCTGGCGTGCTATGGTCCATGGGGTCACGAAGAGTCGGACACGACTAAACGACTAAACAACAACAACAAAGCCATCTCCATGCATCACGCAGTTGCTGCTGGAAGCATTTCCTCTTCCTGCCAAACGTTTTTGTACAACAAATCCAACAGATCCACCTTCTGGAATCCCTTTTCCAGGTGCAGACTGCATTTAGCAACATCTGGGCAAATAATGAAGCCATTCAACCTGATTTTATATATTTCAAGTTGATGTCAGCGTTCAACCCATTTTGGATAGACACCGCAAGACATCCATCCATTTAACCATTAAGGAGGGCTGAATGCTAATATTCACGTTTGAATACTGACTGAATTTTGTGGTTGTGGATTTTGCAATGTAGCTTCCTCTCCCTGTGGGTGGGGACAGGGGACACCCGCTACACATTTAGGAGACTGTCCACGTCCACAGTTGTGTGTGAAACCTTTGGCTTCACCAGTTAATCGTCAACCTCACCTCAGAGGAAGCCTGAATATGTGTGAACTGCTACTCATCCCATAACTCCTGCCTCTCTCTTCCTCCCTTCCCCACTATCAAACTCCAGATTGTAACCTCCTTGGGGCAGGGCTCTCACCTAAATCTCCAGCTTTTCTGAGGGGTGGGGTGCTTTATGTTACTCTGCAAGGTGGCATGTAATTTGATGGCTCTATATTAACAGCAATTCACTAGTCGCCGGTCGTCTCGAGTCTTTGGACAATTCCACCCATATTGCCTTGGCTTATTAATATCATTCAGACTCATTACATGTTTGGATACTCACTGTAGCAAACACATTACAATTCTAGTAATGAATTGCGTTGTGGGGTGCAACAGCCCAGAGAAGAGAGCTCTCATTTGGTTGAGCGAAGATAAAAATAAAAAGGTTTACAGAGCAACCTTACACACATATTCTCTGAGGAGCAAATCTCATTCACACACATGAAGCAATTATATCTGAAAATCTTGCTCCTATACTGTATTAAGCATTCAGAGAATAGAGTGCCAGAGTCTTGATTGCCAAACTCGTTGTTGTTGTTGTCGTCGTTGTTAAATTTTTCTTGCCACCCTTCATAGGAGGATAGCAGGGCGTTTACAACATAAAAACACACATATGTAACATTGTAACAAATGCAAAAATCTCAAGGCCGCAATCCTTTACTCACCTGGGAATGAATATCCTTGAACTCAATAGTACAGGATTGCATTGTGGATCCTGAAAAGGACTGCAATTCATTCTGAAACTGCCTGCAGAACTGAATTTGATACTAAAAAATCCTTATATGGGGATGTTGCATTCTGACACATAGGAAATGAGAACCCCATTTTCAAAAAAAAATAAAAAATTATTCCCCTTTTTGCCTGCCTTCTGTTTTAAACATACAAAACACAACAGGTTTCCAATGGAGGAAAGTGACCCTCGAGCTGAAAAAAATAAATACCAAGCCCACCCTGTTCTAAAAGCAGTGCTAACTAACCAAGGGATTGTTTCCTGGCCTCCTTCTGATCTGAGGTTGTCAACCTGTGACTGAGCCAAAGCTCTTCAGACAACGATCATGTCAGAGATAAGGCCAGGCATCCCCAAACTTTGGCCCTCCAGATGTTTTGGACTACAATTCCCATCATCCCTGACCACTGGTCCTGTTACCAGTAGCTAGGGATCATGGGAGTTGTAGGCCAAAACATCTGGAGGGCCGCAGTTTGGGGATGCCTGGATAAGGCTATACTGTATTTCCCCCTGATATGAGGTTTTCCATGGGAAAGGGGTTTCATTTGTTTGGGGGGAGGTTTGGTATGGAAGAGCATTTGGGTGTTATGAGCCACCCGGCCTCACCCTCTAAAAATAGTCCAGATACAGGTTTTTTCCAACTTCCTATGATTCCCATCATTATTAATTTTATTTCCAGAGTGCCTTTGCTTCCTGCAGAAACCAAGTCCAAGTCATTGGGAATTCCCAGAAAGGTTTGAAAATTTCACCTGGGTGTTTTTTATGAACCTGGGGATGAGGGAGAACACTTTTCTACTTCTCTGGAAAGCATTGTCACCGCAAACCACACTGGTACTGTATAACCTACCTGCTCTGGGCAAGTTCCAGACACGGAGCAGCTGTTCCTTTTGGAATATCTCAGCAGAGAACAGTTTAGAAAAATGTCGTGCATTTGACCATTTTAATTAACAAAAGGGAATGTCTGAAGGGATGCAATTGGAGTGGTGGTGGTGGGGAGAGCATGGAGGATGCAATTTTATTTTTTTAAATGATACTGAAATTGACCACATGTGTACTTTGTGCAGAACTCTGAACTGGAGGGTATTAAAAATAGCACAGTCGTCTTTGGCAAGATGCAGCTGCTTGCCTCAAGGTGAACTCTTTCAAAAAAAGGGAGATACATTTCACGCGCATCTGAAACTTCCCTCATGTCGAAACTTCCCAAATCCAGCCCCGACAGCATTTTGAGGCTGAGTCTGACATCCAGCCACATCATGATGGATAAAACTGTCCAACAACTTCTTCTTCTTTTCTTTCAAAACTTCTGGGACTTTCTCTCTACCTCATCCCTTATCCCTTTGACAGGAGGCATGCTTTTATAATATCCTGCAACTGGGAATCGTTTATATAAAGACCATCGCCCCCACCACCCCAGTTCCAGGATATGAAACTTTTTGCATACCCATTCATGTGATGAAGAATGAGAAGGGAGATCCTGATCTATTGACAGATCTCTGGGAGATTTGAAGTGCAGTAGATTGGAGATATTATTAATGGTTGGGTGGATGGCAAAGCCATCCCACCTTTTTTTTCCGAAGGAGCTCAAGTTGGCATATGTACATGGTTCTCTCCCTTCTCATTTGATCCCCACAACAACCCAGCGAGGTAGGCTAGGCTGAGAGGCAGTGACAGGCTCAAGGTCACCCAGTGAGATATATAGCTGAGTGAAGTAGAAGCGGACACGGAGCAATGGATTCAAACTACAAGAAAGAAGATTCCACCTAAACATTAGGAAGAACTTCCTGACAGTAAGAGCTGTTCGGCAGTGGAATTTGCTGCCAAGGAATGTGATGGAGTCTCCTTCTTTGGAGGTCTTTAAGCAGAGGCTTGACAGGCATATGTCAAGAATGCTTTGATGGTGTTTCCTGCTTGGCAGGGGGTTGGATTGGATGGCCCTCGTGGTCTCTTCCAACTCTATGATTCTATGATTCTAACTTGAATAAGACATTGGGGTTGGGGGCAGGTAAGCACTGCTTCACATAATCAGTCTGCTGGCAGCAAATCCAAGGAATGTATTGCCCTCTTGTGCCGCCGTCACCGCATTCCCAAAGTAGTCATTCACTCCCCCTTTGTTTCTGATGTAGATCTTCATCCCCCCCCCCCCGCCCGCCACTCTTGATGTAGGACTTCACTCGCCCTTTCTTCCCTGGTGGGTGGGTGAGGCACTGTTTTGTGGTTCGCCTCAGGTGCCACAATGTCTTGAGCCAGCCCTGCCTATCTCAAATCAACTCCATATGTCGGGAACCCAGAAGCTCAGCGGCAGAGGCAGGGATTTGGGGAGATGCGTGCAAATGGGAGCACAGTACCAATTGGCCTGGAAACTGGGGACAATCTGCTGTGGGTGGGTGGGGGGGAGAGGCCGGGGAGTCAGCTGTCGTGTGCATATGCTTCAGTCCCACCATACAAGTTGCACTACGACCCTTTCACGCCCATCAATTAACTTGCAGAGCAGGAGTGTATCGATTGCCTTCCCTATCACAACAATCCTGTGAAGTTGGGCAGCTATTGTTCTTATTTTGCAGATGGAGGCAATGAGGTTTACAATACTCGTCCCCGTCCCCCCGTCCCTGCTCCTGCAAAGGCAGAAATCTACTTGACGACCTAAGTCTTTACCACAAATCTTAAAATCCCACTGCTTTTCAACATGTAGCATTCTTCATGTTTGAGATTTTGTTCACCCTGCAAAAAGATGCACCTCTGTTACACCTATTTAACAGACCAGAAGACTGATACCAGGAGACACAAACACCATCATTTACTTATTTATTATTGTTCTGTTTATATACTGCTTTTAATACCAGCTTAGGCTTCTAAGCCGTTTACAAAGTATAAAAACCAGTCACACAGAAGTTAAAATATAATTCAAATCCACAGCTCAAGCAGTGTTTTAAACCACATTTCTCAAATCCAAAGTTATTGGAGCAGTCTATGTGAAAAGGTAGGTGCCTTAGCTGAGCACAAGAAAATCAGCTGGTGAGTCAGAAGTGGGGCACAATTGCTTTAAAAAGCTAAAATAATCTTGGGTTGCATAAAGCGAAGTGCAGTATCTAGATTACAAGAAATAATCTAGCTCCATTTTGTTCTGTGCTGGTCAGGCTGCCTCTGGAGTGCCGAGTCTAGATCTCAGTGGCACATTTTAAGAAGCATCACAGACAAATGAGAACACCCTCGGGTATTGAGGGTGGGTGGGGGCCTGGAAAACAAGTTTTCTGGGGCATGGTTGAAAGAGCTGGTAATGTTTAGCCCTGCGAAGAGAAAGCTAAAGGGAGACATGCTCATGGCCCTTCACACTATAGTGTTGCCACAGAGAAAGTAGAATAATAAAATCACAAGAGTTGGAAGGGACCCTGAGGATCATCTAGTCCAGTGATTTTCAACCTGTCTCCTGTGGCACCCTGGGGTGCCTTGAGTGATGGCCAGGGGTGCTGCAGGCAACACTGGCTTCTGTCCCTCTTTCCTTTCCTTTCCTCCCTGCTCTGATTCCCTCTAACATTTCTGCCTCCCAAAGGTTTGCACAGCTGTTTATTGCAGCAGCCCTGGCTACAAGCTCCCCAGGCGAATGGTGCCTTTGGGAGGCATCTCTCTTTGGGGTGAGGGCAGCTCAAAGACCAGGGCCGGCAGCGGCTGCCTGTAGGACTCCCAAGGAGAGGGGAGAGGGGAGGAGGCTGAGGGAACCCTACACAGGGGAAGGTGTTCAAAAAAGGGTGAGAGGCTGCCAGCTCTGCAGGCAAGGGCTGACATAACTGGGCTCCTGAGCCCTGCCGGGGTGCCGCAGAAAGAATGTAGTTGGTTAAGGGAGCCGTGGACTCAAAAAAGTTGAAAACCTCTGATCTAGTCCGACCCCTTGTAATGCAGGAACATGCAGCTGTCCCTGATGGGGATCGAACCTGCGACCTTGGTGTTATCAGCACCATACTCTCACCAACTGAGCAGACTTGCTTTCTGCTGCTCCAGGGCGCAATGGGTAGAAATGACAGGGAAGGTTTAGACTAAGCATCAAGAGAAGTTTTCTAATGGCAAGAGATGTTCAACAGTGGAACTGCCTGCCTCAGGAGGTGGTTTTCATTCATTGGAAAGTGCAGGTCAGTTGGGCATCTGATAAGAGATTTGGTAGCTGCATCCTCCACTGGGCGAGGAGCAGGGGTGGGTCAGGAATGATTCTGTGGCTGCTCGCAGGAGTGTTTCCCCACTTTGATTCATGCACATATTTTGCTTTTCCTGTTTGATTTCCACCACTCCTTCAAGATCTAGTATAACTGGGAACTGAGAGACAGGGCCTATGAACTATGCTGCCCCTGGGTTCAAATCATACCTCTGCAAAGACACTACAGTAGATGTTTTGACAAGTCAGTGATTAACCTCAGCATGTTCCATCTGTAATAAGGGTATAATAACACTGACTTACGCTTTGGGGTGTTCAGGATGATCAAGATAATGTTATAGTGAACACATAAAGCGCTATATAAATACTAAATACTACTGTGGTTGTAGAAGTGCCATTGGAATCAACAGAGTGAATAACCCTTCTAAACTTTGCAGGTTTCTCAGTTGTATAACTCATTCAAGTCACACCAAGGCCTGAAAACCACCACCATTCAGAATTTGGACTAATCTCTTGAGCTGCTGTGGTTAATGGACAATTTAAAGGGACACAGCACTTGTGCTGTTTTGGGTGGGATTCTTAATCCCAAATTCTACATGCAAATTTGCCCCCGCCCTTGCCCACCCACCAAGACTTTTGCAAGAAATGAGTGAATTTTAAAAGAACAAGTTGTCACTCTCCGTATATTTTTTGGAATGCACGAAGAACAAACACAACAGCGTAAGGAACTCTTTTTACATTTACATTATTGCAAACATACGCGAGTCAGCCGTTTCCATACGAAACACAGCAAAACTGACATACAGGTGCATTGTTTGACTCTCTTTATTAAGGAACTTAATGAATTAATCGCAATGAGTATGGCTTCATTTGCAGCTCCCATCCCAAAACCAGGGAGCAGCCACACAATCCTATGTCCAGTCAAAATCGATGAGCCTCACTCCCATGCCAGCAGCTTTAGGACTGAATCAAGGTTTAAAGGACCCTGTAAATACCCACCTTCCAGGTGAGCTCTCTGTTGAGGTGAATGTGAGCCTCTGGCATAGATGCTTCGGCTGTTCCCCAAGTGAGCTTGCAGGAGGAGGGGGCTAAAATTTGACCGCAAGGTCGACTGCAGAAAATTTTGACGGCCGGCAAAGAATCCTGTGGAATCCTCCGTTAACAGCCTTGGGAATGGTTTTCTTAAAAATTGGTTTCCTTTAGCAACAGCCAAACGTGACAGGTCTATAAGGGAATGACACTCTCCTGGGGTAGATCTGGATTAGCACTGGAGAGTATGACAGCGAAGTAATAAACTCACACAAAACATCTCCTGTGGCACCCGAGGGCCATTTCATAAACACTGCACAGGGGGCAAAGACAGGCTTCACACAAGGGGACTGCGGTCAGATGCAGACAATCACAGCTCCCTGCAGAGGAGACCTGTATCACGCAGCCTTCGCCGTCTTCTCACACTTACATGCTTTTAAGTACACACTTGAAGCATACTTACAGGGAATCCGTCAACGCCCACCAAACAAAAGCAACAGCAGCAGCAGCAATTCTTGGATCCCGAATTGGTCCCAACTGGATTATTGCTATGGCTAAACTGGATGTGACAGATCTGTGCATTGCAGCCCAGATCTGTTCCGAACAGGGTGGCGGTCCAGTTTTAGGAGTAAATGTCTGCCCAGAGGTGAGGAGCTGAACGTTACCTTCTTGTGTGCATTGCTCCAAGCTGCTCCCCCCCCCCCCGCCAGCCAGGATCACCTCTTTAATTGGAGCCCAGCTGCATGCAGAAAAGGGGAATCTGAGCATCGGCCCCCCTGCCTGTGCATCCCCTGCTGTTTCATTCTGTTTAATATCCACCTGCTTTCTCTGTGCATGGGGCACAGTTGGGTTTTGACACACAGACCTACTCCCATCATGTCCAGTTTGATCCCTTCATAGGTAGCAGTCATTGCTCTCCGTGCGCAGAAAAGTAGGCTGTCCTGAATTGTGCGTTGGCAGAAGCTCCCCAGGGCGAGAGTGGCTCTATTAAACACGTACCAAGCATGCAGGTTGAAATCAAGGACGGCTACAAGTGCTTCAGTTGTTGTGGGGCGAAACCTTGTGCTCAGGTGTGCATTTGAAAGTGTGCACAATTAAGAAAGCCGGGGGAAGGGTGCATTTCTCTACCTGCCCGTCTCCAAAAGTACAAATTACAAGCGTTCTCTCTCTCTCTCTTTTTTAAAGGAAAACAATCCCTTGCGAGTGTAAGGCAGCCCAGTGTATGGCACAGCCGCAGTTGAAGCTCTCCTGCACAAAATGCGCTGAAGTAAGATGGCACTGCAAAAGCATGCACATTTCAGTAAGGCTTGTGCAGGAGAGCTTCCCAGAGGATTCTGCCCACAGCGAGCAAACCAGCTTCCCTCCACCCTTGTTTTACTTTACTGCCGATTAGGGTGCCTGCAATTTGAGCATTCAGTGGGAATAAACAAACAAACAAAAACCCAATCAGGGACCCTCCTCTTCACATCTGCAAAAAGGAGTGGGGGGTCTTATTTTAAGATGCTCATCCAAACCTCTCAGTCGTGCAACAAGTAGAACCCAAATGGATGAAACAGTCAAACACAGAGAGAATTTTCTCTTCTGGGAGAATCAGAGGTGGCTTTTTATTTAGGGGAACATGGTCATTTTCTTAACCAATTAAAGATTTCTGAAATCTTCATCTTTGTTAATGGCATAAAGGCATCTCCCATTTATTTCCGTCGGTTTTTTTTTTTAAAGCAATAGAATAGAAACAACAGTCGGAGGTTTTGGGTCATTGACATAATTGATGAGAAATGCATGCAAATAAGGTCACATGCCCCTTCAAATCTCTCCCTTCTTCTTTTGCACAACTCATAAAGTTGTCAGCTATCAGGGACTCCTCCAATGGTTTGGTATAATCCTAATCCAGTGTTTTTAAATTTTAAAGATTGTGTTCCTAGCCACTGCCACCCCTGCCCTATTGGAAGCTAATAGTGCAAAGCAATAAATATCTACTCAGAAGCGAATCTCATTGACTCCTGTGAGCCCCACTCGCAGGTAAGTGGGGATAGCCCAGGCCTTGTTGACTGAAATGAAATTCCTGCAAGTAAACATACATAGTACGTATTGTATCCTTAAGCAGGAAATATTTCCAAGGGAAGGTCAAGCTACAGGATGACAAATTTTAATAAGTTTCAGTTTGCGGCGATTGGAACTACTGCGTTTTTCGGTTTGTGAATTCTTGAGAGAGAAAGAGAGATTCAGATTTTTATTTTTGCAAAACACGTAGCAACGACAACATTGATAGCCAAATTCAAAATAGCAACATGCTTTTTTATCACATAGCTCGCTTTATCCTGAAGGTTGGTGAGTTCCATTTGGTTTATTGTTGTTGTTTTTGTGTGTGTTTTTTACAACAACAAAGCGCCGCTGAATTCAGATACAATCTGGGGATGTTAAGTCCCCATATCAAATCTGCATTGCTGGGCTGGGCGGGTGGGGGGCAGATCCCATTACAAAGGGAAGCAACATCATGGGAAACAATAGCAGAGAAAAAGGGTCAGATACTGAAGTGAATAAAAGATATGGAGAAAGGAGTGATTGGATAATCATGATGTACACATTGTACAGAGATAGGCAGCCTGGAATAGATATGAGAGACAAGGAGAGACAGCAAAGAAAAAACCGATGAGGTATGGTGAAGGGACAAAATCTGGAGATTTCTGCACCTAAAGGCAATTTTACAAACAGAAGCCCCCAGCCCCCCCCCCAAAAAAGGTGACACTTTCCCACTGAGTCCGTTTTACCAAGTCAGGAGTAAAAAAAAGGGAAGGGCACAATCCAGGAGAAGTTCTCCTGTGAAACCCCACCCACCCCCCAATTTAAATAAATGGAGCTTGTGCAGGAGAACTTCCCATGGGATTGTGCCTTCAACAGGGGTAGAAATCAAAGACTTAAGATCAACTTCTGAAACAGAAACTTGTGTTTTTTCGCAATACACGCAAAGAAATCATTTCCCTCAGAGGATGTTTTAAAGAAAAGTGGAATTAAATGAAAGGACGTAGATTAGTGGAAAGGGGAAGCATGCATATAAATTTAGCAGCAGCAGCAGCAACGACAAAAGGATGCTCCCTTCCCACCCGAAATTGTCAGGCTAACTTGAAGAGAAATGGTGCAGGTAAACAATGGGCTGAAAGGGTGTTTAGCTGTGTACTGGATTGTGGCCTCTGGCTCCTTTCCAGAGAAGTCAAGGGGAAGCAGAGGGTCACATCATGCCCACCGCAGGATACAAGAGCAGCTGCCACACCCATTTCCTCATAGAGGCAAGCAGGGAGTTGCCCATGTGCTACAAAAGGGTTGGGGTGCAGCTCCCTGTTCATTGCTCAACAGCCTTCTTCACACTTGGTACGGAAAATACACACTTGGAAACCTATTCTGGCACACCAATTACTTTGGCTGCCCCAAGATCTATGGGTGAAGAGCGGCATACCAATTTAATAAAATAAATGAATTAACGGTACCTATACATCTACGCATCCCACCCTGCATAGGAGAAAACTGTTGCTTAAGCATCCTGACAATTATGATACCCTGAGCATGATATATATATTTACTTGAAAGCAAATTCCGTGGAAATCAATAAAAGTCCACCTCCAAGAATGGACAAAGGAAGAGAATGAACTTCAAAAGACCAGATGGGCGGACTGCAAACTATGTAGCTTTCTTTAGGCACCGTTTTATACAGAAGCAAATATAGCTGGTTACTTTATATAAAAACAGGATCGACAATCATTTCTGACCCCACAGAATGGAAGGAACGGCGATTCTTTGATCTCGGTTAATTCCGACAACCTGTAGGCTTAACAGAGGCAAATGCGAATCATATGCAAAAACTGTATATCAATGGCACTTGACACCTTACAGACTGAACAGGATTTATAAGACATATACACATCAAAGTGGAGAGCGTTCATAGACAATGCTGAACTTTTTACATGTCTGGTGGGAAACTCCCTATGTTTTTACCTTTTTCTTTTTTAATGGGCCGGAAAGAGATTTTATAGAATATTTAGAAGAGAAATACAATAAAACCTTCTCTTTCAATTCCAACGTAATTGTGGCTTGGATATTTTAATAGGTAAGACCAAGGCTTTGTTTGTGAATCCTTTTTACAGCAACTTGTTTACTGGCAAAATACAGGAAATCACCCAAGACGCTTAATCCAGCTGAATGGTTGCATATGCAAAGGGCCATTGAATCAATTGAGAAGTCTAGAACATACCACAGAGAGCTGAATTTGAAAACATTTAGTCAGTCTTTATGTAGCAGTGTAGGAATGAAAAGTGTGGAGGTATTTTTTGTACCTCACCACCAATTTTAATTTTAATTTTTTTTTTGGGGGGGGAGGGAATGGCAGTTGTGAAAAGAAAAGATACAATTCCATGTAAGAACAGAAACCTTTCTCACTCACAAGAAAATAAGCTGGTTTTTCACTTTATTTGTTACATACTGTTTCGTGCTAGGAAATGCAACCCACAGATTTTTTACATAAAACCCACAGAATCAGCGCCCTTAGTTCTTGCGCAGCTCCCATTCATTTCAAATGGCATTGGAACTGGACATCTGCCTGCTGTATTGCGACACATATACTGTTATAAGCAAGTAACAAAACGGTTGCCTCCACTATACTCTCCTCTTTTTCCCCCTCTCTCTTTTTTAAAAAAGGTGAGGACTCAAGAAAGCTAATTAAAAAACACAATTCATTCAGAAGGTTGGCGAAAGGAAGAAAACATATCTGGGAAAGGTACAAAGAGACAAAAGATTAAAAGATTCAGGGGGGAAAACAGTAATAAAAGATGCTTAAATAATAATAATTATGTTATATAGGGTGTAATTATTGCAGAGCAAAAAAATATTGATCTGGTTTTTAAAAGAGCAAGCCATTCTTGTGAGAACTGATGGGTGCCTGTCATTCTTAAGCTTGGGGGGGGTTAAAATAAAGGCTACCTCCCCACTCCAAAAAGCATTCCCAAAGACAGAAAGCTATCAAAATATATATATATATTTGCCTTCCAATAAAGCAGCTTTTTTTAAAAAAAAATGCCTGTGACAATATATAATCCTAGCTAGAGATTTTGGTAAGTGGGGGAGGGGGGCCTTCAAATGTATTACAGTTGGCAAGTATTAAAACATTAAAAACGTTCGATGGAGATATCTAATACTGCAGATTTGATTTGATTTTTTAATGTAAAAGCACTACTTTAAAAAGATTGCAGAGATTGTGTAGAGAGCAACGGCAGGGAAATGGCTGTATGTATGTAGCCCACATACGTACGCACTTACATAAAAATCTTTTCACAACCTCCGCCTCTCGCTGTTCAATTCACATGTATATGCGAAGCTCCTCTTACTTCTTTGGACAGTGTCAGATCGACTCTTAAATGAAAGGGGTTTTTTTATATGAGGGTTTTACGTGGGGGTGGGGGGTGTTCGATGTTGGGGGTTTTATGACATCACCAGGTTAAAGTACCCAATCAGATCGCGCTCTGGAGAAAATTATTTCGTGGGGTGTTTCCTATAATATACTGTACTTTCAAGTCTGTCTTGAAGAAAGAAGCCAAAGGGGGGTGGGGGAAAGGTGGACATGACAAGGATTTTGGTGTGCAACCTGGGTGCTTTTAAAAACCTCTTTTACTGGGTATTTTTTTTAAAATGTGTGCGCTACTGTCTCTCATTTTCTTCGGCTGTGGACTTCGTTGGTTTTAAAGATCTATCTGCAAATTCAAAGGAGAGCTTTTTCGAAAAAAGAGGCACGCTGAGAGGGGGAGATTCCTTGTTTCTTCCCTCCCTCCCCTCCCCGCCAAACACCCCCCCCCGGTGTGTACCTTTCCCCGGACTAAGATAGGAAAGGTACCAAGAGGAGGAGGCGGAGAGAAATGACCATTGCAAGACCACAGTCTTCTCCTTTGCAACCCTCTCTGGAATTCTAGAGTGGAGCAAGAAATAAAGGCAGAGAAAAGGCGGCTCTGGAGCCTCAAGGGATGCCTTCGAAAGGGAAATTCATCACTCAACGGCGGCGGGTTGATTTTGGGGGGTAGGAGGGAGCATGAGGAGGGGTTGGGAGAGGAACCCCTCTTTCTAGCTCCCCCCCGCTGGTGGCTGCGAAGGCCCCCCTTTTTTACGAATAAGCAGATAAACAAACATGTTCCTGACCTGCGGGATGGCTCCTGCCGCCGCCACCGTGGATTACAATGGAGATTTCCAAGCTGGCTACCAGGAAATCGACGGCATCACTTTGGGCTACTTGCAGATCAACGGCACGCGGATGTTCGCCCTGACGCAGGTCTTCAGCGACCTGTTTAAGGACATCCCGAGGGCCACCGTGAGCAAAAAGATGGAAAGCCTCAAGATCCAGAGCCGCCGCTGCGACCTGAAGGAGCTGCGCACCCTCAAAGCCATCCAGTCCGTGCCAACGCGCGCCGTCAAGTGTTCGCTCATCTCCAAGGCGGACCTGGAGGCCCTCTGCACCTCTTGCAAGGCCCTGGCCCCCAGGAAGAGGAAGAGGAAGAGGAAAAGCAAGAGGAGGGAAGCCGGGGACCTGTTCAATCGGCCCCGGTTACTTCCCGCGTACAGCGCAGCCGACGGCGCCTTTCGCGCCAACGTGGGTGCCGGCTGTGCCAAACGGGACGCGCTCTTAGGGGCCCCGTTTGCCAGAGGTTACGAGAAAGCCGCGCCACTGCCGAAGAGCTACAGCCGCAGCGGCCGAGAGCAACTCCTGGCCGGCGTGCTGAGCGCTTACCCCGGCGACTTGCAGCTCCTCCACTCGGCCGTCAGGGCGCACGGCACCAGCCAAGCGCCCAGCGAGGCGGATGCCGGGCGCACCAAGCGCTCGGCTTGCGGGTGCCTCGGCAAGGAAAAGGGTCGCTCGGCATCCTTCGCGGGCCCCAAGAGGCAAGGCACGTCGGCCGGCTACTCCAGCGACTCGGATTCCAGCGGCGCGTCCAGCCCGGCAAGCTCCAGCGACTCCTCAGAAGAGGACGATGACGACGACGACGACGACGACGACGAAGAGTCATCTTGCAGTAGCGAAGAAGGCAGCTCCTCCGGGTCGGAAAGCAGCTCCCTGTGTAGCGGGGACTCGGTGCAGAGTACCCGTTACAGGCAGGCGGCCCTTCCTCGTATCCCACCCCAAGCTGCCTCTCCTCAAACCCTCTCTGGCGTAGCCAAAGCCTTGCGCCCTGACCCGAACTTGCTGTTCTGGGCCAGGACGCTGCGCGCGTCCACTTTGGAAAGTTTCAAGCCGGCTCCTACCACCGCGCCAAAGGTGCCCCCGCGTGAGGACCCGGAGCCCCGAGTAAAGCAGGAGGCGCGGAGCTCTCCCGTCTTTCCTGCCCGTCCCAGCAGCCCCAGCGAGGGCCCGCAGCCAAAGAAGGGAGGCTTTAGGGAAACTTCGGAGTTGTGCGCCCAGGAGCGCGAAGACTTCTCCAAGGACGCCGACTTCCTTTGCTCCAGGGAGGACCTCCACGTTGGCGAGCCGGACAAGGCTGAGGAATCAGCTCTGCACCAGGACTCCAAGGAAGGGTCGGGGAGGGAGGCTCAATTCGACAGGCTTATCAGGCAGTCCAAGCTGTGGTGCTACGCCAAAGGCTTCAATGTGGACGGGAAAGGTTTGCGCAGGGCCGAGCAGGCCAAAGGGAGTTCCTCCGCCTCCAGAGCCGGCCTCCTCAGCCTGGCCAACAAACCTTTGAAAGGCGGCAGCGACTTAGAAAGGAACGCTAAACGCAGGCGTGCGGAGCAGGAAAGGCAGGCCAAAGGGAGGCCCCCAAAGATTTCGAGGAAGACGACCAAAAAGGGTGCCGCGCCGCCTTGCAAACGCTTGCTCCACACCAGCCCGGCTCCTGCCAGGAATCCGTTTTCTTTGATGGGTACTTTTCCCTGTACGCCCGCTTTGGTCGTCGGCTCTGATGGGGATCTGTGTCCTGCGTCCTCTCTGTGCGTAAAAGACTCGTGCGCCCTCTCCAAAACGCACCCGCTTTGGACCTGGCAGCTGGGGGGCAATGCCATCCCCGTGCCCCCCAGCCTGAAATTCCGGGGATACCGTTTAGAGGACTTCTAGATGGAGGATATAAGCTGGTTTACGTGCAACAGGTTGACTTTTTTTTTTTGGATGGGGGACGAAGCGAATTGAATATGTAGCCAAAAAAAGAGAGATGGAGAATCTGATGTTGCAATCTGAAAAAACAATTTTACTCGGCTGTAATATTTTTGGTTTCAGTGGCCTT
The DNA here is from genome assembly GCF_963506605.1 of Zootoca vivipara. NCBI lineage: Eukaryota > Metazoa > Chordata > Lepidosauria > Squamata > Lacertidae > Zootoca > Zootoca vivipara. Next base: position 22,168,191 of record NC_083288.1, on the reverse strand, counting down.
TAATTCCAAGTAAGTGTGTTAGTGGCAGCAGCTTGTGATCTTAAAACACAGTTGCTTAGAACTAGGTTCCACTGAAATCAGTGGAACTTATTTTCAAGTAAATGTGTTGAATAGGGTAGGAAGAGACCGGACTTTCCAATCATGATTACAAATAGAATTTCCGGCATTCCTTTACTTTAAAAAGAACAAAAGCTTTGTTTTAAAGAGCTTTCTCATTCCTCACTTTCTTCAAAAGATCCCACAACTTCTGAAATGTTGAAATTTGAACCTTGGTTGGAAGTAGGCCTCAAGTGTGGAGGAAGGCAAAGCAACTGATGATTAAAAAAGGGGACAAAACACCCACAAAAAACCCCCACAGTGGTACTGAAAGAGTGTAAAAGAGGTTGGGGAACAAAATTTGGTATTGTGTAATTAAAAAAAAAGGTATTTATGGTAGCAATACTTTTACTTAATATGCACAACATTTTAATATAGGGAGGGCAGGAAAGGTCTGTTAGGAAAAAAAGACACAAAGGAAGTTTGGGGCATAGCTGACCTCCCCCTTCCTTTTAATGTGGAGTGGTTTGTTCCATGCAGAGAAATTTAAGAGAGTTGTGGGTGTGTTGTGAGGAATGAGAAAGTTTCAAGGCAGCCTCCCCTCCCCCTCCCCAGTGAAAGACCCTTCTCTTCTCCCCCTCCCTCATTTGCCAAGTTAAAAGTATACTCCCCTCCCCTCCCCCACATTTCTTCCTTAATTTGGAAGAGAAATGGCATGGCCTTTCAACCACCGCACATTAAACTCATCAAAGCATCACTCCTCCCCCCCCAAGCCTCCATCCGTTTCCTGATTAAAACCTAAAGCAAGACAAAAGTGACTGTTTTATGCCCAACAGCAGAATTTTGCAAGGGGATTTTATATATATATATATATATATATATATATATATATATATATATATATATATATATAGTAGAATGGAATTTCTTTTTCTTCTTTTTGCCTGAATTTGGGATTTTGTGTGTGTGTGTGTGTAATGGTGCAAAAAGTGATTTTAAGCAAAATTAAGTATATTCTACTGTCTACTGAAAAGGTGCAGAAGTGGGTGACGCAACTTCATTTGGGAAAAAGGGAAAAAAAGAAATCCCTGGTCTTGCTTGAACCAAAGAAAGAAAGAAAGAAAGAAAGAGAAAGAGAGGGAGAGGAAAGGGTTACTTGAAACAGTTGTGTTTTTTAAAAAGGAGGTTGTTGTTTGTTGCCTAATAGAACACTGACTTTTAAGTAGCCTTCGGTAAAATTCTGTTTATTTAACAATTTACTGGAAAAAGAAATTGGATCCAGGGGCAAATTTGCAATGAAATGCAGATGGACAATTTGATCTCCAAAGTGGAATGCAGAAAAAAGAGATTCTCCCCACCACCACCACCACACTGTCAAGAGGAAACTACACCCCCTCCCTCCCTGATACAAACAATTGTTCTTTCCTTTTTATTATTCCTCTTTGTCTTCAGAGGTTTCCCTGCCTGCCTGAAATCAAAACCAAACCAAACCTCAACCTACCGTATATATTTCCCTGTTTCAAAATTGGATCTCAGGGCACAAGCCAGAACTGTTACTCTGGAGTTGTTGTACAATCAGTGGAGGTCACAGAACAGTTTTTTAATCTGTGCAAAGAAAAGGTCGTTCTCTATAAGGTGAATATTTCTGGAATTATTGGGAATTAAACCCAAAGGTCTAAACATGTTTATCTGGAAGTAAGCCCCCGTTATAGGCTTGATTTTACTGCCTAGTGACTGTGCTCCAGTTAATTGTCATATTTTGGACAGTCTTTGTTCCCACCTTCCCTCTATTAAAATAACATTTTCTCCTCCCCACCACCCCAAGAATCTTACCTGGGGAAAATAAAACAAAATAAATAATGGATTAAAATTGCAGATTTCAACTAAGGGGAATTTCTGGCTTCTTGAGTTTCACAGATTTTTGGAAGTGGCAGTGAATCAAAGTGAACTTGGAATAGAGAAAATAAGATGCTTTTAAAAGGTTGCAATCCTGGACACAGTTACAAGGGAATACCCCCATGTTGCAATTTCTGATACTCACTTCTGATTAAACATGTTTAAAATAGCGAAACCTTCCCCCCCCCCTGGCCAAAATATTTTGCCTTCTATAGGCAGCAATCTTGACACTCTTTGAGAGGAATAAAGGTGGAATTCCAGTGGAACTCAATAAATATGCTTCGTGTAGTTCTGTTGCCCCCCCCCCTGCCAACCTGCATTTTTGTTAGGGAGAAAGGGGACTTTGTATTGTTCAAATCAATTTTGAAAGGAAATGAGGAGTAGCTTTCCCATGCCCCTAAGGGGGGAGGAAATGGGTTTAAATTAGTTTGTATAAATTCTCTTGGGTAGAATACATTCATTTGGGCTACCTTGATAAAGGAGGATTTCCACCTTAATTGTCCCCAGTCCCCCCCCCAACAACAAAAAGAATGAAACCAGATTATTCCTGGGAACACAGCATAACTTGGGTGCTTTGTATGTGGAAGACTAAATTAACATTGTTCTGACTGAGAACTCCCTTTTCTGTAACCAGCCTTGAATATTTGTTGCCTAGATCATAAGTTGTTTTGCTAATATCAGAAGGAAGAAAAGAGGGTTGTGGGCTTTTAATCTTTTTTCTTTTGCTGTCAAAATTGTATAGACTGGTCTTTTTAGCTGTTCTGGTGACTTGGGAAAACTGGAGGAATATGATGGAGGGGAGGGGAGATTTTTCTTCTTGCTGCTGTCTTTTAATTTTCTTCAAAAACCGCCTCACAACCCTTCTCAGCCCTGCCTTATTGTGTTCAAAATTTGAGCATAAAAGATGGGAGGGGTCCTGGTGTTTGCACACCTTATTTTTGAAGGAATGTGGAATTCAGTGGAGGCCAAATATTGACATGTCCTCTCCCTGCTCCCCCTCCCTTTCAGTTTCTACCTTTAACTTCATTGGGAGTTTTGTAATACTGTAGTGAGCCAGACAAGAGAGAAACAGAAAGAAAGATTGATAGGAAAGAAAGAAGGAAAGAAATTCAGTATGAAGCATGACTTAAGAAGGGATTTGTTAAAATGGGGTGGGGGGGAGAGCAGCTTCGAAAGACACAACAATCGTGAAAGCAGTTTGTGGAATGAGGTTTCCAGATCGTATTGACCAGTATGCAGAAGCCTGCTGAATTTGGGGGGTGTTACCTTCAGAGGGAAAAATGCATGTCTTACACCACAGGAGATCCCTATGCACACACACATAAATTGTGTGATTTATCTGCAGGCACTCACTATATGCATACACAGCCTTCTCCTCAGGATCAGGGCATAAACGCAATGCTCCCCTCTCCCTTTCCTTTATATAACTATGAGAAATACTCTTAACTGTTAACAAACACGAGAAAGCAGTAAATAGAAGATTGCTTTCTCTCTTTTTGGCCTTGCACAAACAGGAGGTTGCAGTTAGCAGGGACATTCTACGTATCTCCTTATATAAGGAAAGAATAACCTCTTCTCTGGTTCATCTCCCCCCCCCCCTGCTACACACTAATCACAGGCACCATCCACCAGGAGCTCCTCTTTCACAAGCCCCTTTGGAATGAATGGGAGGTGGGTGAGAGCCCATCTTGCGTGTCACCCATTCATCTCTAGAGGGATCACGCAGGAGAACTCCCAGGCAGATTGTGCCCCATCTCATTTGTGTGTTTATGTGTGGGTATAATTTGCATATAATTTCAGTTTCATTGTTCTTTAAAATGTACATGCAGCTATGCATAGATACGCGTTCCTTTTTCAAGGCTTGGTGTGGTGGTATTCAACTCACCAGCCCCACCTCTTTTTTTTACATGTTGGAAAGAGCACGTACTCATCACATGAATGCCTGTGTTGTCAGCTTGGTGCGTACAAAACACATGTGGTTTATGTATGTGTATGCTAACGTACAGGAAGAAATTACGAGTACACGGTGTGTGTATATACCTATCCTGAATTATATTATTCAAGAAAGTATTAGCAGCTGCCAGGTTTGGAAGCACCTCAGAGACTAGGGCTGCAGGAAACAAGTCCCATTGAATTTACTTCCATAGCTGCCAAGTTTTCGCTTTTCTCACGAGGAAGCCTATTCAGCATAAGGGAAAATCCCTGTAAAAAAGGGATAACTTGGCAGCTATGTTTACTTCTCTGGAAGCAAGTTACAGGGGTGCAGACCTGCTTCTTTAGTGGCAAAAATCCCATGGATTGTAGGATGGTGGTGATGAATTCTATATTAACTTCATTATCCCAACGTTGCTCCCAATAGCTCAGGGTAGCAAGCTACATCCTTTCCCCCACCCCTGAAAAAAGGTTCTAAAAAACAATTTAAAACATCTAAAAACAGTTGCCATTTTTTAAAATTTATTTTTAAACAGCTTCAGCTGAAAAGGTTATTTAATCCAGTGATTTTAGGGTTACCAGGAGTACTATTCTGTAGAGCAGGGTTGCAATCTCCTTTCTCTAAATACAGAACCTCATGTTGCTTCTGATGATCAGATGGAACATGTGTGTACATGTATGTAGACCCATTCATTTCTGTGGAGGAAGCATTTGTACAAAGTAAATTGTGCCTCTGGTCTGCTTCCTCCATTGAAATTGATGAGAACACACCTTGCCAGGTTTTGTCTCTTTGAGTGTGTTTCACAGATGGGAAGTTGCTGGGTTTTTGTAAGCTGCAATGTACCAGTTTCAGGTGCATTCACAGATAATGTTTTCATACCTGACACTAAATGTGCATGTCATTCCTGCAGCTGTGATGCAAATATACATTCCATATTTGCTAGCCTGTGCGTGAATTTAAAAAGTGACTCTTAAAAAAAAAGGCAGCATGGAGAACATTCACACATATGTCAAAAGAGCGTAAGAAAGATTCAAGTGTGCTTTTAAAGTTGCATGTATTATTCTTTTATTTTTCTCTTTTTTATTATTTCAAAGTTATCTTCTGCTAAGCAACACCCCTGGCTATTTTGAGTGCATGTAAACATGGGAACTTCTCCGTTTTCACCTGAACAATGGCCCTTTCAAAGGTGGCAGTTACAGTCAGATTATTTGGCAAATGTGTATTGTCCAGTCCCTTTGAAAATATGAGGTTTTTAAAGATGTAACCTAATTTATCTGCCAATTGCCACCTTTGCCAGGGAGACACACGTGTTCCCAAATGTTTGGCATGGTTTTGAGGTGTCGGGAATTATGAAATCCAGACAGTAGAGGCACCCACTCCAGTAGTAGTAATAATAATCATCATAATAACAGCTGAAATAACTTGACAATTTGCTCACCTTTGCTAGCAGTGCCATCTTTCACCAGTACCAGCCAGCTCAGCCTGCCTACTGGCAGGGATGAACTCTGAGCATTTTCCTAGAAATGCAAAAATATTTACAGTTTGTGTAGTGGTAGCTGATGACATTTTGGACAGTCAACACTGTCCACAATGGTCCTTGGAGCATCTCTTTCTTCCTCCTGCCCCTGTTGGCATATGTCAATGTTATCAGTGCAAGATAGGATGTGAAAGAGGGGCCTTTTCAAATCAGTTGCACATTCTAGCCCAGGGGTTCCCAGACTTTGGTCCACGATCTTCATTCAATTGGTCTGATATTTAAAATTGTCTTTCTTTCTTTCGTTTCTTCTATTGCATTTTATTGCATTACAATTTTACTCTTATGGAATAAAAGAAGCAATAGAAATACAATTAAAAACCATACAGCATCTGGCACAGTGAATTCCTAATTGCTACAAAAGGCAGAAAAACCACTAAGTGGTCTGCCAAGACTGGGGATAGGCAACCTAAGGCCCGTGGGCCAGATGCGGCCCAATTGCCTTCTCAATCCGGCCCACGGATGCTCTGGGAATCGGTGTGTTTTTACATGAGCAGAATGTGTCCTTTTATTTAAAATGCATCTCTGGGTTATTTGTGGGGCCTGCCTGGTGTTTTTACATGAGTAGAATGTGTGCTTTTATTTAAAATGCATCTCTGGGTTATTTGTGGGGCATAGGAATTCGTTCATTTTTTCGTTCATCCTGCCCACCACATGGACCGACCCACAGCTGAAAAAGGTTGCTGACCCCTGGCCAAGACCCTCAGCAATTTTCAAGTGACCCATGGAGGGAAAAAGTTTTGGGATCCACTGTTCTAACTAATGATAGGTTTCACAATGCATTGCAGAACTAAAAACGCAAGATATACTTCATGCCATGTACAAACACTTTATTGTTGTGCAAGAAATTTAAAACAAAAATGATTTAACCCTTACTTGTAGAAGCCAATATCATCTCTGCAGCACTGTTGCACTTTCATCACAGGGTTCTATTTATGCCTTATGTGTGTGTTTTTGATAAGACAGATACTTGTAGAAAACAACAGTAGTTGGAAGAAATTCTGCCTGCTTATTTTGCTTAAACTGAGCCTAGATTAAAGTTAGCCAATTGAGGCTGCAGTCCTGAAGCTGTTGTCCTCAGGGCATTTAACTGGGAGTAAATCCTACTGAGATTTACTTCTGACTTTGACGTTAAATCACGCCCTTGTAAGTTGGTTCCACTGAAATGGATGAGATCACACAGTGCAATCCTGTGCATGTCTCTGCTCAGAAAGAAGCCCCATTGAGTGCAGCTGGGCTTACTTCCAAGAAAGTGGTGTCTGCAGCCTATTAACAGATGGGGAGAAAGCATATGGATGAGTGTGTAAAATAGATATACATTCTGGAATTGCATTGCATGAAATGCCTAAATAACCCTTAAACAAGTTCTCAACAACATGGAATTATTCTGTGTGCAAAATATAACAATCCCTCTTCTCCCCATCTCTAAATGCCCTTTTTACATCCTTCTAAAATTCCTTGGCAACTTGCTGTATCTTTCTGAAATATTTTTGGTAGTGTTTTGCAATGCTATAAATAGATACAAATAACTTAAGATCTTAAGATATTTGATAGAAGCTGAAGATGGGCAAATTGAACACATCAAAATTTACCAGTGGGGTAAATATAGAGAAGCAGTCATTGGTTTTTCTCCCCTGGGGCTTTAAAGTTAATGTCCTCCTGTGTGAGTTCCATAAGAATTTTACCCCTAGATTGTGTCCTTAAATCCCCATGAACATATAGGAGGAAAAGCAAACTATGGGTGTATGTTTGCCTACTAGCAAGTTCCAATGTATTCAATGGGGCTTAGTCCAGGTTACTGTAGTATTGCAATATTGCATCCAATGGTATTCATGGTCCCACTGCAGAGTAGACCCACTGAAATGAATGAGTACCAATAACAGTGGTCCTTTAATTATAGTGTTGCAATACTGTATCCAGTGTTAGTCATAGAGGAGACCCGTTGAAATGAATGGGTATGACTAACTTGGGTCCTTGAATGGGTCTAGTCTGAGTAAAATTTTAGTTCGATGCAACACTTTGGCTATGGGTGGGGGGTTTCCCCCCCCCAATGCACAGGGGAGTAAATCCTCTTGAACTCAGAAAGAAACTGAGTAAACATACCTGAGAATTGTGTTAGTTCTTTCTACAGCTCCCAAAGGAAACTCATATTTTACGGTAGCCACATAATACAATAATTGTTCCTAACAGAATGGTGGCAGCTTTCAAATTAGTTGAAAAAGGGTGATCGGAAGACCCACTTTTTACAAGGGAGAGAGCGATTTGGGAGAAGAAATGGACAAAAATAAGTAAAATACTCTTTTAAAAAACCCAGCAACAACCTTTTGTACAGTGCAACTGCTTTTTGAAAAGGTGGGCGGGGAATCAAAAACCTCACACAAACAGAACTATCTCTAGTGTGTTCCCTTACCTGCCAGACTCAGGTGCTGTCAGTTCAGAGAGTTATATAGACGGTGTTATGTTATTACTATTTTTAGTGGAGTTGTACGGAGGGGAGGAATACAAAAGTAGAGGTGAGTTTCTCAGGTTCCTTCCCCAGTTTTATCCCCCTCTTTTTTTTCCTTGCCTTGTGTAATTAGCTTTGAAGTGTAAAGCAGAATTAGCCTCTGTTTTCAGGTAAATCAGTTGAACTGTGCAAGAGAGAAAGATATACCGGTATTTGGGCAGACTTGAGGGAAGGCTGAAGGGAGGGAGGGAGATGGTTGGAAGAACCACATTGACCATCACTTTCAGGTTTTAAAGAAATACTCCTCCATTTTTCAAGAATAAAAAAAACGGAAAAATACACAATCACACAAGTAAGGTGCTAGTAATCTGGGAATGTCTTTATTAATTAAAGTTTCTTAGCTCTGAACCAGAGAAGAGGAATTTCCTTAGGAAAATACCCCAAACATATTTATTACTTTTTTCCTCCAAAGGAATTGGAAATGGGAGATGGAGAGAGAGAGTGAAAAAAACCAACTTTTTCCAGTGAATAATGTATATGATTTGCAGTGCAATCCAATGGAGAAGTCAGGTAAACATGTATAGGATTGTAGCCTTGGTTACATGTAGCTACAATTACATCCTCTCTCCTCAGATGAATTTCCTTAAGATTCTGAATTTCCTATCACCATTTTTATTCTTTTTTTTTAAGCATCCTTTCCATTTTTGGAACACAGCTTGGAAAATGAAACACACGGAGGGAAGGGGAGAGAGAGTTCAGTTTTCCATCTCCTTCTCCCAACACCCTTCCCAAAATATACTTGACTTGAGAAGAGGGCAGGAGAGAAAGGAGGAGGCAGTGATATGTACCTTTATTTATTTTAAGTTGTTGTATGTACTGTATATAAGGGAAAAACTGTAATCCCCAGTGTGCAATATGGATCCTTGACTGAGGAATAAAAAGACATTTTAAATAAAACAAGTGTGTGTGTATGTTGTTGTTTTTAAGAGAAGCTAATCCCCTTCACAAATTACATAGCTCAAGGAGTCATCCTGTTTATGGCTGTTTGGCCGCCTTGTTCTTCTGCTTTCTGCAGAAGATAATGAAGTAGCAAAAGCCATATATGTTTTATTGGCTGGGAATAGTTTGATGGGTTTAAGCTAATGCAAGCTTTCCGATTTTGTCTGTATTCCACAACCACAGGCTTCAGTAGGACAGGCAAAAAATTGATTCTTTGAAAGCTTGCACACTCCTTCCCCACAAGATACCATTCCCCCCTCCATTCTAGCTCCTCTTCTTCACAATCTTAGTAGTAGTAGCTGAACAGTTCAAATTCTACAAATATTCATGTTTGTAGACCAACTTTTGGGCACCCTTTTCCTTCTGCGCAGACCTCAAGAGCTGTGAGTAGCAAAATTCCACACAGTAAAATGTGCATATCTTACTTTCCTGCAATGAAGTAACCCAAATTCTGAGCAAAAGAGAGCTGAATTCTTCCAACCTGTGACAACTAAGAGGGCTCAGGGTTATTCCTGCGAGGAAATAGAACACCAGCATTCAAGCCAATGGCTGCCTGAGATTGTTACAGGTGGTAAAAGGACTCCCGCTTTAACACCATGTCATTGTGGAGAACCAAACATTGTCTCTTTCACCAACACTACAGCTCTGCCATTGGAGTCTTGTCACAAGTGAGGCAAAACTGCTATCTTACACCAAGCCCCACTGGAATTTACCTCTGAGGGAATCTGGCCACTTATTTATTAAATTCCCCTACCACCCATTCAACAAAACCACTGGGTAGGTTCACTAAACAGTGTAAAAGGACACCCAGACACAACATCATAATGTAGCCAAGATGGCATAAACATTGGCTAAGACCGCATTAAAAACCAGCATAAAACAGTGTAGAATCAAAATAAGAAACAGCCCAAAAAAAACTAGCATGGGGGAATGCTATTGGTGCCAATAGCTAAATGTGGCGCTAACAACTAAAGCTGTGTACTTTACATCTTTCAAAGAATTCTGGGCACTGGTCTGTTAAGGGTTGTTGAGAATTATTTCCCTGTGGAGGGAGGAAAAAACCTACAGTTCCCAGAATTCTTTGCATCAAAGTGTGTTCTTTGCACGTGTGTTGAAGGTATTGTGCGCACACAGCCGAAAAGCATGTTAAGCGGCCAATCACACTCTCCGGTCATTCTAATCCACCTACCGGGGTGGGTTGTTAGAGTAAAATATGCACCCTCTCCACCCCACCGAGCTCCTCAGAGAAAGGATGGGACAAAACAAATTATAAACTGCATATTTACTCAGAAGTTAATCATGCTAAGTTCAGTTCTATTTACTCCCAGGCAGGTGTGCTCAGGATTGGAAACTTAATTATTATTATTTTAAGAACCACTTTTGAATCAAATGTGCATTCTAACAAATGCAGGTTTTTGCTTTGCTTTGAAGAGCTGGAAAAAGTACCGATTTAAGCATCTTTGGTGGAGATTGATGTTGGATTCCTTCAATTCATGGTCCTTTGACCCTGGCTGTCAAAACGATGGGAAGTTTTTACCCAGGGGTTGAGAGCCACAGATGGAGAGCATGCAGCTATAGGTGGGTGTGAGGGACTTAGGCTAAAGTCAGTTATTGTGGGAGTGATCTAGCCTTCCCTGATTGATTGTGCCTGCCCTTTTTATGACACAGCGTTGCAGTGGGCAAATGAAACATTTAAACGGAAATCAATAGACATTTCCGCCTAATTTTCAGCCCAAGTCTCAAGGAGATCTTTTGCACCGTACCCAAGTTTTTCCCGCCAAAACCTCATTCGACCACCTTCCAGACATTTTCCACATTCAGATCCACTGGAGGAAGAGGGTCAGAGACAGGCAAGATCTGGCATTATCGCAATCCAGTGGGGGCAAATATCAAACCCAAATCTTAGATCTGAAGAAAATTAAAGTGTTGTGTGGGTGGTTATTTCGGATTTCTTTGCTACATCTATTTTTTTTTAACAGCATATACCGTATATTCTGGCGTATAAGACGACTGGGAGTATAAGACGACCCCCAACTTTTCCAGTTAAAATATAGAGTAATTGGGATATACTCGCCGTATAAGAAATACAACCCGGCGTAGAAGATGACCCCCGACGTTTGAGAAGATTTCCCTGGGTTAAAAAGTAGTCATACGCAGGAATATACATACAGTATTTAATGTGTCTGCTAATGTGGGGACAGAAATTGGGATCTTCATCATTATCGCTAGGAAAAGGGAACTAAAGTTCTGTGTCAACCCTGAGTCAAGAGTAGGATTTTTTGAGATTAATGCTGCCTCTCCCCCCCCCCAGGTGTATTTAGTAACGCAATGAATGTCAGGAAGAAACATTTGAAACTGCTGGAGTAGGAAAGGGCTTCAGATCAGTGGACAAGCAGGATCTAGAAAACATTGGCTTCTCCTACAAAGCAAGGGGTGAGATGACCGCCATTAGATGGCCGGTAAATTCTCCTGCACAAGTCCCAAGGGCACAATGCCACACTGTACTTCTAGGAGGCTACTTATCATTGCTGGCTTCATAAGAAAAGTCCTGCGGGATGATGCCAAAAGCCCTTTTTAGTCCAGCATCCTGTTCTCACAGCAGCCAACTAGGTATAATACATAAAGAGTTGGAAGGGACCCTCAGCCCTCCAGATGTTTTTGGCCTACAACTCCCATGATCCCTAGCTAGCAGGACCAAGTGGTCAGGGATGATGGGAATTGTAGCCTCAAATCATCTGGAGGGCCGAGTTTGAGGAAGCCTGATTCTAGTCCAACCCCCTGCAATGCAGGAATATGCAGCTGTCCCATCTGGGGATCACAACTGCAAACTATGGGAAGCCCAACGGCAGGAGCTGTGCACCACAGCACTCTCCCCACTTGTGATTCAGAAGCATGCTCCCTCCGACGACGACAGAGGTTTGATCGCAGTCACTGTGGCTAGTCATCATAAATCAACATGCATCCTGCAATATATTGTGTTGTTAAAGGCTGGTGCAGTATAAAATAAGGATTAATAGGCTGCCAGTTGCAAAGTCTAGCTCCCTAGTCGGCCTTAGGGGCAGTTACAGGTTCTGCAGCATACACTGAAGCCTGGCAGAAGCTGGTTCTTGGTTTTCCGCAAGCACAGGAAGAGAGGGTTGGGGGGGGGGTGTTGCAGAAAAGCACGAGGAGGGCTTGCTGATCCTTTCCCCCCGCCCAGAGGATCCTCCTTTCCAAATGGCTCTCAAAGGTGGGGAAGTGGATTAAAAGCTCCTGTACATCTCCTCCCATGAAGCACCTTGCAGCAATTTCACAATGAAACACAAACTGATATAAAACAATTGAATATATATAAAAAAGCTAGAAGTAGGGGCGTTTTTACAATTTCCAAACCCAATTTTTTAAACCCCCGCTCTGAAGGGATGTTGAAAGCTGCATAGGAAATGAAAGAGGTGCATCTGGCATCAGCCCCCTTGTGAAATTCCCTCTTCTGTGTAGCTACGGTACCAAAGATATAGAAGCCTTGTCCTCACTTTTCGCTTGCTAGGGGTGGTGGGAGTTGTAGTTCGGCAACATCTGGAGGGCCAAGGGTTCCCCACAGCTGCTTTAAATCTTAAAAGGGTTTGGGCCATGGGCGTAGCCAGGGGGTGGAGGGGCAGCTGCCCCCCTCAATCAATAAAAATACTTAACTAAAAGTAGAAATAATCAGACTGTTTGAAATGGTTTGACAGATTTTTCTGAGCACTTGGGGGTCAAATCAGCAATTTAAAACAACAACAATAGTTGTTGAGACTTTTAATTCCGAATCTGCTAGACAGGGCCAGACAAAGGGGGATGACAGGTGGATGTCCTCCCCCACCCAGCATAAATCCTGGCTATGCCCATTGTTTGGGCCCCCAGTTATTTGAAAGACCACCTCCATCCATACCCATATCTGGGTATAACTAGTGTGATAACGGCAGGAAGAGCCCTACTTACCTGCTTGCGTCAGAGAATAATTTACCAGCTCTGCTCCAACGGGACAAGTAGCTCAGTGGTAGAGCATCTGCAGAAGGTCCCGGGTCCAATTTCCTGACAACTCCAGGTAGGGTTGGCATGTCCTTTGTCAGAAGTGCAGGAGAGATGCTGCCAGTCTGTGTAGACAGTACTGAGCTACAGTAGATGGGCCAGTGCTCTGACTCAGCATAAGGCAGCTTCCTAAGCGGCCTCATCATTCCAGGTGTTAAGAAAGCCTTGAAGACACATCCCCCTTTTGTCTAATTTTTAAAAAGTTGTGTTTTATTTTATTTTATTGGCAGGGGGGTGGTAGCAATAAACTATACTTTGGTATTTCTGAGGCTGAATATTTGTGGTTTATATTTGTAGTGTGGTATATTTTAATCATATGTTGCCTCAGGATGGTTTTTCCTCTTAATGGTGACATTAAAAAAAACAAAAAACCCAGCCTTATCTCCTCTTCCATTATAGAGATATAGGGACTAAGATTGATCTACTTTATAGGGCTGTTGTAAGGGCAGCTGAGATACTTACAGAAAACACTTTGAATGCTTGGACTACACTATAGAAGTATTAAGTTTAATTTAACTTTAAAGAGAAATATGTTCTTTTCAAAGAAGCAGCACTATTTATCACAATACTGTGGTTCAAGTACGGTATGCAAATATTAAACTGTCCTTTGCAAGAAACCACAGTTCAACGAAAAAACATACACTGGAGTATTTTGCTCGGTTTTGAAACTTCCCTTTGTAACTGAGCCTTAGAAGGGAATTAGTATTGTTCAAACCAACCAACTGAATTTGGGCGTAAAAAGAAAAGAAAAGGCACTCCAAATCGGTGTCTCTTATGCCCCGAGTTACGTTCTCCTTTGAAACATCTTGAACAATAAGAACAGAGATATGATCAAATGTTAACCCCCTCCTTCGAACCTAACCATAAACTATGTTAAATATTATACAAAAGAGATGTTTCCAATTTCATTCACCCCCACTTCCCCCCAAAAAACTGACTAGAGAGGATTCTTTCTTGAAATGCAAGTTTTCCTCTCCTCCTCAATCAAACCCGAACGAAAAACTTGGGGTAGTGGTATTTAAATAAGTATACACTATCTAAAGCATATTATCCCACTCTCACCATAGCTGCCAAGTTTTCCCTTTTCTCGCGAGGAAGCCTATTCAGCACAAGGGAAAATCCCTTAAAAAAAGGGATAATTTGGCAGCTATGCTCTCACGCCCCCAGAAAAATAATCCCAGGAACTGTTAAGGGTGCTGGAAATGGTTGCTCTCTGCGTGGTAAAATTCTGACGAGATCAGTTCCTTTCCTCTTCTGTATTTTATAGATTTGATTACTAATAATAAATTGGCTAGATGTATAGAAAGAGGATCAATAAGGAATTTAATTTTGTATGGGCAGCAGCTCCCGTTTAATAACTTTCCAGAGCTGAAGCGCCATAACCCCGAATCCTCCTTTCTCTCTCTCTCTGTATGCGCGCTTGCGCTTGTGTTATTTCATTTAATAAACGTCAGGGGAATAACTGGGGTTGGGGATATATATGCGGCGGGATGAAGTACGGAAGAGAAGTCTGGGAAAAGGAAAGATGAGGCGAGAGAGTGTCTGCGGATTCCTTGATTTTAATGTGGTGTCAAAGTGTCAATGATAAATTAGATAAAAGCAAGTTAAAACAGCAAGCCTTGGAGGGGGAAGGCGAGGCTACAGCTCCTTAATCTGGGATCTAGTGGGGGGTGGGTGGGTGGCTGGGTAGGGGGGGGGGAGTTGAAGCCTGGAAGAGGGTTGAAGGATTAGCCCTCTTTAAAAGTCTTCATGTATTATGTTTACATATAGTCAGCCGAGAAGAAGGGACCAGGGTTTCTGGCTGGGGGGAGAGGAGGGCTTGGGGTATGTTTTTTTAAACTCTGGTTTATCAGTCTCTGAAGAGCCTGAAAGGAAGGTTCTTTTCCCTGGAAAATTCCTTTTCTTTTCAGGGAGATAAGGGAGGGGAGGACACCCACCAAACCTTAACCCCCTCCCTCTAACCACAACAATCGGCCTGGAATGTTAACTCCGGCCTGCCAAGGTGACACTATGAATCTCACTGTGCGATTAACATCTGCATGTTAATGGCTCAGTGGATGCAGTTCAGGCCAATCTTGGGGAATTTACCTTAAATGAGGCCATATGGAAATAAAGGGGAAAACTTGGTTAACTTAAATGCTTTTTTTTTTTAGATGCCCCTCCAGCAAATCTGCCGACCAGCAAGGAGAAAA
Organism: Zootoca vivipara; assembly: GCF_963506605.1. NCBI lineage: Eukaryota > Metazoa > Chordata > Lepidosauria > Squamata > Lacertidae > Zootoca > Zootoca vivipara. The sequence continues at coordinate 22,153,108 of NC_083288.1, read as the reverse complement.
ACAAGTTGGAATCCTTTGAAGAAGGACTCTAGAGAAATTTAGGATGCATTTTATCAAGGTATAGGGAACAAGAAAACAGAATGGGTCACTTTGAAAATGAGAGAGTGTGCATTTTCATTTACTTCCACCCTGCTTTGTCTTTCTCTTTTCTTTGAATTGAAAATTCTTACAACAGTATCATTTCCATTGCTCCTTTTTTCTCTTTTAAATGTATTTTTAATTGTTTTTTTAAAAATCAGGTTACCGACTACAGCATACAAACATTAATCATTGCCCTAACTCAGAACCAATTTCAGTTTGAGTTACAGAAGCGAGTACAGTATATGCGTCCTCACATCAAAGGCCTAAATGAAAGTAAAATATTCAAGGAAACACCCAAATCAACCATCGCAACTAAAATCCTTAAAATAATAATTAAAAAATCTGACCAGCAACCATACTATTCAATTCCCAATTTGGGGTTTGGGAAAGCCTATTATTATCTAGATAGAAACAAGAAGTAAATCACAATCTCTAAAAAAAAAACTGTTGATGAGGCAAGCCATCCATACACATTAAGTACACAATGAACGGCCCAGTATGCCTGTTTACTCAAAAGTAGGTCCCACAGATCTCAGCAGTGCTTTCTCACAAGTAAGCGTTCACAGGATTGCAGCCACAACCGATAAACATAGTGTAAAATAGTTACAGGTAGGTAGTCGTGTTGGTCTGAGTCGAAACAAAATTAAAAAATTCCTTCAGTAGCACCTTAAAGACCAACTAAGTTTTTATTTTGGTATGAGCTTTTGTGTGCATGCACACTGTATCTGAAGAAGTGTGCATGCACACGAAAGCTCATACCAAAATAAAAACTTAGTTGGTCTTTAAGGTGCTACTGAAGGAATTTTTTAATAGTGTAAAATATTTATTTACATACCCCAGGCACTAAAACTAACTCTGGCCTCAGCAACCTGATCATCACCCCCCAGGTTTCATAATCTCATAAATATCTTACCCTCTTCTAAAGAACAAAAAGATACTGTCTTTTATAGAAAACACTCCTTTTGAAAGGAAATGCTGGTGCTCCCCCCCCCACTTCTCAAGCCTTCTCCTTTCCTTCTTTCTTTTTCTCTCTTGTTGCAATTCAGCCCTATCCCCCGTCCTAACTCCTGCGATCACATTTATAGCTCAATCCTAACCATGTTAACTCAGGAGCTAGTCCCCCTTGCTTTCAATAAACTTAATTCTGTGCTTAAGGGTTATTTCCACACCGCCCTTTCTTGATGTCATCGACACTATTTGCGCACTCGGTTCTTATGAAGAATCTGAAAGATGTCCTTCTGACTCCTGAAATAGCTCAGTCAATAAGAGCATAAGATTCTTAATCTCAGGGTCGTGGTTTCAAGCCCCACGTTGGGTAGGGCTGCAACACGCCTGGAATTTCCCGGACATAGCTGGCTGTTGGAAACAGTGCCCAGGTGGAAAGCGGTTGAATGTCTGGGAAAATCTGGACGACGTATGACAACTCATGTCTGAAGTGTAGATTTTGGCGAATTTCCTTAAAAATAGCTCAAAAAACTTCATTTGTTTTTTGCAAAAAAAAAAAAACTTTGGCCAAAAGAATCTCAACAAGTTTTGTGTCCAGATTTTCGCTTTTTGAAGTATGGCAACCCTAATGTTGGGCAAAAAGATTCCTGCAATGGAGGGGGTTAGACTAGATGACACTTTTGGTCCTTTCCCATTTGTGCTCACCCCTCCTGTTATCTTTTGCCTTTTCTTTTTCAGCGCTGGGTTACTGCAAATGTTAAAATCTTCCACTGTAATTGCAACGCAAGCCTTTCAGGCATGAAGTAACTAGCACAATTGTCTGGCCTGGTGTGTAGAGGAATAATCGGTGGCATGGATGGGTGTTGGTTAGCACAAGGGGACTAGATATTGTGCAATTGCCACAGAACAAGACGATGGTGCCAGTAAAGACTAACACACATTCAAAACATCTTTGTGGGTGTTTAGGGAAGTTTTTAATGTCTGATGTTTTATTGTATTTTTATATTTTGTTGGAAGCTGCCCAGAGTGGCTGGGGAAACCCAGCCAGATGGGCAGGGTATAAATAAATTATAATCATAATTATAATTATTATATCTTTGTTTGTTTTGCAGTCGTCCAGAAGCACCCTAAAGAAGATGCTTTGCTTTCAGCAGCTTCTGTCTTAGGAAGGAACACAGGAGGCTGCCTTATACAAACTATGGGTCCAACGAACTCAGTATTATCAGCGCTAAGGATGAGGATGCCTGTGGTTTTCCAGGTGCTGTTGCACTCCAACTCCCATCAGTCCCAGGCAGCATGGCCAACGGTTAGGGATGATGGTAGTTGTAGTCCACCAACCTCTGAAGGGGCTGCAGGATTCCTGTCCCTGCTATACACACTTGGGAGTTAGGGGAGCCATGTGTCCTGTTTTGTAGATGACATGAAGGGCTATCAGAAGACAGTCCTCTATTTTAAGGTACCCCTCTATTTGAAGGGTTGTTCAGAACATGTCCGGTTGAAAGATAAATAACTCTAAAAAGGGAAAGCATGAGGAGCCTTGAAGCTGCCTATCCACAGCTAGCAGCAGCTGGCCGGTAGCACTGTTCCCCAGTATGGTGAGCTATGTTGTGTTTCTATTTAAATTATACTACCAATATCTAAATTTGTATCTATATGCGTAAATTGGTATATGCAAACTTTCTGCAAAGCTGTGTCCCTATTTTTGGGGTAGTGCATAAGTTGTCACCCTTTCCATGCATAGAAAATGGCAATAAATTTCCCATTGAAAAACAACAGTTCTAACAGAGTTTGAGCTGTTTTTTAATAGAAAATTTATTTCAGTTTTCTATGCCTATAAAGCATGGACTAGTTATGACAATAAATGGGGTGGGGGAATCAAGAGACATGTAAAATAGGCACATTTGTATATGGGTTGAGTTTCACAGTAGTGAAAATGAAGGTTGTTCTGATGTAAATAAGACAGATTCATATCATGAGCCATTAAGTATAGTTCTGGATTTGCCAGGCTTGTGGACAAGGTTGTCTTGAGAATGTTGGTTTTACTGACTATGCATCCCTTCCGACATTTCTATGGTGAAAAGAGGGACGTCTTATGTACAGTGGTACCTCGCAAGACGAATGCCCTGCAAGACGAATTTTTTGCAAGACGAATGCGTCTTGCAATCTGATGGTGACTTGCAAGACGAATTCGTTTTGTGAAAAATTCGTCTTGCGAATCGCGGTTTCCCATAGGAATGCATTGAAATTTAATTAATGCGTTCCTATGGGCAAAAAAAGAAATTTCAATGCATTCCTATGGGAAACTCTGATTCGCAAGACGAATTTTTCGCAAAACGAATTGACTCGCGGAATGAATTAAATTCGTCTTGCGAGGCACCACTGTAATATCATATGTAGAACGTGTCTGGAGGTTCTAGTGCTTGCCTGAATCTAAAGTTACATATAATTTTTTCAACAGCAGCTTTCTTTGGAATTGCACAGAAGTCTAAACTATGGTATGACTGCAAGGAACATGCTGTGGGTCTTGCTCTGCTCCCTAGTTCCTATCAACTGCAATGGCTGCGTCAAGCAAATTAAAATGAAAAGGCTTTACCCCAGTAGTAAAGCCTTTCTGGGTGAACTTGGGCCAGCCACTGCCTCTTAGCCTAACCTACCTCACAGGGTTGTTGTGGGGATTCAATGAGGGGGGGGGAGAGTCATGTACATCAGTTTGAGCTCCTGGGGGAGCGGGGGGAGATGACGATGCAATATAAATGTAATAAATAAAATAATAAATAATGAAATTTAGGAAAACCTCTCTAGAAATGCAGAATGCTGACATGTGTTTTGAACTCTTTGCTTATGGGTGATTTTTAATTATTTTTTAATTGTTATTTTTTTAAAAAAATGCCTGTTTTTAACTGTTTACTGGTGTTTTTAATTTTTTGTTTTATTTTTTATAAATCGCTTAGACAGTTTTATTTTATTTTTGATTTTGATTTCAAGCAGCGTTTGAATGCTGTTAAATAAATAACTAAATATTCATTTAATCAAAACACACACAAAAAAGCAGCTACTGGTATATGTGTTGGTGTCTGTCATTTTCATTTGAGAAATAAATGTCAGGTAATTATTAGCACCAGAGGCTCGTGGGAGTATAGAGACCTTTAGATTCCCAATTTCAAAGTAGGCATCAGACCCACCTTGGCAAAAATTTGGATGATGTTGTTGTAAAAATTTGCAGAGCTACACGGTCCTAGAATTAAGTGGATCCTTGACCCAGGAAGAGTCCAGGTATCCTGGCAGGCAGACGAAGTTTGAGCGTCTCCTGCCTACCAAATAACAGAGGCCAAACCAGGACGTACGAAGCAAGGTACTTTATTAATTAAATAATAAAGCTATTGCAATAGCGATCCGTCCACACAAGCAAGTTGAAGTGAAGGGACCCCGAACAAAGGAAGCTTCACAAATTTATAGGTTTCATTTCCAATAGTACAGAATTGCATAAAAGGTGGGGAAATGGGTTCTGGGAGGGGGTAATCGCGAGAGGACAAAGGGGTTGATGGAATTCTTGATGTAAGATATCATGGTGATAGTCCAGGTAATGATTATGCATGTCTCCTTATTGTTTGACAGGAAGACTCTGCGGATGTGGGAAGATTGTTGATAACACCTGTTTATCAAATAAAATTGTTGTTCTCACTGAAAGTGTGTATTTGAGTCGTGCTCTTTTAGACTGGCTAGGTGGCAGTGTGGTATCAAGAAGAAGTGGAAACAGTCCGTAAAATATGTTGTGCCACAGAGGTGCCTATTAACTTGCAACAAAGTTTATACAAATATTCAACGTTTGCAATAGAGAGAAAAGACTACACTTAAAGTTAAAGAAGAAGAAGATATTATACAGTAACTAATAATACACAGAGAGGATACAATTCTAACAGCGGTAAAACGTTCACAGTTCAGAGCGATGTTTGACAGCTTATAACATTTTATCAAGGACAACGAACTAAAAGCTTAGAAGGGTGCATAAGTGGAAACCTTTGCAAATAGTAGAGTCAAACAATTAATTCTTCAGGATGGCAGGATTTTTTAAACAGGTACAATTTGATAGAAAGGTTCAAGGTATCAGTGCAAGGTTATATTATTGCGGTTTCGTAAATAGATACAGTTTCATACAGAGTAGAGAATAGGGAGATGCATCGGGTAACATGATAGAGGACACCATAACATTACTAAAGGAACAACGGAATAGTTTATTAGGGATAAATATATATATCTTAAAAAGGTCCATGGTTCAGCTGAATCTGGGTCATGAAAAGTACAAGGGAGGGCACCTCAGGCGGGGATTTGGGAGGGTGGAAGTTCCGAGAATGGGTGATCGTTATCGTTTTTGGTTATCTGGCTGGAGGTGCGATTATGCAAGTTTCCATGTGGGTGTGAGACAGGATTTAGCAATGGGTTATGTAAAAGGGTGCGTGTGTTTTCCAAGAGGTCTGGAGGAACTGTCTGGGTCAGCAGGGGATTAATTTACCTTGATACGGCAGAATAGGCTTCTCTTGACTTTTGAACCATGAAGTCAAGAAAATGGCTTCTCTCTGGCTAAACTGTCCCCTCTCTGTACATTGGTAGTCTCGTAATGCATGGGGGCAAATTCCTCTTACCCTGCCCCTTATAACATTTCCCCTCTCTGCGGATTAATTTTTAAGTAATTAAAAATTATTTCCGCACACCGGGGTAATGTACTCCCCACTCCCAAGGTGGAACATCGGTACTATCTCGGGGAACTCAGGGGAAGGACATAACGGAGCTTGAAAGGAGGTTGGGGAGGGCTTTTGTCTGCGGGGAGTTAACATAGCCGGGAAACATTGGAGGCAACAGCAAAGGGAGGTAAGGAGGAGGATCAAAGATAGAGCTAGAAAAAGGGTGCCTTTCACGATTTCCCTGAGCCAGGAGGCATTGGGAAGCCACGACCAGATATCCCAGTCTGAGACCCCTTCATTCTGCACCTCGTGGAGATCTTTTGTTAGGGAATCGATGGCTCGGAGGTGTGCTGTTATATTCAGGGTCTGATCGGATACATACATACAGCACTCCGCCCCGATGAGCTTACAGGTCCCGCCCTGCGCTGACAGGAGGAGATCAAGAGCCAAGCGGTTCTGAATAGAGAGGGATCGGACCTGAGTGAGTTCTGTTAACACTGCTAGCGTGGCGGCCTCAGATTCATTGATGAACCGCAACAAAATATCCGTTAGTTTTAAGATGTCCATATGGTTCGAGAAAGCCCCATAGGCTGGGAACACTGCGCGGAGCCAGGTCTCTGCCTTTGCCTTAGGTTTTAACGGGGTAGTCGGGGACCTCCTGTTTCTCAAGCGGCCGGTAGGTAAGTCCTGGGTTACCCGGAACCCTGGGTGTATGTGGCCGAGGAAGCAGGATCCTCTCATGTGAATACTGACCCACGTATAACCTCGGGAGGAACAGAGCCAGAATAGCCCGCTGAGGGGTTTCCCAATTCGTCCGGTGCTAAAGGCTTCTATGAGACCGTCAATGGGTGATTCTTGAATGAACGGGAACAAGACGGCTGTCAGGGCAGACTTGAGATCAGGGTAAGAACGGGAATGCGTGTGATTCCTGACTAAGGTGAGGTCCTCTCCGGGGTTTATTAAGATCGTAACGGGGCATTTGCTAGAACCCACATGGCTTCCAGTTCCTGTAAATTCTCTACAAATGGGTCCTTGGGACTCACCACTCAGGTATATATACTGTGAAGTGGGCTTTAAGAAAGTAAGGTTCCGGTTCAGGAGGTAGGTACTCTTATACTGTTGGAGGGTGAGGGGGTTTGCAACGAAAGGCACTCCCTGCTCTATGTGGGATGGGATATGGGTGCAGATCCAGCAGTCAGTTAAATTCGTGGCATGGGCGGCCCGCTGAAGGAGCTGGACGTACGTATTACTTTGCCATGCAGAGATATCGGAAATGCGCGGGGGCAAGGGAAGTCCTGTAAGGTTGACGTTTCTAGGGGCAGTGCCGAGGGGCTGTAAAGGGTCCTGTCGGTGGAGTAAGTGTAGGTCAGTTGAGACTCCCCCGCATCTCTGGGGTCCTACATGGTCCCATTCCGTACTAGCCCCACCTCCAACTGAGTGTAACCATCCCTCGACATACCTATTTCCTTCCCAGGTTGATGCCGTCCCTATGTCCCATATACAACAAAATTTTCGAACGCAGATACCTTGAATGGTCGTAGCAGTGGATGGATTGGTACACATGAATCCATAAGTCCAAAAGTCATAATGCATAGAGTCCGTGTATTCCCCCCAAAGTCCTTGTCCTTGTTCTGCGGGGTCAAAAGTCTTAATAGTGGTGCCCCATTGGGTCTGATGAGAAGTTCCATTGTGGCAAGTTAACCGGTTCCAGGAATGGTCAAGGGTAAAGAAAGCACGTCCCAATATAGAGAAGGAGGCAGACCTTATAAGTAATTCCCAGGTTTGGGTGCCTCGCAGTTGGGGTCGAAAGGCATGTGGTAGCCACCTCTTAGTTCCGGGAAGGCAGAATTTGAAGTCTCCAAGGTTGTTCAAGGAAGTAGGGTCAGAGGAGTCGACGGTCCGATGATCCAGGAAGAAGAACTCAGAAGGATTTTCTCCACAATTGAGCTGCTGGGCTGCGACGTAGGTGATGAAGGCGAGACAGTATCCCAGGAGCAGGGTCCGGTCCATCTCACGGGTTGGCAGAGGCGAAAATCTGTATAAAAATAAAGAAAGAACTCGACAGACACGATACAGTTAGGGAAGGAAGGGGGTGGTGGTTTTTGGGTTTGAGAAAGATAAGGGAGGAGGGTGGGAAAACTGGGTTGGGTTTTGGGAAGGTGGTATGAGAAAGGGAAGGTAAAACAAAAACTGGGGTTTCAGGTCCCGCTCCCGGTGTCGTGGCATTTCTGTTTCCGGAACTGCATTCGTATGGGTGGATGATCTGGGTCGTCTGGTTCAGGTACTACAAGGATCTTTGACATCCACTTCTCCAGGTCTCCTTGGTCACCTTCCTTGGCTGTTATTGGGATCGAGGTGGGTTCCTCGGGAGGGTCTTGGGGGGATTCGATGGCTGGCGCGGGATTGTCGAGTGGGACGGTGTCTTCGGTGGAGTTGATGGAAGATGGGGAGGTCCTTGCAACGTCACCCAGGTCGTTGGGGTTTGGTGCGGACTTACAGAAGGTGTGATGAATCCAGGCAGAACGTTCAGAGACCTTGATTGCAGTTGGGGTCGTCAGGAGAATCTGGTAGGGTCCTTCCCACTGGGGTTGTAAGGTGGCTCGCCTGTAAGTTTTAACCCAAATCCACTGTCCAGGCGTGAAGGAGTGAGCATCGACATCAAGGGGAACATTCTGACAGGTCGCTGCATAATGGTGTAGTTTCTTTAGTTGTCGTTGTAATTGTGTAACATATACAGTCAGTTCGTTTTCCCCAGTCTCTAGCTCAGAGACGGGGAGTTGGGTGGTATGAGTCGGGGAGGGTCTGGCGAACAGGAGTTCATAGGGAGATAGTTTCAAGAGTCCTCTCGGCTGGCTACGAATATTATGTAGGACTAACGGAAGAGCATTTATCCATTTTAGCCCGGTAGCCTTACAGATTTTTCCCAATTGGGTTTTTATAAGTCCATTCATCCGCTCCGTCTGACCTGAAGAGGCCGGATGGTACGGGGTGTGGAGTTCCCATTTAATTCCAAATGCCTTGGTGACAGACTGAACTACCTCTGCAGCGAAATGTGTCCCACGGTCAGAGTCTAATCGACGTGGAACTCCGTATCTGGGAATTATTTCCTGCATGAGGATTTTGGCAACGGTTTGAGCATTTGCTCGTTTGCATGGAAAAGCTTCTGGCCAACCTGAAAGTCGGTCTGTTATGACAAGTAATTGTTTAAACCCCATACAGTTCGGGAGTTCTGCAAAATCTAGTTGTAGGCTTTCAAAGGGTATATATGCCCAAGGTCTAGACCCTGGTGGTTTGCGTGGTTCTTGTTTTGGGTTGAATCCGGCGCAGATGGTGCAATTTTTGGATACTGCCTTCGCAAATTGGTGTGCACCTGGGGCATACCAATGCCTAAGGATGCTGTCTGCTAGGCGGTTTGCTCCCCAGTGTGTGAAATTGTGTAAAACCCGGAGGTGGCGGGGTACCCAGGCTTTAGGCATTGCTAGACGTCCGTCCGGCAAAACCCACGCATTGTCCCTTTGGTGTGCCCCCAGTTGTTGCCATGAGCTTATTTCTTCTACACTAGCGGTGCGATACATTCGATTGAAGTCTACATCGGCTGGAACTAAGATGGCTTGAAATTCATTTTCATACATTTCCCCTCTCATGGCCGCTGCCTTCTGGGCAGCGGCGTCCGCAATACTATTCCCTAAGGAGACAAAGTCCGTGCCATTTGTGTGTGCTTTGCAGTGTATTACTGAGATGGCCTTCGGGAAATGTATGGAGTCCATTAGTCTTTTCACTAGCGGTGCGTGAGAGATTTGTGTTCCTGCAGCTGTTAGGAATCCCCTCTGTTTCCAGAGGGTACCCGTAGCGTGTACCAGTCCGAAACAATATTTGGAATCAGTATAGATATTTACGCGCTTGCCTTCACTCAATTCGCAAGCTCTGATAAGGGCAATAAGCTCAGCTGCCTGCGCACTGTAGCGCGGGTTTATAGGTGCAGCTTCTAGGATGGTGTCGTGTGTTACCACAGCGTACCCAGTTTGTCTTGTTCCAGCCACGACCTTGGAACTTCCATCTGTAAAGATTGAGATATCTGGGTTTTCCAAGGGAAGGTGGTCTAAATCTTCCCGTGGCCTTTCGGCCAAGCGGACTGCTAAGGTGCAATCGTGATGGGGGGTCCCGTCGTCGGGCAGAGGCAGTAGGGTGGCTGGATTTAGGGTATTGACTCTTTTAATGCGCACGTTGGATGGTGTGAGCAGGGCAGCTTCGTACTGATTTAGTCGTTCGTTACTAAAATGTTGACAGTTTCGTAAGTTTAACAAGGTGGCTACAGCATGTGGTACATTTAGGATTAGTTCTTGATTTTGAACGATTTCTAGGGCTCTGTCCACTAATTCCGCAGCGGCAGCAATCGCCCTGAGGCAACCTACAGTCCCCTTAGCTACCGGGTCTAATTGAATACTGTAGTAGGCGACAGGACGTTCCTGGCCTCTGAAGGTTTGTGTCAGAACTCCGGAGGCTACCCCTTTCTGTTCATGCACGAACAGCGAAAAGGGGAGACGGTAGTCTGGCAATCCTAAGGCTGGAGCGGACCTCAGTTCCCTTTTGATAGTTTCAAAATTTTGTAGGCTTTCTTTGGACCATTCAAGGGGTTCTGGTTCGTCCTTATTAGTCATCTTTACAAGGGGTTTGGTTAATTCTCCATACCCTGGGATCCATGACCTGCAAAATCCGCTCATTCCTAGAAACCCGCGGAGCTGTTTCTTGGTCTTTGGCAGGGGAACCTTAGCTATAGCATCTACTCTTTCAGTTGTCAAAGCTCTTGTTCCGTGGCCAATTATGTGGCCCAAGTATTTTACTTCAGTTTGGCAATATTGTAGTTTTTTTGGTGAGACCTTGTGGCCCTTGTCGGCAAGGGCGGTTAGTAGATGGACGGTGTCCATGTGGCAATTAGTTGCGGAGGTGGAGCAAATTATCAAGTCATCTACATATATTAAAAGGGAGGAGCCAGCAGGAAAGGAGAGGTCTTGTAGGTCCCTATGCAATGCACAAGCAAAAATTGTTGGGCTCTCTACATATCCCTGTGGGAGTCTAGTCCAAGTCAGCTGTCCTTTTTCCCACGTAAAGGCGAACAGAAATTGGCTTTTCTCATGCACTCTTATGGAAAAGAAGGCGGAGCATAAATCAATGACACTGAAATATGTACTATCTGGTGGGATTCCGGTCAAAATTGTATTAGGGTTGGCGGTGATGGCGTGGCGGGGTATCACAAAGTTGTTGATAATTCTGAGGTCTTGGACAAGCCTGTATTTAACTGGGGCACCCGGGGGTGATGGCTTGCGTACCGGCAGGAGTGGACTATTGCATGGGCTGACGCAGGGAACAAGGATGCCTTGATCCATAAAATCCTGTATCATTGGTCTCAATCCTTCTATTGCCTCCTGCGGCAAGGGGTACTGTTTGATGGAGGGGTATGGGACATCGGTGCGGTATTTAATAACAACGGGATCTGCCGATTTTAAGAGTCCCACAGAGGTATTAGTATTTCCCCATAGGTGAACTGGTACCTTGTCAATCAGAGGGGTTGGTATTTCTAAATCAGTCAGGTTTTCTTCCTTTAAAATGCCTTGAAAGGAGACTGCCGCCTCTTCTGGCATGTGGAGGTAGATACCCTCAGTGCTGCAAGTTATAGTTGCCTGTAATTTACATAGTAGGTCTCGCCCTAGTAGGTTGACAGGGCTCGGGGTCAGTAGAAATGAGTGCTCAGCAGTCAGGGGCCCTATCGTTACTTTCGCTGGCTCTGAAAGAGCGCATGTCCTGGGGATCCCATCAATGCCCATTATACGTTGTTTTTGCTGACTGGACCTCAGATGACTGTCGTTTAAAGTTGAGAAAGTTGCCCCTGTATCTAGTAAACACTGATACTCATGGCCATCTATGGTGATTGTGCATATGGGGTCATGGGCTGATAAGGCAATTGTCGGGCATACCAGGGCAAGGTTTGAAGGATCCCCGTTTAATTGTCATTGGTTAGTCTCTGAATTAAGAGTGGGTTGCATTTGCTCCTGGTTAAATTCCAGCGGTAGTTGGAATGGGCGCTGATTCTGGAAAGGGTTTGGCGCTATCGGGTTAGGGTTTTGTGCTGCATTGGATCCCATCCCTAGAGCTGGTTTTGGTGCCACGGTATTTAAGAATAATGGACAATTTCGCTTGAAATGCCCTATTTGATTGCAGAAAAAGCATTGAGAGGTGGTCTCTCGATGCTGGACATTGTTAGCCCTTTGGTAAGGAGAGGCTTGTCGATTTGCATGTGCGTTCATCCCTCTAGGTTGTGTGGGAGCCTTTGAATTTCTGAAGGGGTAACTAGGTTGGGGGTTATATGCGGTACTGGCTGCACTCAAAGCCAAGGCGAGGACTCTAGCATCGTCCTCCTTTTCCTTCCTTGCCTCCTTTTTCTTTTTCTCATCCCTTCCATCATAAATGGTTTTCGCAAGCCCGAGGATCTCACTCATGGGTTTCCCTTCATAGGCTACTTGGAGGGAGAGGAATTTTCTGATGTCTGGACAAGCTTGGTCTTTAAAGAAGCTTTTCACCACTACTTGGTTGTCTGGGGTATCAGGATCGATCCCCCCCCATGTTCGAAAGGCGGTTATTAGCCTGGTATAGAAGGCGGTGGGAGTTTCATCAGGTTCTTGGGTTACCTCCCTGATCTTAGTCCAATTTGTAGATTTTTTTCCCGCGAGCCTTATCCCATGTAAGATGGCTTTTCGAAACGCCTTCAGATACCAAATCCCAGGCGTGGTGTTATAGTCCCATTCTGGTTCGGTTCTAAGTTGGGCTGCAGTTAGAGGCTCGATCCCTGCAGGTTTATTGAGTTGGACATCAGGTAATTTTAGGGCTTCTGTTGCTTTCTCTAAAATCTCCTCCCGTTCGGGCTCATTAAAAAGACCATTCAGGAGCATGTGTACGTCTGCCCAGGAGGGATTATGAGTAGAAAAAATAATGGCAATTTTACGATAGCACATGTCAGGATTGTCTTTTAAGGTCGACATCTGCTGAGCCCAATTCAGTAGGTCTGAGGTTAAAAAGGGAACATGGGAATAGACGAAGTTCGTCCCATCTGAAACTGGGACTGACCTTAAGGGATATTGTCCCTGGGTTTTCTCGGTAGCCTCTGGTTCCTTTTCTATGGGGTCTCTTTCCTTTGTGGACGATCCCTTTAATTCCGATAAAACTGTCACTAGTTGCTCCACTAAATTGGTTTCTGGGTCACGACTACGAGTTCTGCTAGCAACAGGACTTAGCTGGGGGGGTACTTCAGCAGGAATTCGGGCTTCGAGGTTGCCCTGAGGTGCTGGACTTAGACTAGGCATGGCAGGAGTTACAGATCCGCCCTCCACTGCACTCCGGGAGTCTTGGACCTCAGCCTCCCGTTGTCTGTTTGCGTTAGAAGGAGATGGTGCCGGGGCTTCGGCAGGGCTGCAGAGCTGGTCTACCGGCTCTTCTATAATTGTTTCCTGGTACGGTGGGGGTCTTGAACTCCTTTCCGTTATTACTGGCATTTGTGGGGCTGTTGGACCTTCAGTCCCTTTAAGAAGGATTTTTGCCTTTTCAAATAAGTTGAGATATCGAATTTGCAAGGGGTATTGGTCTTCCAGTGTTATTCTTAGTGCAGAGATTCGCTGGGCATTAAGGGAACCTCTCGGGATCCATTTTTCCCCCTCTGGATGGTCCGCAGTGACGCGGATCCAGTCTTTCTGACAGAGTCTTTTTAGCCGATTTTTGTCAAGTTTTTCCACCCCAGGTAATTCATGCCAATGTTCGAATATGAATTGTAATGGGCTTTCATCCTCAGAGTCCCCACTTTGGCGAAGCTTCCATTGAGCTTTGCCACGGCTGGGAGTCTGGGACAGGAATTCCTTTGAATTATGCGCACCCATGTTTATTCTGGCTCTTTATACTGCAGTTCTGGGTCCCCGACCCTGTTCCTGGACACTCTTAACTTCCCGAGTCTATGACTCACCCCCACGTCCTTGTGGTGTTCCTGCCTGCCGTTCGCGTGCACTAACTACTAGGCGGCCTGGTGCAGCTAGATACCTAAGGACCCCCTTCTGGTCATCAATTGCCTAGGGTCCTGCAGCAACTTTCCTGCCTCTTACAATCTAATAGAAAGACTACCTGCCCTGGACGCTTGCCCACGCAATGCCGGGTGGTTAGCCTTGGAAGGAAGGTTTTTTGAAAAGAACGGGTGACCTTGCGATCTAGAACAACCCCGTCACTTCCCGGTGGGGATCGGGGGTGTCTAGGGGCGGCTTCACCCGAAGATTAAGAGCAGAGGAATACGGAAAAAAGGTTGGGTAGATTGCTCAGAACTCCTGCGCAGATTGGCAGGAGCGAGCTGGGTCCGTCCTTCTGGGTATTTCGTTTAACGAAAGGACGGATCCCAAAGGCTCTAATTCTTCTTTATCCCTTATGCCTTTACAGCTTAGCTGCAACTAGAGCCCAAGATAAGAAACAGAAAAGGAGAGAACAGTGAAGAGTGAAGTTTTAGAATTTTAGTTGCTGCAGTAATCAGCCCACCGCGTGTCCCCTTTTAATACTCACGACCGATCCTTTCAGTCGAATCCCGTTGTCTCCAGCTTCCCACTGGTTCCTGAAGAAAAAACAGCCTTGTCCCTTTAAACGTTGCTTCGTCCTGGGGGTCCCGCTTGGACTCTCAATTACTACCAAGCGCCTCGGGTCCTGAGGTTGGTTTACCCCCCTGCAAAAGAGGCAAGGGCGCGCTGGGCTCCCCTTCCTCAGTGAACCCGGAGCTCAAGGCAAAACTGGGTCCCCGAAGTGGTCGCCAAACTGTTGTAAAAATTTGCAGAGCTACACGGTCCTAGAATTAAGTGGATCCTTGACCCAGGAAGAGTCCAGGTATCCTGGCAGGCAGACGAAGTTTGAGCGTCTCCTGCCTACCAAATAACAGAGGCCAAACCAGGACGTACGAAGCAAGGTACTTTATTAATTAAATAATAAAGCTATTGCAATAGCGATCCGTCCACACAAGCAAGTTGAAGTGAAGGGACCCCGAACAAAGGAAGCTTCACAAATTTATAGGTTTCATTTCCAATAGTACAGAATTGCATAAAAGGTGGGGAAATGGGTTCTGGGAGGGGGTAATCGCGAGAGGACAAAGGGGTTGATGGAATTCTTGATGTAAGATATCATGGTGATAGTCCAGGTAATGATTATGCATGTCTCCTTATTGTTTGACAGGAAGACTCTGCGGATGTGGGAAGATTGTTGATAACACCTGTTTATCAAATAAAATTGTTGTTCTCACTGAAAGTGTGTATTTGAGTCGTGCTCTTTTAGACTGGCTAGGTGGCAGTGTGGTATCAAGAAGAAGTGGAAACAGTCCGTAAAATATGTTGTGCCACAGAGGTGCCTATTAACTTGCAACAAAGTTTATACAAATATTCAACGTTTGCAATAGAGAGAAAAGACTACACTTAAAGTTAAAGAAGAAGAAGATATTATACAGTAACTAATAATACACAGAGAGGATACAATTCTAACAGCGGTAAAACGTTCACAGTTCAGAGCGATGTTTGACAGCTTATAACATTTTATCAAGGACAACGAACTAAAAGCTTAGAAGGGTGCATAAGTGGAAACCTTTGCAAATAGTAGAGTCAAACAATTAATTCTTCAGGATGGCAGGATTTTTTAAACAGGTACAATTTGATAGAAAGGTTCAAGGTATCAGTGCAAGGTTATATTATTGCGGTTTCGTAAATAGATACAGTTTCATACAGAGTAGAGAATAGGGAGATGCATCGGGTAACATGATAGAGGACACCATAACATTACTAAAGGAACAACGGAATAGTTTATTAGGGATAAATATATATATCTTAAAAAGGTCCATGGTTCAGCTGAATCTGGGTCATGAAAAGTACAAGGGAGGGCACCTCAGGCGGGGATTTGGGAGGGTGGAAGTTCCGAGAATGGGTGATCGTTATCGTTTTTGGTTATCTGGCTGGAGGTGCGATTATGCAAGTTTCCATGTGGGTGTGAGACAGGATTTAGCAATGGGTTATGTAAAAGGGTGCGTGTGTTTTCCAAGAGGTCTGGAGGAACTGTCTGGGTCAGCAGGGGATTAATTTACCTTGATACGGCAGAATAGGCTTCTCTTGACTTTTGAACCATGAAGTCAAGAAAATGGCTTCTCTCTGGCTAAACTGTCCCCTCTCTGTACATTGGTAGTCTCGTAATGCATGGGGGCAAATTCCTCTTACCCTGCCCCTTATAACAATGTAATATTGGGATAAGTGGGGAAGTAACAGGTGTTACGGTAATTTATGTTGCCAAAGCTTCTAGGTTAGAACTGTACAGTTAGTAAGTGGATTTGAATCAGAATTCACTGTATTTATTTCAATGCTTTTAAGAGAGAGAGCTTGCAATGGGAGGTTTGTAGAAAGCTTAGATTCACTATCTACTCAATGTTTACTGGATTCTCCTCTTATTCTATAGACTTGTCTCACCTGGAAAACAAACAAACAAACAATAATATAAATTGGGCATACCCCATGCACCTGATGTTGTCCTGTGGAACAAAAAATATTTACTTAAACTAGTTTCCTCCCTTTGAAAGTCAAAATTCATTATCACCATTTGAATTTTTTTCAGTAATTTGTCAGAAATATAAATAGGTGGAACTTGAAATAAAAATAAAAAGCATGATAAAACTTCATTTGGATTGTGGCTATTGTTTTTAGATTTCCACATTTTAAGCATGTGTGTAGTCTCCATATAATCTACTTATAATTAATATGAAAAGGTTTGTTAATTATGTCAACCCCTACATAATTAATTAATTTGGCACAAATTGAAATTCTGAACATTTAATGAATTAGTTTTTGCATTCTAGGATCAAACTGTATAAAGAAGGGTTTAGATTTGGAGTAACTGACAATTGGTCAGTAAAGTTTTAAGTCCCAGTCTGCATGAAACCAGTATGAAATGAAAACAACCAGCACATGCAAACTGGTTCAATAAAAATTAGGAAACTACTGGTAACTGAAGATGTATATAATAGAAACATATACTAAACAATAAGTTTTGGAAATACCAGAGATATTGGAAAGCCTCTATATATTTGAACCATTTTTTTAATGCTAAAGGAGATTGCCACTCTCAAGTGGCAACATATTAAAAAGGAAAACTACTAATACCAGTAATTGAATCTGGACTGAAGATGAAATCAAAAACATACCGGTAATAAAAAAACATGAAAGCTAACAAAATGCCAGGCCAAGACAGGTTTCCTTCAAATGTCTACAAGAAATGTAAAGACCTACTTCTATCATTCTGTTCAATAAAATTTGGCTCAATGAATAAAATACCAGACACTTGGCAATCATATTGAATAAGTTTATTTATTAAACCAGGCAAATCTATTACTGATGCAAATTCCTATAGACCAATTAACTCATTAAATCAGTATCAAAAAAATATTTACGGCTGTTCCTGCTGATTGTTCAAATCCATCTAAAACCAGATATAACCCACCTCTGATCATGCCACTCTTGGGCCACTTTCAGACAGGAAGGTTGTCTCTGAGAAATATCCTTCCATCTCTTGTCCATCAGGATCAGGCATTGAAGATGGACAAATATCAGACCTATTTCATAGAGTCTTAAATATTATAAGGGATAGCAAATGCCATAATAAACCTGTAGCCATTTTTAAACTAGATGCATTGAAAACTTTTGATTCTTTTCTAAACGCAGTACTGTACTCAAGCACTTTCTGTTTAAAGCTGGATTCTTCAAAGTTATCCCTCAACTGCATCAAGGAAACATAGTCAGCATAAGATTACGGTAAATGCATTCGGAAATGGCACTGTCAAAAGGAGCTAAACAAGGATGTCCTCTTTCACCGCTACATCTGAAGGCAGCCCTGTTTAGGGAAGCTTTTAATATTTAATAAATTATTGTATTTTAATACTTCTTTTGGAAGCTGGCCAGAGTGGCTGGGGAAACCCAGCCAGATGGGCAGGGTTATAAATCATAAATTGTTGTTGTTGTTGTTGTTGTTGTACTCATCACACAACCGCTGGCAGCAGCGGTGAAAGGCGACTTGGATATTAAAGGTTATGGAATTGGGAACGTGCAACATAAAAATCAGTTTGTTTGCAGAAGAGTTGGAATTACTTTTGCATAGACATGCCTAGGATTGCACCATTAGATACCTTCGTCTACGCTACGGCATCCTTCTTCCTATGAAGGGGCCAATTGTTATTTATATATCTACATCTATATATCAAGAACCAGAAGTGTTGGTGTGCATTTTAGCCTCTGCAAAAAGCTTGTCCATTATTGTAATATTCCATGCTGTGGGCAACCATTCTTTGCAAGTCAGAACTGTATTGAGACAGAAGACGAACGTCTGGGAGAGCTACAAGCTCTCCAGCTCTTAATATTCCAGTTTAGGTGGCCTCTCTCCCTAGGGCTGCCATATTTTGGCAAAGTTGTTGAGCTTTCTTTTGCAAAAAAAAGATGTTTTTTCTAAGGTTTTTAAAAGTAAAATAGCCCAAAACAGCACTACTGATATGGGTTGTCATACACCCAGATTTTCCCAGCATTTTTTTTTTTTTGCCGATTTTTGCCCGGACACGGCTTCTGACAGCAATATTCTGTGTATGTCCAGGAAATTTGGGATGTATGGCAACAATATCACCTCAAATATCATCTTGCCCTGAGGGAAGGCGAAAACTAGGCTGTGTATACACCAGGGGTCAGCAACCTTTTTCAGCCGTGGGCCGGTCCACCGGCCCTCAGACCATGTGGTGGGCCGGACTATTTTTTGAAAAGAAAAAAAAGAAGAAATTCCTATGCCCCACAAATAACCCAGAGATGCATTTTAAATAAAAGGACACATTCTACTTATGTAAAAACACACTGATTCCCGGACTGTCTGCTGGCCGGATTGAGAAGGTGATTGGGCCGCATCCATACATTTAAAGCACATAACTCTCCCCCCACCCCCAAATCTTTGGAATATTAGTTTGTTAAGAGTGCTGGGAATTATAGCTCTATGAAGGGCAATCCACAGTTCCCAGGATTCTTCAGGGACATGCTTCAAATGTACTATCCACAGTCTAAAACAGGGCAAGGTTTCCTTCCCCCGCACCCTGGAAGGGCTATGGTCCTTGGTGGGAGGGTGAAAAATGTTTTTTGGAAGAGTGCATGCCAGAGATCATGACTGAACGTGTGGCCCAACATGTGGAGGGTACCACATTGGCTATCTCTGGTGTACTGGATCGCAGCAGGCTGAAGGTGTAGACAATGGTCTGCAGCAGATGTTAAGAACCAGTTTAGGGGCCGGACAGGAGCAAACACATGGCGAAAACAATCAGAGCCATTGCATAGATTACAGGAGGCAGTTGAAAATATTAGATTCTAATCAGGGATACTCAAGAAGCAGAAGATTCAGGAAGCAGAAATATCTACAGTAATTTGATGTGGTCACTACTTCCCTCCTTTTCTCCTTTATCAGATTTCCTTTCCTTTCTTTTCAAAGTGTGCCTATTTTTCAGTGACCCCCACATTTTGAACTCCCGTTCCCTTAAAAAAATGGAGGGGGAGGGAGAGTAAAAAAAGCAATTTTCCAAAAAGAAAGTTTTATTTTGAATTTTAATAATAATAATAATAATAATAATAATAATAATAATGCTCTTCATCTAGAGATCTCAGGGCTGTTTGCAATAATTAGAACAGTCACATTACTCAAAAGAAGAATATAACAACTGCAATCCTTGGGATGTTTACTTTGAACAAAACCCCCCTGAATTTAGTGGGGCTTATTCCCAGTGAACTGCTAGGTTGGCAGGAGCTGGGACCGAGCAACGGGAACTCACCCCGTCGCAGGGATTCGAACCGCCGACCTTCTGATCGGCAAGCTCTAGGCTCTGTTTACGCCGGCTCCCTCGGCCAATAATGTGAGATGAGCGTCGCAACCCCAGAGTCGATCACGACTGGACCTAATGGTAAGGGGTCCCTTTACCTTTACCTTTTTATTCCCAGTGAAGTACTGGTAGGTAGAGGACTGCAGGCTAAAGAAGGAAAAAAACTAAAAACAATGGGCCAGGGAGTGACCAAAAGACTTAAAATACCAACACCTACAGGCTAAAAGTCCTGGAAGTGAGTGACAGGGTCATGTTTGTGTGATGCCTAACAAGTCTACAGAAGTTCCTTGCCTGCAAAAGTTTACTAACCCACTATGAGGCTAGTGGGGTGCATTTTCTGGCTGACCACGGAAGAGGAGAAGCCCCACAGAAATGCAGACTTTCAGTCTCCTGGAAGACTAGTTTTTATTTTTATTTTTTTAAAAAGTCTTCTATCAAAGTGACCACTCCATTCCTCCTCCACTAGCCCTCTGCATGACTAAAGGTGTTTTTGTTCCTTCATGGCTAGCACGGAAACCCAATGGGCTGCTAAACAGGTAAATTTGAAGTAATAACTTCTACTCAGGTTTTCAAACCATTTTTTAAATAAAAATACGTATTTTCCAAGTTCCTGTTCTTTTGGAGCAGATCCTTGTAAAAGGTAGCCTAGACTTGAGCCATACCCACAATTTTCACAAGGTAACATGCAGGCATCTTGCAGGGTGTTAAATGCCGGAAAATTTTCTCCTGTCTCTGCACAGAGAAGTGATGCATGCAGGCATGCCAAGCAGATGGTTTTTAAGGCACCCTTTAAAAACTGGTCCTTATTTGAATAAGCTTCCTACATCTCAGCAACGCCCTATGAAGACTGAATCTTTGCCTCAGAAATATGAATGTTTGGAATACTCACACTGCCCGCACGGCTACTTGCAAATTGCAACCCATACAACCCTTTATTTTCTCTAGAAAATTTACAGCTCTGTGGTCCTTAACCCCTTCATTTACTAAATAGCACAGACATGCATTGTTAGGTTTGACTGCAAAATCTCCCACACTTGAAAGATTTGGGGCACAAACCTATGCTGCAAAATTGCACAAAATGTGCACATGCTAATTTTTATATATACAATTTAGGCTGTTTAATCAAAAGGGGGCGGGGGGGGGCAGGAGATCTGGGGCCTATTGCAGGAGACCTGGGGCTCAAGCTCTCCTGCCTCGCCTAGCAACACCTTGAATGAGGCTAACTCACAGCCTAAAATACCTATTTAAGGACAGACAGCAGCTAATTTCTCAAGTTAGGAGATACTGGGGCTCAGTCATTATCAGGAAGATGCCCTCCCTATCATGGAAGCCTTTTTCTCTCTTCCCAAAGGTGTGGGAGAGAAGCATAGCTCCTGAATGGCAAAGGAAAGCACTCCTAGGGCATGCCATTTTAGGAGGTGAAACATAATTTTTGCAAATTTCTTCAACAAGGGGTCTTAAAAATATACTTTTGAGCTGTGAGGAATTCAAATCTGTTATTATTTTGTGACTGGACAACATTTAGCTTTGCACAAGTTTGATGAAGAAGCACAAAAACTGCTTTCAGAAAACCAAATAATTTTAATTTTACCTTCTGAAAATGCCAGGTAATGCTAAATAATAAGAATAAGAATAAAGAACAGTACTTGGCAATCATTTAAAACAATTTCTATGCAATTTTACACACATTTTACTTACCGAGCAAAACTAAAGTATATTAATTAATCAAATTATCTTTTGAATTCCCAAGTCATATTATAACTTTTTAGCAAAGTCGAAAAATTCAACATGTCCTACTATCTATTTCCCGTGTGGAATGTTCCAGGGATTGACTCTGGTACTGAAAGCAGGTTCTGTGGCTCAGGCCCATCGGGGAGACTACAGTATATTTTAAAGAAGCTATGAATGCAACAGAATAAAAAGAAAAGCAAGCGTGAGACATTTATTAGGCTGGGGAGATTTTGAAAGGCAAATATTTTACAGCTTTACAGCCCTGCAGGAGTCTTAAATTTCATTTGTATTATTGAAACATATAAAAGAGTCGGATTCCACCGAGTGGTAGTTTTTCTTCGGAAAGCATGGGAGGGGCTGATTCACCAAGCAGTGTGGTTTCCCCTAGCCTAGCTAGTGATACTTTGATGGATAGTTTGCCTAGATCAGTGTTTCTCAACCTTTTTGGGGCCAAGGCACACTTGTTCCATGAAAAAAATCACGAGGCACACCACCATTAAAAAAGTTAAAAAATTTAACTCTGTGCCGCCCTATATTGACTATACATAATTATGACTAAAATAAAAAAATTCCTTCAGTAGCACCTTAAAGACCAACTAAGTTTTTATTTTGGTATGAGCTTTCGTGTGCATGCACACTTCTTCAGATACAGTGAAATGGAAGTTTCCAGGCACTTATGTAGAGAAGGGGTGGGGAGGGGTGGGGATGGGGAGGGGGGATCACTCAGAAGGGTGGTGGAAATGGGTGATTGACTGACTGATAGCTGTTGATGACCGCAAACGACTGCAAATGGTTTTGCATGAAAAAGCAAGGGTTGAGATGGCTGAAGATCGCTTATCATGTATAATGAGATAAGAACCCGATATCTCTGTTCAAACCAGGTCCCTCCATGGTTTTGAGCTTGGTGATAAGTTGCAATTCAGCAACTTCTCTTTCCAGTCTATTTCTGAAATTCTTTTGTAGTAAGACAGCTACTTTGAGATCTTGTATAGAATGTCCTGGGAGATTGAAGTGTTCTCCTACTGGTTTTTCTGTCTTCTGGTTCCTGATGTCAGATTTATGTCCATTTATCCTTTGGCGTAGGGTTTGGCCTGTTTGTCCAATATAGAGAGCTGAAGGGCACTGTTGGCATTTGATGGCATACACAATGTTAGAGGATGAGCAATTAAATAGTCCTGAGATGGTATGTTGGATGTTGTTGGGGCCAGTAATGGTGTTGTCTGGGTGTATGTGGCAGCAAAGTTGGCATCTGGGTTTATTGCAGGCTCTGGTACCAGTGTCCATGTTAAGTCTGGTGGTTGTATTATTGTGGGTGAGGAGTTGTTTAAGATTGGGTGGCTGTCTGTAGGCAATGAAAGGTCTTCCTCCCAGAGCTTGAGAAAGGGAGCTGTCATTGTCCAGGAGAGGCTGTAGATCTCTGATGATGCGTTGTACTGTTTTAGCTTGGGAGCTGTATGTGATGACTAGTGGTGTTCTGTTATTTTCTTTTTTGGGTCTGTCTTGCAGCAGGTTCTCTCTAGGTATCCGTCTGGCTCTGTTGATCTGTTGTTTAACTTCATCAGGTGGATATTTTAGTTCTAAAAAGGTTTGCTGTAGATCTCTTAGGTGAGATTCTCTGTCTGTAGAGTTGGAACAGATGCGGTTGTAACGTAAGGCCTGGCTGTATACGATGGATTGTTTGGTATGTTTGGGATGGTAGCTAGAAGCATGTAGATATGTTTGTCGGTCAGTTGGTTTTCTGTATAAGGTGGTGTCTATACGTCCATCCTGTATTTTTATAGTAGTGTCCAAAAAATGTATTTCTTGCATAGATTGGTTCATTGTTAGGTTGATGGTGGGGTGAAAGTCATTGAATGTCTGGTGGAAGGTTTCCAGGGTCTGTTGTCCATGTGTCCAGATAATAAAAATATCGTCAATGTATCGCAGGTACAGGAGAGGTTTGAGTGGGTAGGAGTTAAGGAAACGTTGTTCTAAATCTGCCATGAAGATGTTGGCATACTGTGGGGCCATGCGGGTGCCCATGGCTGTGCCGCTGATCTGGAGGAACAGGTCATCACCAAATTTGAAGTGGTTGTGGGTAAGGACAAAGTGGCAGAGTTTGGTAGCAAAGTCCGCTGTGGTTTTATCTGAAATGGTGTTCCTTATGGCTTGTAAACCATCATTGTGTGGGATGTTGGTATATAGAGATTCCACATCCATAGTGGCTAGTATAGTATTGTTAGGAAGATTGTTCAAATATTGTATTTTCCTCAGAAAATCTGTGGTGTCACGTACATAGCTGGGAGCACTGATAGCATATGGTTTCAGAACAGAGTCCATATAGCCGGAAACACCCACTGTAATGGTGCCAA
Source organism: Zootoca vivipara (assembly GCF_963506605.1). Taxonomy (NCBI): domain Eukaryota; kingdom Metazoa; phylum Chordata; class Lepidosauria; order Squamata; family Lacertidae; genus Zootoca; species Zootoca vivipara. The sequence continues at coordinate 22,129,382 of NC_083288.1, read as the reverse complement.
TACCTGAGATGATGGGGCGTCCTGGGTTTCCTGGTTTGTGTATTTTGGGTAGAAGATAGAAAGTTCCTGGCCGAGGTTCCGCTGGTGTGTTTGTGAGGATCTGTTCTTGGATGTGTACACATCCAAGAACAGATCCTCACAAACACACCAGCGGAACCTCGGCCAGGAACTTTCTATCTTCTACCCAAAATACACAAACCAGGAAACCCAGGACGCCCCATCATCTCAGGTATTGGCACCATTACAGTGGGTGTTTCCGGCTATATGGACTCTGTTCTGAAACCATATGCTATCAGTGCTCCCAGCTATGTACGTGACACCACAGATTTTCTGAGGAAAATACAATATTTGAACAATCTTCCTAACAATACTATACTAGCCACTATGGATGTGGAATCTCTATATACCAACATCCCACACAATGATGGTTTACAAGCCATAAGGAACACCATTTCAGATAAAACCACAGCGGACTTTGCTACCAAACTCTGCCACTTTGTCCTTACCCACAACCACTTCAAATTTGGTGATGACCTGTTCCTCCAGATCAGCGGCACAGCCATGGGCACCCGCATGGCCCCACAGTATGCCAACATCTTCATGGCAGATTTAGAACAACGTTTCCTTAACTCCTACCCACTCAAACCTCTCCTGTACCTGCGATACATTGACGATATTTTTATTATCTGGACACATGGACAACAGACCCTGGAAACCTTCCACCAGACATTCAATGACTTTCACCCCACCATCAACCTAACAATGAACCAATCTATGCAAGAAATACATTTTTTGGACACTACTATAAAAATACAGGATGGACGTATAGACACCACCTTATACAGAAAACCAACTGACCGACAAACATATCTACATGCTTCTAGCTACCATCCCAAACATACCAAACAATCCATCGTATACAGCCAGGCCTTACGTTACAACCGCATCTGTTCCAACTCTACAGACAGAGAATCTCACCTAAGAGATCTACAGCAAACCTTTTTAGAACTAAAATATCCACCTGATGAAGTTAAACAACAGATCAACAGAGCCAGACGGATACCTAGAGAGAACCTGCTGCAAGACAGACCCAAAAAAGAAAATAACAGAACACCACTAGTCATCACATACAGCTCCCAAGCTAAAACAGTACAACGCATCATCAGAGATCTACAGCCTCTCCTGGACAATGACCGCTCCCTTTCTCAAGCTCTGGGAGGAAGACCTTTCATTGCCTACAGACAGCCACCCAATCTTAAACAACTCCTCACCCACAATAATACAACCACCAGACTTAACATGGACACTGGTACCAGAGCCTGCAATAAACCCAGATGCCAACTTTGCTGCCACATACACCCAGACAACACCATTACTGGCCCCAACAACATCCAACATACCATCTCAGGACTATTTAATTGCTCATCCTCTAACATTGTGTATGCCATCAAATGCCAACAGTGCCCTTCAGCTCTCTATATTGGACAAACAGGCCAAACCCTACGCCAAAGGATAAATGGACATAAATCTGACATCAGGAACCAGAAGACAGAAAAACCAGTAGGAGAACACTTCAATCTCCCAGGACATTCTATACAAGATCTCAAAGTAGCTGTCTTACTACAAAAGAATTTCAGAAATAGACTGGAAAGAGAAGTTGCTGAATTGCAACTTATCACCAAGCTCAAAACCATGGAGGGACCTGGTTTGAACAGAGATATCGGGTTCTTATCTCATTATACATGATAAGCGATCTTCAGCCATCTCAACCCTTGCTTTTTCATGCAAAACCATTTGCAGTCGTTTGCGGTCATCAACAGCTATCAGTCAGTCAATCACCCATTTCCACCACCCTTCTGAGTGATCCCCCCTCCCCATCCCCACCCCTCCCCACCCCTTCTCTACATAAGTGCCTGGAAACTTCCATTTCACTGTATCTGAAGAAGTGTGCATGCACACGAAAGCTCATACCAAAATAAAAACTTAGTTGGTCTTTAAGGTGCTACTGAAGGAATTTTTTTATTTTACTTCGATCCAGACCAACACGGCTACCTACCTGTAACCATAATTATGACTGTAAGAAACACTTGCCAATTGCTGTGTTGGTTGCAATCTCCTGCAATAAGGCTTCACAAGCCGCTGATTTCTCTGCCAGCACAATCCTTTGCTCAGCAAGTTTCAGGTTGAGCTCATCCAGCCAGCTTCTTTAAGTTTGTCTAAAACCACCCTCCCGTGGTGGTGGCTGTTGAGAGCTGCGCTCGCCCCGCGTCGTGACCCGGCCGGCTTCCTTTCCGGTGGGTCAGCGTTGTTTATTGGCGGCCGCCAGGCACGTGACAATGCAAATCACCCTTCTCGTCGCCGCACGTCGCGGCACACCAGCCAGCGTCTCGTGGCACACTAGTGTGCCGCGGAACAGCGGTTGAGAAACGCTGGCCTAGATGGTTCACACAGGTACCTACCGTATAATGGGTTTCTGTCCTGCTCTGGGTGCATGCAAGTGCCCAAGTAACACAGAGCTCTTTGTGAATAAATGATAGCTAATTCACAGCTCTAAGAGAGGAAGCAACACAACTTCTCCACATGCCGTACATTTGTGCTTGTAGTGAATGACAGCTGCACATCTGATAGGAAAATAGTATTTTCTTGGCAGACGAAGACTTCTGTCCATAGCTAGTGAAATGCCTGAATAGAGGGATGGGGAATTGGTGGCTTATGGGATGTTGTTAGACTACTATTCCCATCATTCCTGACCATTAGCTCTTGCTGGCTGGGGCTAATGGGACTTGTAGTCCAACAACATCTGGAGGGCACCAATCTCAACATGTGCCCCCCCCCCAGCCCAATTTGAAACCATACCAGACCCTCCTTTGCAAACGTGCTAGTTTGTCAAGGGTGCTAAGAGTTCTTAGGGGACCCCTATTTCCCTCACAGAGCTACAATTCTCGAGTGGTTTAACAAACAACCCCTCTTCAGAGGGAACCATAGCTGCCAAGTTTTCCCTTTTCTCGCGAGGAAGCCTATTCAGCATAAGGGAAAATCCCTTTAAAAAAGGGATAACTTGGCAGCTATGGAGGGAACTCTGGTGAATTGCCTCTTGATAATCCCTGAATCATGGTAGACCGCAATCCAGAAATAAAACAAGTGCACCGAATAAACTAAAATTATGTTTCAGTCAAGCACATGCTCAGATTTCTCCCTCTGAAATTAAAGGAAAGGTAAAAAAAAGTGATTAACTCTGACTAGTTTATGCCTGTTTACTTGTAGGTTTTCCGCCAGGGTAGGAACATAAATATGTCGGCTGGTGCTAATTCAGATACCTCCCCCCTCCCAAATGTCTTATATTATACCTTTCTCATTTCAGGAGGGACCAAGGAGCCCCCCACAGTTCAGCTACACACAATATTCCGTGTGCTGCTGAAGTGTCCAGCGCAGGGTTGGCTCTGGGTTTGAGGGGCACTGGGCAGAAGGCACCCTCCTCTGGCGGCACTGGCGGGCAGCAGCGCTCTGAGCAGTAATGGGCAGCTTGACAGCTAGCCATCATTTAGATTTGCCACAATGCCCCGCAGTGAGGCTACCTTGGGGCACTGTGGGAAATTATGCTTGTAAGACACAGCCACCCAGTACTGTTTGGAGTGCTGAGGTGGGTTTTCTTTTTTAATAATGTTAGTTTTAGGGTTTTGTTATTTATTTATTTTTAAGGCCAAGTATCAGCAGAGGGGTCTTTCTGGGAGCTGTGCTTTGGTGGCTGCCCCAGGAAGCAAGGAGCTGGCAGTGTCCCTGGTTTTATGGCACATTCGGATCACGCTAGTTCGTTCTGACTATGAATCCAGGGCAAGGATGCGGAGCTGGTGGCTCCCATTAATCTATACCGGCTGGAGCTCGTGAGAACTGGATCCAATGACACCTAGAGGGTGACAAGTTCCCCATCCTTGACCTAGAGTGTAAACATATGTGATCTGATCTCCCAATACAGTGTATCTTTATTTTATCATTACAGGTACGGTAGGTAGCCGTGTTGGTCTGAGCCGAAACAAAATTAAAAAATTCCTTCAGTAGCACCTTAAAGACCAACTAAGAGTGTATCTGAAGAAGTGTACATGCACACGAAAGCTCATACCAAAATAAAAACTTAGTTGGTCTTTAAGGTGCTACTGAAGGAATTTTTTAATTTTATTTTATCATATTTCACAATTACATTTCTATTCCCATTTCCCCCAAGGAGCTTGTGGTAGCATACAGAGTTCTTTGTTTTACCCACACAACACCCCTGTGAGGTAGGTTAGGCTGAGAGATAGTGGCTGGCACAAGATCACCCAGTGAGCTTTCTGGCTGAGAGGGGATTTGAACTCCGGCCTCTCAGGTCCCAACACAAACACTACACCATGCTGGCTCTCACTGGGGGAAACTTTTAACTGGGATGCAGAGCTATCGAGGGGCTGGTTGTTCAGCCCTTCCCTTGACCACTGTCCCCTGCAGTTGCAAGCGGTCTGCTGGGAGAAAAGTGTAGATATTCTGGTTTCCCCTTCATAAGCAAGCATGGTAGCACAGGTAAAGGGACCCCTGACCATTAGGTCCAGTCGTGACCGACTCTGGGGTTGCGGCGCTCATCTTGCGTTATTGGCCGAGGGAGCCAGCGTACAGCTTCCAGGTCATGTGGCCAGCATGACAAAGCCGCTTCTGGCGAACCAGAGCAGCGCACAGAAACGCCGTTTACCTTCCCGCTGGATTGGTACCTAGTTATCTACTTGCACTTTGACATGCTTTCGAACTGCTAGGTTGGCAGGAGCTGGGACCGAGCAATGCGACCTTCTGATCGGCAAGCCCTAGGCTCAGTGGTTTTAACCCACAGCGCCACAGGTAGTGCTATCCATTTTGCCATATACCAAGTCAGATAATTGGACCCTCTCTCTATATACAGTATATGACACTGACTGGCAGCAACTGTATTGGGCTTCAGACAGGCCACTTTCCTAGCCTTACTGGTAGATGGCCAAAGATCTGCCACTGAGCTAAGATCTTCCTCCAAACCTACATCTCCCTGACCCCACCTTCCCAAATCTCCCTAAGAATTTATGCAGATCTTCGTAGCTGATTGGTTTCACAGCAGTCAGCCTGCAGCTGTTTCAAGTTAACTTCTGAATATCCACAGAGTACAAATTAGAGTATAATTAAAAGGTCCTTTCACCTCAAAACCCATCAGGGGATCCTCAGCGAGGGACAAATTCCCCATGCCACATAGCTTATGAGCTTAAGCGAGAGGCTATTAAGTGAATTCAGGATGAGACTCCTCTGTCCATTTCCTGAGAAGCGTGGCTCCCTCTGTGGGTAAGTTGACAGCAGGAGGGGAAACCAGAATCAATTTTGGGTTTTAAAGTCTTCAAAGTTCTCCTTTGTTTCATGAGGTACCATACAGACAGTCCTAGTTCTTAAGCCAAACTGGTTGTGGCCTACTGACTATAACCAACAGAAACTGGAAAGAGAGTAAAAGGGCCTTTTACTGAGAGTAAAGGAAACTCCCATTTTCTGAAGGGATCTTCTTGGAGTCCCAGGAAAGGGACTTCTGTGTCCAGCATTTCACTTCTTGATGGCTGTATATGCTAATAACTTATTTTGAGGATTTGTATGCTACTTTTCCAGCCGAAAAGGGTCCCCGAGTAGCTTACATGAAATCAAAATGAAGACAGGCTCAGCCTGCAGGCTTTTGCAAACACGGAATCTGAAGGAAGGCCTTGTGCTTTGGGTGTTAAAATCAGCAGGGGAGACCCTCCTTGCACCTTCACTTTCTGTGTGCTTTTGCACAATTGATCAATACACTTCACGAAATCTTCTCTTCGCTTATGTTGCTGTGCACTTCGATTCTGTTGTTCTGCTGTTTTGTTATTCTGGTATTGGCTGTTTCTTGTAAGTTTTTGTGATTTTAATTTCTAACTTACACTTGTTTTGTTAGATTTTTGTGTGACTCGACCTGGGTCCAAGGAAAAGGAAAAAGGAACAGGAAAAAAAACCACGCTTACAAAGAAATCCTAATCACGTCTGCTCAGAAGTAAGTCCTATTGAATTAGTTGGGGCCACCTACTTCCACGTAAATGGGGAAATCAGTTTTCAAAGTTAAACAAATTACTTCATTTATCTCTAAGGATATGTTCCAAGAGGGGGTCTTCTTCCCATCCTTTGGTTTTTTAAAAAAATAAAAAGGGTTCTTGCAACCCAAATTGTACATGGGTCTACTCAGAAGCATGTTCCACTTGAGTTCATTGGGCTATGTCAGCGTTTCTCAACCGCCTGTTCCGCGGCACACTAGTGTTGTGAACCACTGTTGGGAACCACTGATCTAGGCCAGCGTTTCTCAACCGCTGTTCCGCGGCACACTAGTGTGCCGTGAGACACTGGCTGGTGTGCCGCGACGTGTGGCGACGAGAAGGGCAATTTGCATTGTCACGTGCCTGGCGGCTGCCAATACACAGCACTGACCCGCCGGAAAGGAAGCCGGCCGGGTCATGACGCGGGGCAAGCGCAGCTCTCAACAGCCACCACCACGGGAGGGTGGTTTTAGACAAACTTAAAGAAGCTGGCTGGATGAGCTCAACCTGAAACTTGCTGAGCAAAGGATTGTGCTGGCAGAGAAATCAGCGGCTTGTGAAGCCTTATTACAGGAGATTGCAACCAACACAGCAATTGGCAAGTGTTTCTTACAGTCATAATTATATATAGTCAATATAGGGCGGCACAGAGTTAAATTTTTTAACTTTTTTAATGGTGGTGTGCCTCGTGATTTTTTTCATGGAACAAGTGTGTCTTGGCCCAAAAAAGGTTGAGAAACACTGGGCTATGTAAGTGTGCTTGGAATTGCAGCCTTAGTTATCTAAATCGTAGAGCGGGAACAAATCCTGTAGAGAACATCTATTGTAACCAGCATTTTCCCTGCCTTTTCTTCCACATCTTCCAACGAAAGAAATTGGCACAAAGTTCAAATTCTGTGTTTTTCTGTAACACAGGCCAACCCGAAGCCCCTGGAAAGTGCATTAGCAGGACATGACAGAGAGAGCCATCCATTGCTCTGTGTCCACAACATTAAGGCTGGAAAATCATCTCTGGCAGACTCTAAGTGGGTGGAGGGCTTATAATTTAAAAAAGGGGGGCGCCCAGACACAGAGCTTTAAAGAGTGGCTGTGCCTGGAAAGAGTGGAGGAAAATTTGTGGATAAGCCCTGAGTGAGATTCCGCCAGAAAATATTTATCCTTTACCTGTTTGGCAGCAGTAATTCATATATATAACTGACAGAGGATTCATTTGCATTTTTAAAAAAGACAAGGGGCTCAAACCTGCCTGGAAACCATACTGTCTGATATTGTGCCCTATCTCTGAAGGTACTCTGCCAGTGCTCAGAGGCACACTCACTTTCAAGGAAAAACCCATGCATCTAAGAGAAAATCTGGGACAATGAAGGCAGGTTTAAAGCTTGAGCCCTTGTAAATTCCGGTTCAAATTAAGATTTCAGAAGAAACAAAAAAAAGTTTGTCTCTTAAAAACCCTACAAAATCCAACCCAGAGCAGTTTAGTGCCATCTTGTGATCACCAGCCTCAATTGCAACCAGGAAAAGAAAGAAGGTGATATTTTCTCATGAGCTTTTGCGGAGGGAGCCTTTTGAGTTTCTCCTCTTTCTGGGTTTAGAGACTATGAGGGTTTGATGGAAAGCCATGGGGGGGGGTGTCTGTAAGTATTTTATTTATTAGAAGTCTATATCCTAATTTTATAGAGTAGGCGGTATTAGATGTTCTTTATAATTTAATCACTTATGGACTTAAAGGTATAAGTGCTCTATAAAACCAGCCTGTTCTGCTATACAGGTGTACTGGTATGTCTGCATTTATTGCACATTATGTTCTATATAAGATGATGGCTGCGTTCCTAGCCACACTTGTCTGAGAGTAAGTCTCACTGAGCTCAATGGTATTTACTTCTGATTAGGTAGGCATAGCATTACAGTTATTGGAAAGGCCTTTCAAAATGGCACAACTCTCATAAGAGTATTAAAAATTCAGTATATTTGTTATTTTGCAGATTTATAAAGTGCATCAAAGCCAGAATCTATGAAAGGGTTGTGCAGTAAAGTAAAATATGATAAACTGCAAAAGTTAACAGACCCTAAAAGGATTACTACAATGTACAATTAGTATTCCATAAATTGCCTGCGTAACAATTCAGGGAGAACCTTCTTGAACCAAAATGTATTCCCCACCTGACTAAGCACTGAGGTGCTTAGGCCATATGCAATGGGATTTAAAATTTTAATTTTTTGTTGTGTGTATGGGATTTTATGTGCTGGTAACTCAACCTGAGCTTTTAGACGGAGTGGGCTATCAGACTAAGTAATTACATTGGGGTCCCCAACCTGTTTGGTACCTGGGAGTACACTTGGAAATCTAAAGAACTGTCACAGGCACCACAAAATACCATTTTCACAGAAGAAAATCTGACGATGCTCAGAACCTTCCTCTGAAACAGTCAAAACACCAAGACCTGAAGCAAATAAAGGACAGAGGGAGTCAGCAGACAACACCGCTCAAAAAACAGGCACCCTCCCTACCAAAGAAAAAACAAGCCACAAGAATGGCTGCAGCTCAGTGGTACAGCATTGGCTTAGCATGCAGAAGGTCCCAGCTTCAATCCCCAGCATCTCCAGAAGGACTGGGAAAGACTCCCTTCCTGAAACCCTGGGGAGCAGCTGCTGGTCAGTGTAGACCTGTGTTCCCCAAACTTGGTTCTCCAGCTGTTTCTGGACTACAACTCCCATCACCCCTAGCTAGCAGGACCAGTGGTCAGGGATGATGGTAATTGTAGTCCAGAAACAGCTGCAGACCCAAGTTTGGGAAACACTGGGTCTGTTACTAAGCCAGAGGGATCAACAAGCTATGGTAACTTAGTATATAAAGCAACTCCTTATGCCCCTAAAAAGCTCATATAAAATAAAAAATACGGGTGGACAAGGGGCCTTGGAGTGTGCCAGGAGGTGTTTGAGGTTTCATGATGCCAATGAATGCTTTGTTTGGGACCCCAGAACTAAACTGACGGTGTTGCCTCCACATCACGGTAGGCTGGTTGTGCAACTTGTGAATCCAGAAATGCCTCCAGCCACATAGTTTCAACATGCTGAGAACTTCTATCTGGAATTGATCCTGTCTGGCCACACACCTGACTTGGTATATACAAGATCAGTGTGGCTGGTGCAAACATGGAAAGTATGAAAAGGCTGACATGTCCAACTATCTGAAGGAGGGCAGGATAAAGCAGCAATGTGGAGGAGCACAGCCCTAGCAGGAGCAATAATGTAATTTGCTGGAGTGGTCTTTTTTACCTGTGATGTAAGCTTGAGGGGCAGGGCAGGTAGCTTGCATATGTTCTCTTTGCTAGGTAGGCTGGGCTCACAAAATGAATGGCCCAGGGTCACCCAGATAGCTTCCTGTCTGATCAGGGATGTGAACTCATGTTTCCCCAGCCAAGTCTAACATGCCATATCACTACACTACCCTCTGCCAACTCATCTATGTTTTGATTTTCCTTTTGGGGTCTGGCTATGGTCTTTAGGGATGTGGCTTGGGTGGGACAGGGGGCTGTCATGATGAACTCCCAGACTTCCAACATGTACCACTACACCCCAGGTGGGGAACCCAGTTCATAGGTCAGAGAGCAAGCTGCCTTTATAGCAGAGAATACTAGATGCTCGTCTTGGTGGGCTGTGATGAGAAGGGAGAGGTGCTTGGCAAGGCTCAACCTCACACCCCAGGATCAAAGAATCAGAGAACTGCAGAGCTGGTAGGAACCTCAAGGGCCATCTAGTCCAACCCCCTGCAATGCAGTTCCTGCTGCCAAGTCTTGAAACCCTTCTTTTACCTCTGGAGTAACAGAGGCTGCCAACAGCTTTCCAGGATCTCAGCTGGTGGCTTTTCTCATCACCTGTTAACCACTTTTAATTAGGGAGGTCAAGGGAATGAACCTGGGACATTCTAATATGCTTTGCTAATGAGCCAGGGGCCGTCCCCTGGTTTGCATGTTCTTTGGAGCCTTGCTACTACTGCCCCCTATCTTCACACAGATAAGGGCAGCAGTGCTGGGACTTAAAGTGGGGGATGCTATTGATGTATGGGGCCAACTCAAACAAGCCTAGTCTGGCAATCGGGTACCAGCATTTATTTGGGGGGTGGGGGGGGGGAAAGGTAAGATGAACTTTTAAAATTTCTGAATAAGATAAATAAGGTGTGAGAACCCTAAAGGGCCAATTTAAATGCTGTTATTCTAGTCCCAAAATGAACCACACAATGTACATTGGCCGGAAAGAGATTTTATAGACCTCCTACGAATGCTACACACCTGATCTCTCTTTCTCCCTCTCTTTCCTTGCACCAGCGTGATAAAGGCTTACAAACATTAGTTAAGACAACCAATTTACCCATTGGACTCTGCAACGACCTATAACAATTGATTAACTGTCTGATAAAACACCCATCTCTCTTTACTGAAGCCTTTATAAAGATTTTATACATGGAAACTTAATGTACTCATTTAGTCTGGGGCATTTCACGACCAAGGAAAGCGTAAGATTAAGAACTGCACTTCAACGTTAGCGGGATTTTGCTGCTTCAAATGGTTTTGGATGCAGAGAGAGATTCCCTTCCGCCTCAACTCCTCTCTTCTGGCAAATTTTGCAAGCAGGGATTTTCGAGGGACATATATCAAGCAAAATAGCTGAACCACCACAGTACATTGCTGTTGTTTAAAAAGGTCATGCCATAGCTTAAGACTGACTGGAAACCATGTTTTCTAATGTTGAAGCTTGGCCCCAGGACCCCCAGAGTTGGTGGTTGGGAACTGAGGTGCTTGGTGTTACCAGAGTGGTGAGTAGAAAGCAGTTTGCATATGATCAGAGGGAGATTTGAGTCCTAGGAATCGAGACTCCATCTGGTCTACATGAAAATGAGTTCAGGAGCAAGCCAGCAGTGAATCACACTGTGCAAGTTGAAGTTAACTCTTTACTAGCAAGAACACGATCTGCACAGGAGTGTCAGGCCTAATGAGCACGGCTACTCATCTCCAGTAGGTCTTGCCCCTTTGAAACAGTTGCAGAGTCCTCCCCTCCCCACAGCTGTCTTAAGACCCCTGCTCTCCAGAGTTTTTTTGAAGCAAATCAGAGACTGCACCTGCATGTCACCAATCTCTCCTCTGCCCACTTCAGCCCTCTTCTGGTTCTGGGAGATGAGCGAGGAGGGGAGATTGTTGTGGCAGGAGGGGGAGACGCACACAACTCTTCACCAGCCTGACCCATCTCCGCCTCTTGGCATCTCCCTTCCCACTCGCCAACTTCAGCTTCTGCCTCTGATTTTGCACTTCTCTCTGCCACAGACTCTCGCACTCACTGAGCCCTGTTACCTCTTCAGTTTCCGACAACTCCTTCTCCCTTTGACCACTCATCATTGTCCCACCATCACCCTTGGGGCTCTCAACCTTCTTCCCCTGGTGGTTCCCCAGCTGGTTCCTCCCACCATTCCTCTGCGTCCAACCAACCCGTGACATCAGCAACCCGGGAGAGAATGACAGCTAAACCCAGGTGGGGAATGCCTGAGGAAACACAGCTGTGCCCGGTCAGGCTAAGCTAGGGCTGGAAGCACAGAGCATGTGATCCCTGCACCTGAAGCTGACTCAGATTGGAACCTGCCTTAATAATAGTCGTGACCTATTTAAGGAGAAGAGAGGCAAGCCCCAAGCTTTGGCACAACTCTCCAGGAGAGGCGTGAGGAGGTGTATTGTGAAAACCAAGGTGGTGATGTAGGATATCAAAGCACAGAGGAGGATGGAACAACCTGTGCTGGCTTAAGGCGCAGCAGAGATGGCTGGAGCGAGGCGCACCGAGGGACCATCACGCACTAAGTAGCAACAAGGGCCAAGGGGCACAAAGTACCACTAAGAGCAGCCAGATCCAGGACAGGTGCTGGGGCAGTGGGGGGAGGAGTTGGAATTTTCTGGGACTTGGCGCTGCACCACCCCCATCTCAACCCTGCACCAAACTCTATCTGTGACAATAGGCCTGAACAGTGTGATCAATATCCTTAATGAAGTCCAGGCATTAACCACTTACCTGTGGGTGTAAGCCAGTTTGTATGTACTGTATACCCGAATTAAATATTTTGCTACTGCATGGATTTCTAGTGGGGGCAGATATACTGTAGGGTAGGGGCAGGGAGGATTGCTCCCCCAGCATGGATAGGAGAGCTGATAGGGGAGTCCTGTCACCTGATGTAGGTGGCGCTGTGGTCTAAACCCCTGAGCCTCTCAGGCTTGCCAATTGGAAGGTTGGCGGTTTGAATCCCAGCGACGGGGTGAGCTCCCGTTGCTCGGTCCCAGCTCCTGCCAACCTAGCAGTTCAAAAGCACACCAGTGTAAGTAGATAAATAGGTGCTGCTCCGCCAGGAAGGTAAATGGCGTGTCCATGTGCTCTAGTTTCCGTCAGTGTCCCATTGCGCCAGAAGCAGTTTACTCATGCTGGCCACATGACCCGGAAAGCTGTCTGTGGACAAATGCCGGCTCCCTCGGCCTGAAAGCGAGATGAGCACCACAGCCTCATAGTCACCTTTGACTGGACATAACCTTCCAGGGGTCTTTTACCTTTTTCCTTTTTTTTAACCTATCACTTGAAACTAATACATTGGTGATAATTAATTTCATGGGCAGTGTGATAAGCATCAGCTTCACAATGCAAAGTAATTTCCCCCATTGTTGGAGAAGAATTATGTGTTGGCTTACTGGTAAAAGCATGCCTGCAGCTTTTCAACACCAGTAAGTCCAAATAAGGGTATACTTTCACATGTGCAACATAAACAAATGTTTTGTTGTCGTTTGAAGTAACTTCTGTTGATATGGTGGCTGTGTCTTGTTTTACAGACATTGCCCCCCCCCCAGTTGCAGGGGGTTGGACTAGATGACCCTTGCGATCCCTTCCAACTCTACAATTCTATGGTTTTTTTGCAGGCTTTTCACAGCCATGGTTTAAATTAGTTTTCTTTGTAATTTCTCCTTTTCAAAATGCCCATATGACAAGTTGGCAGTACCAATGCTGGCCACTAAGCGGCAATGTATGACTGAAAGTGTAAAAAAAATGAAATTGAGTGAGCGATTGAAGTGCTAATCGAGGTGGTTCTGAATACACCATGTTCAGGTTTGACTTTTTCTTTATCCTTTGCTCAAAAGTTGAAATCTTTCAACACTCCTACAACAATCTCATTTGTTTCTAGCAGTTTCTTACAAAGACAACACAAGTCAGTATTTGTGCACTGGAGAAAAGCTTTTTTTAAAAAAAAAACATATTTTTTTTATTAAAGACTAGCTGGCCAGGCCACACATTGCTGTGGCTCATCCCTGTGATTCCCCCCACCCTGTCCTGATCCATGACCTATCCTGTCCCCTCCTGCCCCCAACCCCCAACCAGGCGAGTCCCCCACCTCCATTCGGCCTAGTCTGTAAAGGCGAGCCTCCATTTGACCTAGTACCCAGTAGCTGCAGTACTAGTGTAGCCTCCAATAGAGGGCCAAGGTTTTCTAGCTGTAGTACCAGTGTAGCCGCCGTTAGAGGGCGCTGTGTTGCAACCTCTTCTGCAGGGGTCAGCAAATTTTTTCAGCAGGGGGCCGGTCTACTGTCCCTCAGACCTTGTGGAGGGCCAGACTATATTTTGAAAAAAAATATGAACGAATTCCTGTGTCCCACAAATAACCCAGAGATGCATTTTAAATAAAAGGACACATTCTACTCATGTAAAAACACCAGGCAGGCCCCACAAAATAACCCAGATGCATTTTAAATAAAAGGACACATTCTACTCATGTAAAAACATGCTGATTCCTGGACCATCCGCGGGCCGGATTGAGAAGGCGATTGGGCTGCATTTGGCCCCTGGGCCTTAGTTTGGAGACCCCTGCTCTTCTGCCTTCTATTTCCCAGCTTCCCCGGATGTCCACTGGAGGGAGCCCTTTTTTTGTACAGAAATCCAGGTTTCTACCTGTGCTAAGTGTATCATCTAGTCAACGTAAGTGGATGGTTACACCCCCACATGTGACTCTGATGTTTTTGGCAAAGTTGAGGGTGATCGGGCAAGCGGTTGTGGAGAAAGGGGTGGAATAACAAACACGCACCATATATATATATATATATATATATATATATATATATATATATATTTCTTGGTTTACAAAAGAAAGTTACAATCATCTACAGATCAGTTTCATTTGTTGAGACATTAGTGTTACATTAGGATGAAAAGGGTGAAAGATGTGGAGGGGGCCATGGTGGGTGGGTGGGGTGGCAATGTTTCTATTCTACTTAATGTATGTGTGGGGTTTTGTGTCGGCGTCACATCACCTTTGGTGGCGAGAGAGGTTGGGGTTGCCTAGGGTGTGGTTGTTTGTTTGTGATTGGCTGTGGTGAACTGTTTTCATGTGTGAGTTTGGTGTGTGTGTGTTTTTGAATCAGGTTAGCCATACTGTATTGATGCGTATGCTGTTGGTGGATTCTTGTCGTCTTGTTGGGCTGTGATATGTGATAAAGGGGAGCCATACTGGGGGGAAGGCGTCTTCTTCTATTTGTCCCCGTGTCAGTTTCAGTTTGTTGGTTGGTTTTTCTAATAAGGCAGTTTCCCATACTATTTGAGACCATTGGTCCATGCTTACTCCTGACAGGTCTCTCCAATGTCTGGCTATGATGTTTCTGGCTGCTGAGAGTAGGTGGGTTATGAGCTATTTATGATGCAAGTGGGCATTATTGTCTTGGAAGATGTTTAGTAGGGCCAGTTCTGGGGTGTCTTCCAAAATTTGCTTAGTTATTTTGCATAT